>NC_073694.1:108927614-109287110 GCF_029784165.1 Wyeomyia smithii
AGAGATGAGAAGAGGAGACCGAGACGAGAGACGAGAGAGAAAGAGAATGCTCAGCTGTGTGTATGTGTGTGTGTATGTGCAGATTTTTATTTTCACTCACTTTTCTCAGCGATGGCTGTACCGATTTTCATGAAATTGACTGCAAATGAAAGGTCTTGCTGTCCCATAGGACACTATTTAATTTTAAATGTATAAAAATGTAAAAATCATGGAACATCATTATCTCTAAAACTACAAAGATGATTTGAACAAAATTGGTTTCAAATGAACGGGCTACCTAAAAAACCCTTAACTTTTGAATTTTATAAAGATTCAACTTGTGGTTCAAAAGTTACGAAAAGAAACGTGTTCTGAAGACTGTTTATTCTCACCGATGTTTCTCAGAGATGGCTGGACCGATTTTCATAAAATCAGTGTCAAATGGAAGGTCTAGTTGATTTGATTTGTTTTGCAATCGGAATATTACTTTGCCTGTTATGTTTAAAAATGTGAAATCCAGCTATGAGAAGGAACATATTCCGAAGACTACTTGGACTCACTCACTTTTCTCAGAGATGGCTGACCCGATTTCCACAAAATTAGTGTCAACTAATAAGTCTAGCTGCCCTCATATTAACCTATTGAATTTTACTGTAATCGAACTGTAACGTCGTCTGTAATGTACCGAAATGTGAAAATCACGAAACTTTATTATCTCAGAAACTACACGATCGATCTGATCAATATTATTATCAGATGAGCGGGCTAGTTTAAGGGTTAACTGATGAATTTTGATTGAACAGGTGGTTTCGAAGTTTGGCTGCCCTATACGTTCCCATTTCATTTGATTATAATCGAACTTAAGCAACCGTTATGTATAAAATTGTAAATAAAACAACGAAAGTCTATTATCTCAAAGATTACATGACTTATTTAAACATAACTAGTGTCATACGAACGAGACATCTCTCAAAAGATTATGGGAAGAAAAGAAATTCAAAGACTATTTAAAACTATATCTGCATTAATCGATATATGTGGCCTCAACATAGGGATACCATCCGGTCCGAGTTAAAAATCAGGACACCTTTGATTTTGGCACAAATTTATTCCAACATAAATTAGCAAACCGGCACTATCAGGCGGGATTCATGAGTGCCCGCGCCATTAGATATTCGCGGTTCGGCATGAAAGCAGAAATACCGCGACTACAACGTGCCCACACATCGATTTAAAATCGGCGTACGACACGATCGATCGAGACCAGTTCTGACGAATTATGCAGGACTACGGATTCCCGGACAAACTAACGCTGTTGGTCGAAGCGATGATAAACCGAGTGATGTGTGTAGTTCGATTATCGGCGGCACTCTCGAGTCCCTTCGAAACCCGAAGAGTTTTAATGCAAGGTGATGATCTCTCGTGCCTACTATTTAAAATTGCCCTAGAAGGTGTCATCCCAAGAAACAATTTTATTCCGATGATTGTAATCGTTTCTACTTTAAAACTGTTTGTTTAAAACCCTGCATAAAACGATCTGGGCACAGCAGCTTGAATAAAACTTCGTTATGACTACATCAAACCTTATCGGGCCCATTCAACAGGAGGTTTTTGGGAACTATGCAAATGGCTGCCATAGAATTATGTCGTTTTATATCTTCGCTTGTCAAGTGCGATTAACAAGTTGATTCGTCCCTCTTAACTTCCGCTTTAAAAGCGTTCAGGCTGAAGAAGTCAAATATATTCTAGCCCTGAGGAGACTGCTCAAGTTTTTTGTAGGAGTTAAATCACAAACTGCTAGCCCAAACGAGAAAATATTCTACATACACATTTATTAAGGAACGTAAATAAACTTCAACTTGCCAAGTTGACACGAGCTTGGAAATTTCGAGTCAATGATATTTACAGTTTCGTTTGAAGGAAAACTTCAGAATCATTTTAGAGTGGGCTATGAGGTTAAAAATGACAAACGGTTCAAATTTTTTCGTTTATATGCTACTTTGTACTTGCAAAAATAACGATGCGCCTTCGAAATTGTTTAATATTACAATTCATGTACTTTATCGGTAAACAATTATTAATGAGATAACAGCTTGAATTGATATATTTTATTCAAAATCTACATTTTCAAGAAGCTGTACAATGAGCAAACTTGATTGTTGTCGATAAGGTTGAATAATTACAACAAATTTCATCATGCAAAATTGGTCGCCTGCGCATATTGTTTATAAAATGAACGACATTACACGTACGTTTTTTATTGTAGCATAATGGCGATCTAGAAATAAAACTCATAAAGCAATTGTACTACTTCAATAAGAAGGGTTTTACTTGAAATTACTTGTTCACGGCTTATTTAAATTAAAAGATATTTATCGTTGTGAAGGAGTCTGCTGTTAATAGCCCCTTAAGTTTTATAAGTAGTTAAACTTGTTCTTATGGCAGCACTGCTATTTCGGTTGGTTTTTGCCTAAGACAAGACGCGACAGCTGGCTTCTTATTTTTCTTTTCGTAACGGCCGTCATCCCCGTCGAAATTTTTTTGAACGTTCCATACCATTGATGCCAGACTGATTATTTTTAACAACTTCTGCAGGTCAATGAAAATAAAACAAATTAAAATTGCAATATATAGGCGAATAACACTCAATTCTTATTTATTATTTTATGTTCAATAAAGCATACTTCTACTATCAAATTTTTTCTTCCTAATTTTCTTGGTACCCAAATTTTTTCTTTCTCAGTTTCTTGGACTTCAACCGAAATAGTAATAAACGATTAATCAATGCATTTTTAAAGTTATAACAGTGAAATACATTACTCGGTAATATCATGTACCTTGCATACTTTTGCATCATTATTTATGAACAATTATAATAGCTAAATTATGACTCTCCAGCATCACTGCTTTACAGTGAAAAGTAACCTCGTTGTATTTTCTACGTGACGATTGCGTTATCAATTCAGCCAATCAGCAGCCGGTTCAAATTGGTTGAATGTAACGGTGACCAGCTGTCACGTCTTGTCTTAGGTTTTTGCTGCCGTCAACAAGTGCGTAATACCCTGTTCACACTACACCGCATATCACCTGATATCAGGCGAT
Organism: Wyeomyia smithii; assembly: GCF_029784165.1. Lineage (NCBI taxonomy): Eukaryota > Metazoa > Arthropoda > Insecta > Diptera > Culicidae > Wyeomyia > Wyeomyia smithii. The sequence goes on from NC_073694.1 coordinate 108,930,696, forward strand.
TCGTGCTATCGAGGCCATATCACCATCCATATTACCTGATATCCCATATAATCGAGCTGTCAACGGATATCACCTCGGCTACATGCTATCGCGGATATCACGTTCGAAAACCAATAATAACCACAATTCAAGCAGTTGGCAACACGGCCAACAGATTTTTGACGCAACCCTACAAATTTCGAACTTCGCGTTGCATGCGAGAAAAAGTAAGGAAATATTTTCACTATTTTCATTCCGCACATGTTGACAATTGCATATGAGAGTTCGCGTTGGTGCGACACAACTCGCTGACATCTCTTTCCTAATCTCATTGCTCTTGTTGTCTTGTTTTAGTTTTGACCTGTTTTTGTTCTCTTCTCTTTTCAATTACCAAAGCAAATGTCAAATCATATCAGCTCACTCTAATGTGAACGCTCGAGGTGATATCCGATATCATCTGGCGACATCAGGTGATATCCGGCGTAGTCTGAACTTATGTTGCGTTTTTTATTCACTGCAGAATTTTCGGTTGTGTTTCCAGTGTTATGGCTTTTAAAATAGTGCAAACTATAGAAGATGGGGAAACCTGCCTCTGTGTTGTCTCAGCCGGATGGGAGGTCAACGGCACTTTATTCTGGCCGAAGAAACACCTCTTTGGGAAGCTGTCACAGAATGGAGAATCAATGCCGGACAAAAAAAAGTGGGAACGGATGAATTGCGTGAAAAAAAGAGAGTTTCGTACTCGAGTAGAAGCTGAAGCAGAACTAGAACGAATGGAAGAAAAATCGGACACGGAAGTTGATGAGAGATCTGTTTTGCGAACCGCTGCGCCGAAGGATTCTGCAACAAAACAAGGTTGCGGATGCCGTACAAAGCAACAACTTTGTCATAACGGATTAGATTTCAATAGTTTGATACCGCTAACGGAAGAACTTGCTCCGAAACCTTGTGACATCATGCAGGCGCGAAAAGTCTTGCCAGAAGAGATATTCGCCGAAAACATTGAAATGGTTGGTTATGTAATATAAGGCCACCTTATATTTTGTTACATTATTTCCTGTATTCATAGTTTGAGCAGCAAACAGAGGGAAATTATTCAATCAGTACTTTGTAAAGGATCGCAAGTTGACTGTTAAAACACGAATGCGATCGCCTTCCGCAATCAACTTGTCTGCTCGGCATAGTACAGCGATCGCCCGGAGAAAGAGCAGTCAAAGTGGAATTGAACATTTTTTTAGTTCCTAGGTGGCGGTCTTCGCTATAGCAGCGCTCGTTTATTTCGTTCAATCTTTCATTATGTATACGTTCAAGCCACAAAGTGAATAGGGCAGTTGGTACCATTTCAACAGCTCCACTGAGTTGCGGGCCAGCGAAGACGGCACCGAAGGCGGGAAGCTAAGAATGAAATAATTTTCGGTCGCTTGCGCGGCAATTAACACATGTGATTTGCTATTTCCTAATTGTGTGCTATGCATCTGAGGTGGATGGCCTTTGAAGGTGTAAAAGAAATCATATTTTCTAATCAATATTTTGTACTGTAAAACGGGGTATCATTGATCAGCGGGGTAACATTGATCAGTTTTACCCTTCTCATGAATAGTTGAAATAAAACTGCCCCGTGATTACTTTTGCTAAATTTGAGTAAAACATCTTAGTCTTGTGTCATCCGAGATCTGAACAATATTGCATTGTTTGAAATTTTTTATTGTTTTGATAACCAAATTTAAAAATCAATTCTACCGTTATATTTCTTACTCTCAGTAAGTGCCAAAAAAGCACTTTATACTAGTCGAATATTAAACATTTCGTATTCATTGACACGTTTTCCAGATCCGTTATCTAATTTTCTCAATCAACTAGAAAAAAATTTTTGGAAATTTATTACATTTACAGTTAATTAATTTATGTATGTTAAGAAAGTCCAGTTTTATGCTCTAACCAAGACATCATCCTGGCCTACGCCGTGTTTGGAAAGGCCTTGCATATATGATCAACATACGTTTTCTGCAACGATTGCAGACTTACTTTTACTTTTTTTACGCGGTTGGTTGTATTGCGTTGAAAAAATCCGCGTATAAAAAACCGCGAAATTTTAAAAAAATCGCTTGAAAAAAACTCCATTCAATAATAAGATCCGATTAAAAATAATGGCACGTAAGTAAATATAAACTTGAAAAATGATATAAAAATGGTAACGAAACACACAAAATAAGTTTTAGTGCTTCTAAAATGAAAATTCATTAAAGAACATGACAATAACTTTTTTATAATAATTTTGCTACATGTTTAAGCTTTCGTTTCTTAAACGGAAGTAAATCGCAACGGCCCTGACTCGTATCGTTGTAAAATTATTAATGTATTTTTGTTTCTTCTTCCCGAATCAACGGAAATTGCCTGTTTTTTGATAATAACAGCAAATATATTGAAAATATGCATTATTTAGATTAATAAAACAGAATATCTTATTGTCATGAACCATACGATTGATTTTTACTTTATTGCATTTACTTATACTAAACTTATTTCGCGTAAAAATAATCGTCACTGTGCTACAGCGATTTAGAACTTCTTAAGTGATCTAGTGTAGGTTGTAGGTCTTGTTGAGTATAACATTCGCCCATACTAGAAATTTTACAAACACCCTCAAATTCTGAAGTTAGGGTCAAAATACGGTTTTTTGGACCTCAGCGCATATAATATTTTTTAACTCAGTCATTTATCAACTGATTTTTAATATTTAAGCAGTTTTAAGAAAGGGACAAATAGAGCTTTCAAAATATATACAGGTTTTCACTAATATCAATAAAACATGTTGAGTTATTTGAGCTTAAATATAAGTTATTAGATTTTTCAACGCAGTTTTTCGACTTTATTTGAAATTTGCCGTCTATTGTTTTAAGAAACATACCACAATTATACTATAATTTTGAAAGTATATTTACTTTCGAATCAAATGAAAGTAGTTTTGTGAAAATCGGTTGATATTTGGCTTAGTTACATATTATTTTAGAAAACCAGTATTTTTGGCTTCTATCGGTACAAATGATAAAAAAATGCAAGAACTTTTGATATGATTTAGTGTGGATTATAGTTTTAGTCAAGTGTTACCTGCGCGTTTACTTGAAGTTTTTCAAAAAACCCAAAATTTTGGAAAGGCGAAAAATAGAAATTTTGATATACATAAATATGTTTAAAGAGTTTACCTATATGTGATGAATAGTTCTAAAATAAATAAGATGATTTAAAATTAATAAAATAAGATGATTAATATTTGTTTTAAATTTTACCTATATTTGATAAATAGTATGTTACACTCAACAAGACCTATAACCTACACTAGGTTACTTCAGAAGTTCTTGCATTTTTTTTTTCATTTGTAGCACAGTGTAATCCGCGTTATGTCAAAAAAAAACGCGTAAAAATAATCCGCGTTATTGTAAAAAATCGCGTAAAAAAAGTCGCGTAAAAAAAACCGCGTAAAAAAGTCCCCAGTGTACTCGCGAAAAAGTGAAAAAACTAATCAATGTTACCCGTTTTACGGTATATACCTACCTTTTTGAGTTGTTGCGAGCACGAATGGTGATTTTTCCTTAAATGCAGTTAATCAATATACTCCGATAACTTATTTTGATTTTTGAATTTCATAGATTCAAGTGCACTAATGCAGTGCAGACCATGTAACAAAACGAGACGATCAAAAGAATCGGAATTTTGTATTAAAACGTAATTGTATTTGGATACTACGGCCATGTAGCATGTACCACTCTCACTCTATGAAAAAACAACGGATACAAAAGTTGCGAGTGATTTATTAAAAATATATATATATTTAAAACTTATTCCAACCACAAATCGTATTTTTGACAACAACGCGAATGTTAAGCATCATTTCGGAATTCTCTCGCTACGCCTCAAACGTAAGAATGCTTTAGACTGATTGACTGTTTTTTCGGTCGATCATGAACATAAACGAAAAACGGAATGGTAATGCAGACAGAACATTGTACGAAGTTTCCCGAACGGCCTTGAATACCGAGGCCGTGCTCCTTTTGCGGAAACAACGCACGCAGCCCGTTGCATATTCGTGAATGTTGAAGACTGATTGACTGTTTTTTCGGACGATCATGAACGCAAACGAAAAATGGTATGTGAATGCCGGTATGACGGACATGAAAGACAAAGCGGCGGTCCTTTTGCGGAAGCAAAGGTTGCACGCAACTCTTTCCATATTCGTTCTGCTTTAAACCGTTCTTTGAAATTGAACATGCTGCAGATACAAGTTGAAAATGAGCGAAGGATCGCACAAAAAGGAAAGCATGTCACTGAACGCGAAAATGTTCAAGCGTCTTTTTAAAAATGGATTTTTCAAAGCTCTGTATTCAATACCGCAAACGGGAGTGCACACTGAACCGAACCAGCTGATCTATTTAGCACCGGATAATGTTATTCATTCTGAAACTACCGATAGTGTCATGAAGAATCAGGAACGAATTTTGGATAACCAACAAAAAATGTAAATGGTGATGGCAAAAATGTTGACTTGCATTGACTACCTCTCCCAAACTGTCACAGCGTGCCACTGTGTTCCGTTGGGTTCAAACACAGTCATGGACAACACACAAAACATGATTGAACCAGTTTTTTTTTTGTTCACACAACATTTATTTGACACGGCACAATACAAATTAATGTTTTACGGAGCCAATTAAATCTAATGCCTTATGGTCTAGAATATCTTATAATCTAAAGGCAAATTCTTTACCCTCGCTGCCGACTACGAGCTGAAACTAAATCTAATACTGAAACTAACATGGTTTTTTTTTGTTTCGCTGTTAAATTGGCACCTTGATGCTCTTCAAGTAGCTATAAACATGTAGCATGTATGGCAAGTTTCGCTGAGCGAGAATATCACGAACTGGCACATAGGGCTGTATTCCTCGGGCCCTGAGGGTGATTGAACCAGTTAACACCGTGGAAGAATTAAATGGTTTAGAATATTCTCTGAAAAATGATGACACGATGGGAAAATACATTGATGCTATGAGCACAGACAAACAAACGTACCACTGCATACAAAATTTTAAGAAAATTGTGGTTCCGACTAACTTGGGCGACATCTACTGCACATATTCCGCAAAATATACACTTTTAGTTTTTCTGCTGTTTTTGGCAGCACGGTACTCGAATACTGTCAACTGAGTTCGAAGGAAAAGGCACATCAGCGCCACCACCGCTGTGGCGGAGATATTCCGCATAACTGAAATCCTTTGAATTGACCGTCATTTTGATTCACGAAAATAAATCTCGTGGTACGTCTGTTTGTCTGTGCTATGAGCTTTATAAGTGGTAATAGTGGTAAATCAAACGGAATAGATTTCTGCTATAACGCCCTTTCTTATTACAATGTTCATGGACAGGGAATGCTAGAGTAGTGAACCGAAGTGCTAACAATAACAATAATATTGAACCAGTTTTGTTTACTGATGTGAACAGTAAAATACCTTTGAAATTTCATAGGCAATTTCGCAAACTATTTTTGAAGTTAGGTATATTAGCGGATAGAGATTTTACTGAAATGGACTGTGAATCATTTTTCAAACGAGTCATGAAAAACAGCAAACAAAGGCTAGTACACTGGGGTCGCTTTTTACGCGGGTTGTTTTTATGGATTTTTTTAAACGGGATATTCTTACAATAACGCGGATTATTTTTACTCGATTCGGAAGATTATTTGTACGCGGTATCAAATAAGTTTAGCTTAAATTTATCGAATCTAATCTTTTAAATGCGGTACAACCAACCGCGTAAGAAGCGACCCCAGTGTAGCCAAATTGAATGCTTCGAAGCATAAGAATCGACCCAATAAGCTTAAATATCGGAAATTAAAAGGGAATGAGAAGCAGACAGTGCGTCCTTTCAGCGAGAATAGAGATGGCGCATGTGATAATACACAAGACTTCGAGGATCGACAGTAAACCAGAAATTTGTGATTAGATTTATTTTGATTCTTTGGTTGATACATGAGTAATAAATATCTTATAAAAATACATGTTTTTATGCATTGTTGGTGTGTTTATGTGTGTAGCAAAGGAATAAATACGGTTTCACCTTTGTTTCCATAAGGGAGATTTATCATTTTACAGGATATGTTATCTATTTCGTATAACTGAGAAGAATTTTGTTCGCCGTTTGATACAAATATCTTCAAATGTGAAGATTTTATTGGCCTTTCAAAAAAGTTTTCAATATGTTTCAATGAACACCCTTGGATAAAAATCGATCCACTTTGCTGTATGATACGTTTTGTTTCAACAAGTTTAAAAGTTTTAGAGAGAAACCATTTGTTGGCGCTATCATTACTGAGTGAATATGTTTCAAACTAAATTTTTCCGAATGATCTCTCAGAGCTTGTTTTTTGGAGGCAAATATTATTTAATTAATATTATTTTGTGCTACATCAAGCAAATGAGCATATTTATTTGATGAGCATTTTGTTATCGCACAGAAAAACATTAAAAAATGTTCGTATACATCTAATGGCAAAAACGGCTTAAGAACAACTACCGATACATAATAAAGAAATGTTCGAAATTCTAATCCTTTCCAATGAGATATATGATCGAGAGATCTGATGGCATGATAAATTTCAGATGGCATTCTGTACTGCAATAGTAGCTTAGATATTTCAGCAGTATCTTTGGCAGACCATTTAGTACTATAATGACCAAAACTACCATCGCGCCAACCAAGCAGACATTTTTTCATTATTCCAAGATCGATTAGATGTAAAGAAGTACCTATCGGAAAATCTTCTATCATAGCGATGAGAAGGCGTAGCAATGGTGTATCGGTTTTGTGGTGAGACCCGTATAGTTTATTACGGAATCCAGAATCGGTTCTACTAGTACATGTCATGTGTGGAAAGAAATTGCAACGGGACAGATATGAATACTCGCCGATAGTCGTACATTTTTGGCATCCGTGTTGCGAATTGAAGTTGGCCACTCCTATGGAAATTTTAAATTATATTGAAATTTGAAGAAACGAAATATTGTCTAGATAACCTTTGATAAAAGCCCTAGCTGGTAAATCCGCTATGAAACATCGTATTCTGACAGAAAGTTTTTGTCCATTGGTTTGAATTCCATTTTCGATAACATCGATCATCTCATCCACAAATGGGGCCAAAAGTGAATCCAGTTCAGCTGGTTTCTTTTTTCCACAATAGATCCCAATTATCATTGGTTGTGTTAGAGGCATCTCATCGATGTTGAACAATATTGGCCAGAATTCATCGCGAGAACTTCTATAAACGGGTAGACCGTCCATGTTTATTTTTATTGAAATTGACATTGTTTCATTCAAATCGTAGAATAACTGTTCAATACACAGTTTGAATCCAGGATGCCAATATAATCCATCACCTACTGTTTGGATATCAATACTTTGACTGGTCTTCAAAAATGTTCGAGGATCTTGCGGCAGCACATGTGGCAAACGATTATTGATGATAGTGATAAATTCTTTCAAAGCATTTTGCTTAATATTATAGGAAGTTGCCCGCTTCTGGAGATTCTCAAAAAACTGTTCGTTTGTCACTTCATCGTTGTCAGAGCTATCACATTCATCGTTTCGTTGATCAGTTGATGAGGTAATTGGTTCCAAAACAGGAGTAATCGTAAAATCGGGCTTTCTAGTTTGCAATTCATTCCTGGTTACATTGACTGATACTTCTTGAGCTGAATGGATTTCATTATCATTCACATCATTCACGACTGGCGGCACCGCAAGATTTTTGTTTGTTGGATAAATTTTGATTAGCTTTAAATAATTTTGTTTCACCTTTCTTTTGAAAGCGCCACTAGATTTTACATTTTTCCAGTTTGATACTTTAACCATAACGACGAAACGTGTTGTTCAATATAAATATAATATAGATAAAATATTAAATCAGCGAAAAAGTTGAATCGAGAGTGAGAAATACACACAAACTAGAGGGTTTGTAATAAGCGATTCGTTTTATTTTGGCCGTAATAAAGAACGTTTGTGGATTTCATAGAACTTTATTTTTGGCACCCCAACAGCCTTATATTTTCTATTGTTTTATTGCACATTTGAATAAGAGAGTTTGGCATAGAATAAAATTAGCTCTTAATTTTTCCTTGAAAGAGTATTGTAAAAGGTTTCCGGAAACGCATGTTATAAAACTTTTTTATCATATGAAATGCAAAATGAGTATTATTAAGAATTTCAATGGCTTCGAAAAAACGTCATTAAAATAAAATAAAACCTTTGAGCAAACTAATTGTTACTTGGGATTACAAGAGTGGGGATTAAACCGAGTGGCACGATATTCCAAAAATCGGTTCAACTGTTTGGTTTCACCGACGATATCGACATTGTGGCTCGAACCTTTGTGAAGATGGCGGATACGTACATTGGACTAAAGGCCTAAGCCAAACGGATTGGACTGGTCATCAATGCATCGAAGACGAAGTACGTGAAAGGAAGGGGTTCACGAGAAGACCCTATTAACCTCCCACCTCGAGTTCAAGTTGGTGACGATGAAATCGAGCTGGTCGATGGGTTCGTGTATCTGGGCTCATTGGTAACTGCCGACAACGATACCAGCAGAGAAATTCAACGGCGCATTATGGCAGGAAATCGTCTCCGGAGGACGCTTCGATCGAGTAGAATTCGTCGTCACCGACTAAGTTAGCCATCTACAAGACGCTGATCAGATCAGTAATCCTCTACGAATATGAGACATGGACTATGCTTGTGGAAGGCCAACGCGCTCTTGCGGTCTTCGAGCGGATAGAGAACGGGATGTGAAGAAGGCGGTTGAGCCACGAACTGCAGGAACTGCATGGAAAACCATCTATCGTACACACTGTTAAAACTGGCAGGTTTCGGTGGGCTAGGCATGTTGTAAGAATGTCGGACGATCCCGGAATCGGAAAAAGATCAATTTCCGAAAAAAATTGCATATTGTCAAGCTACAAAATTGAATATGTCAGGAAAATCAGGACAAATGCTAGAATATGAAAAATAAATCAGGACACCCAAATAGGATTTCCAAATCAGGACATGTCCTGCTAAATCAGGACGGATGGTATCCCTACCTCAACATAATTTAAATGTGGTATCGTACTTTTTGAACGTTTTAAATTCATTGATTCCTTGCGATGTGTTTTAAGGCTGCAAATGCACGATGAATCGGCTATAGGATATGATCGAAGTCAAATAAAAAATCGTTTGAATTGATTGGTTTTATCGAAATGACCACATCCTCGACTTTTGGCTTCTTTACATCGCCTTAATTCTGAATACATTTTTATTGGGTGGTATTCGGTCATTTCCAGCAGATTTTCTGGCATCAATCAGACATCGGAAATACCCATATTGGGAGGTATTTAGTTATTTTGGTTTTCCAGAAACTAAAAGTGGTCGTCTTTGAATTCAAAATGGTGTCCAGGGTCGATGTTTGGTTTCTATGCATCATCTCGATTACGAAAATATCCATGTTGAGTATTATTCGGTCATTTTCGACAGATTCCCAAAAGCTGCCATTTAGCAATTCAAAATGGTGCCTGAGGTCAATTGTTAGCTCATTGCATCATTCTGATTCCAGAGATACTCATATTGGATGGTATTCTATATTCTATATTCTATATTCTATATTTAATCTTTACCTTGTATACAAACATACTTTGAACAAGGCTCTTACTGTAATCCAATGTAGATCGACAATAAACGACATTCCTACTCTGACCGGCAACCAGTGTACACTTGTATCATTGAAACTCTACCACTCGAGAAGCTCCATCGACCACCAACAACGATACTACAGTTATTTTAGGCTGTTTTTCACAAACCGGAAGTCGCCAGCTTGGATTTCAAAATGGTACTTAAGATGATTTCTGGCCTCTGAGCGTCATTCTGGTTGAAGAAACACCCATATAGGGCTGTTTCCCACGAACCGGAAGTCGCCAACCTAGAATCCAAAATGGGGTCTGTGGTTGATTTCAGCGGCTGTGTATCATTCTATATCCGGAGATACTCATGTTAGACGGAAATCGGCCATTTTTGGTCATTTCCGGCTGTTTGCCAAACACCGGAAGTCACCATCCTAAAATTCAAGATTGTGTCTGTGATAAATTTTTAGCTTCTGTGCATCTTTCTGGTTCCGGAGATACTCATATCTAATGGGAATCGTCCATTTCAAAATGTTGTCTGAAGTCGATTTGTGGCATTATGATTCCGAAATACCCATGGTATTGGTCATTTGCCGCGGTATTTCCGAAACCGGAAGTCGCCATTTTGGATTTCATAATGGCATTTGGAGAACATTTCTGAATTTTGACCTTCACACTGGTTAAAGAAACACTCATATTAGGTGGTATTTGGTCATTTTCAGCTGTATTCCAGAAACCGGAAGTCGCCATCTTAGAATTCAAAATGGTATCTGTGGTCGATTTTAGCTCCTGTGTATCATTCTAGATCCGGATATTATTATATTGGATGGAAATCGGCCATTTTGTTGCCTGGATCGATTATGGAACATATTTGTTACCACTAAAAACATTCACCTGCCAAATATGATTCCATTTAGTTGATTAGTTCGCGAGATGTGCAGAAATTTGTGCAGAAAGATGTGCTTCCAGAAGAGGGAAGGGCGTCGAACTATTATGGACATATTTGTTACCTCTAAAAACATTCACATACCAAATTTGGTTGTATTTTCTTGATTGGTTCTTGAGCTGTGCGGAATGTGTTTTTCATTTGTATGGGACCTTTAGAAAAGGGAGGGGTGTCAAACCGTTATGCCTCTAAAAACATGCGTTATGCCTCTAAAAACATTCACCTGCCTCCATTTAGTTGGTTAGTTCTCAAGATGAGCAGAAATTTGTGTTTCATTTGTATGGCACCTCTCCCTTCCAAAAAAGGAGGGGTGTCAAAACAATCTGGGCATATTTTTTACAACTAAAAATATTTACCTGACAAATTTGATTCCATTCAGTTGATTAGGATATGGATCAGATAGACAGACAGACCGGACTGTATTTTTATATGTATAGATCACAACATCAATTTTTTAGAGCCTAAAAAGTCAATATATTGAAAAGTCAATTGGATTAAAGCGTTAACCCAAGGAACAATTATTGTTGCCTAAACGTTTACTCCATCACTTTTATTAGGTTACAGTTGAACAACAACCGAAATGAAAAATAAAAAACTTTTGTTCAATGGTTGTTCAGTTAAATTTGGAGAAATTATCCGACACACAGTTGTTTAGGAACGGCGAAGAGAATTTTAAAAAACAACAGCAGAATATTTTATTCAACACTTATGGAACCAGCGTTGAACAGCTGCACCGGAAAACATTTATTAGGCTACTGTTCGGCATGTGTTCGACCTGTCTAACAAAATACTTATTAAACATCTGTTGAACCGTTGCTCGACTTTAAGAAGGCTCTTGTTAAACGCGTGTTTAATTGGTAATCGACATATTTTCAGCTCTTTTGGCACAAACAAAATGCAAAATAAAAATTAAATTTTTTTCATTATAATTATTACTATTTGCTCCGTATTAGTTTTTTACTTGTTGATATACCTATGGGTCAATTTTTAATTTATAATAGAAACAATATCCCCTTTTTTATAAACCATCCTCTTTTGTGTTGGGTTCCTGGTGAGATTCGAACTTGCGGTCCATTGCTTGGCAGTCATCGAAGAATGCATCTGAGCTAATCTGTAATATGACGTGTGCTGTGTTTCAAGTGAATATGCTTCTTAACGTTCTGGTCTAACAAACGTTGAACAGGTATTACATAACTGCGGGAATATAAACTTCTTGCACGCAGCTTTAATGTCGAATCCGTTTTCGCGGTGTAGCTACACGAGGACTACACTTGTGCCCTGTAGGTGTTTTTAATGTTTTTAATGAAATAAATAGTATATATATATATATATATATATATATATATATATATATATATATATATATATATATATATATATATATATATATATATATATATATATATATATATATATATATATATATATATATATATAAATATATTTAATTATTTTTTTTCACTGTCTTAATTTTCAAACAAATGTAGCTCGATAAAAAGCAACATCTAACAGTTACTCAGTAATTGAAAATGTAATGTTGTGTATAAGTTAGCATTTGGGAATAAATCTATTGTATTTTATTGAATATATTTATTCTCTTGGAATTAATCGATCCACCGATTCAAGCGACTAGCCTGGATCGATCTTTTATATTATTTTATACGAAATCTATCATTTATATTTTAATATTTCCACAACACATATGGATCTTCTGAAAATTGCGCAAAAACTTGTTGCTGCTCTTCAGTTCAAATCTTCTGGCATCCCTGATCATTGTTATGTTGCTGTCATGTCAGCATCCATCATTCAGTCTTCATTTTTTTTTAATTTATTCCGCAGCTTTAGTCTCCAGTGTTATTGTGTTGCTTGTCTCTGTTTATCGGTTTTGATCGTTTTGATTGAGTGTTCACGAGTGAGGTAATTATAAATATGAAGTGAAATCAAGCAATTAACATTTTTCAATTAAAGGAAATTACTTCTGCGTGGTACAAACCGTCGAAGCTAGCGGTCACTGTGGTTCCGTAGAATTCAGGAAAGACAGCTACCTCAATTTAAGAATTTGGCTTTTATCATTTGCTAGAACATAACGGTAAGTAGGTACAACACTATGCTGTATCGTATTTTAATAATTTTACAATTCCATTTCTAGGAACTTCAATGAAATTTACACCAAAGGAAGATGGTGCATTTGACCGCGATGAGTAGGTGATAAACTATAATTTTGCGTTGTATAAACAGGGATACCATCTGGCCGGAGGTGGAAATCAGGACATTTCATAGTTTCGAAACCCACCCTGGTAGAAACAGTTATAATAAAACCGGAGCGCTAGCCCCGCAATTATTTTGTATGCTAATAGTTGTCCGCGAAGTCTGTGCTTAATAAATAATAAGGTCAAGTTTGTACAGCGTAATGTTCGTACCAATACTTTGCCTTTTATTTGATTTACGCTTTTTTGATTTAACTGTTATAGATGTGAAGAGGCAGATAAATGAGTAGAATGCTTGTTGAGAGGCACACTGTCGCAGTGAAAAAATATGACATCGAGTGGTTCAATTCTGTTAAAACCGAGGGGCATTTCAAAGGCATGCGACACGCCTCGCGGGACAAATTTCTGAGCGGGAAGTGTTGTTGAAATGAGGGACCTAATAGTCACTTCATAATTAGATGTTTAACGATTTCAACACCTAGAAGATTTCTCGTCACTTCGCTGAGATTCAACAGAAGAAAAAATTCGTTTGCGTTGTGTCCCGAAATGGTTCACTTTGAAAACCAGGACAAATGCCAGAATATAAAAAATAAATCAGGACGCTCAAATAGGATCTCAGAATTGGGACATGCTCTGCTAAATCAGGACGGATGGTATCCCTATGTATAAATGTACATATATTATTGTTTTGAACGCTTCGTATCGTATTTGTGATCGAACGCAATTTGGTCGAATCAGTTGAATATATGATCATATGATGTTCACTTATACGAGAGTGTTGCATCGATTAGTTCGTAAAAGGGATACTTGGTCAGCAATAAAAAAAGTGTTAAAAATATCTTTTTTTAACACTTTTACTATTGCTTACGAAGGTTCATTTGTAACTCAAGTGTTTTATAGTAAATTATCATTTGTTTATTTGGGGGCCAATCAATCAACACTATTTTAATGTGAAATTATAATTGTTAGGATTTATTTGCTTTGGCGATTAGGGCTTGTTATTCGTAGGGATTTAAACCTACTTGTCAAGTAAAGAGAACTAATCTTACAACTAATTTAGTTGCTTACTAATTGACTATGAGGAAAGCTTATCGTAGCAATTGGGGATTGCAGCGATTTTTATCGAATGTTGGGAATAATTTTATTTGACATAGCTTCTAACATTTCGATACCAGTAAGTCTGTAAATCGAGTGTACCAAACCAATGATGACGCTTTAAAATCTTTTTCAGAATTTAATTCTGAATCCTTCGAAGCGTTTTTTTCTTGTTGAACATCAACTCGATCAGGTTGGTATTGCATAAAGCATTGCTGGTCTGAAAATTTGTTTGTAAATCAAAAGTTTATTCTTCAAACAAAGTTTAGGGTTACTAGTAATTAGACGTCATAAAAATCATATATATTTATTGCACTATGCCTGTATACTTTCAATTTACTGTTTGAAAATAAGTTTTATGAATAAACTATCTGTTTTTTTAGTTGCTGGAGGAGTGATTACTGATGATGCGGGAGGAGAGGATGGAAATATGTAGCTACAACAAAACGACAACACAGAAAAAGAAAGGTGTAAAAGATTGTGTATTAGGCCACTTTCTGCATAGTTTTAAGTTATATATATTGTTTATTCAAAAGCAAGCTTAATCTGTAATCTGTAAATCTGTATTAGGACATAAAAAAAGATTCAACATTATGTATTCCTACTGAATGTATGAAAATAGAATTATTTTGATTTAATAAAAGGCACTTTTTCATCACACATCAATAAATTTTTAATCGGTCTCGATTCTTTCCAGTAGGGCGCTTAGTACTCAGTATTATTGCAAAAGAAAAATTGAATTTCGATATCTTTCGTGTTATAAATTCAAGCTTTATGCAATGCAATGACGCAACCGGTTACGGAACACCGGAACCAAGGTGAACGCGAAAGACGATTCTGATAGAAATTATTGTAGTGAATATTTAACTGGGGCTAACAGCAAAGTCATGAAAACGCTGTTAGACGCACCCAAATTTATGTTTCTTTATTTGATTTTTACTGATTATGCTTTGATATGAAATAACCCAAGGAACAATTTGGAAGCCGTTATAAGAGCATATGTCGAACAAAAGCAGTGTAGAAGCAACCGGTGCTGAATAAACAACACGTTGAATTATTTGTTGTACAAACGTTGCCAGTGTTCTTTGTTTATGTACTTATCCAACAATGGAACTCTAGCTTAACAGAAGTTGTTTAAGCGTTTGCAAAAGATTACCAGCAACACTAACATCTATGTGCTGCGTAACGGCGCTTTAAAGGGCTCCATTCATCAGTGGCGTTATCGCTTAATATAAACTATTTGAACGTATCAAACGGCAACCCGGCAACTGTTATTCTGCAAGTGTTGTTCAAGTGCTGCATACATTAGTTTGAAATCTTTCTACATGCAATTCTTCAGTTCTTCTAGACGCGAACGTTAGATCACTAGTTTTGTGAAACATCCTTCTAAACGCGTCGTATGGTTGGTTTATTACAGTACACTGTAATAAGTAAAAGTTTTTTTTTAAATTGCTTGCAAAGAGTTTTGTAATTTTATAGCTTATTAAGCTATTAATAGACGCATTTCGGTAAAACAAAAGATTAATAAGCTGGTACTCAACTCACGTGACTGTTGGGTAATGATCTTGTTTATTAGTAAACCAAAGGTTGCTCTAATGGTAATAATAATTTAAGCGAACATTTAGTTAGCTAAATGTAAACTAATATTAAGAAAAAATATACAATGTGCAATGAAAAAAGTCCCGAAAGAGTCGTTTATTAAAACATAAACATTTCATTTCTTACATTCAACAGGAATACAGGGTGTTGAACCTTTTTTGCCCAGGTTCTAGTCTTTAATTACATCTAGATTAACAAATTACAGATAGCTTGGTATCGAATAAAAAAATAACTGAAGATAACTTAGAACTACGATACTCAATATTCAACACGATCGCTCTCCTCTTCTGTGTCGCTGTTTTCTTGTGCTGTTCCGTTCTTTTTTCCCGTATCATCAGTGGTCATACATTCAGCAACTAAAAACAGATCAACAGGTAAAAAAGGTATAAAATACATGAATATATAGAAAACTGATTACTTGCAACAGAAGTGATGTTTTCTTTGATCTCCGGTGAACTGTCGAGCAGCGCAGCGGCTTCACAACGTTTCATGGAATTCCTCGTGACTGACTTTTAGAAAAGGTTCCATCAATTTGACGTTGAAGCTCCAATTGATACTCTTGACAATTTCGTAGCATGTATTTTATCCATTGACCGTATTTGCCACATTACTTATCTTTTCCATCATAAAATTGTGACGTCACACCCCGCGCAGAAAATACCTTATGTTCCGTCACGCAGAATTTTGTGATACGGTACATTTCAGCTTAGTCCGAAAGACAGTAAACCTTCCGTTGAAAGAAATGAAAAACAGGTAGAGTGTAGAACCAGGACACGGCCGCCTGCCGTTGTCCCCTAAAAACAAGATCATTTGTAAAGAAAGCAGGAAAGATCTTGAAGAAAGACCGCGAACGGTTCTGCTAAGCAAACGTTGGCGAAACATTTGGTTTCCTTGACAGAGGACCGCGTACGGCTCTGCCAACATACTAGGTATCAACAGATTATGCAATAGGCGGCAAAGAACTTCGCGCAGCCTTCTGCTGTGCTACAGGCAAACAAACTCGAATAAAATAAACAAGTTTTGTGTTGTAAACAAAATAGAAGTCGCCGGTTCAACGGTGTTGATGCTCTCGCATGCGTTCTATCGTACATGCGGTACTAGATTATAGGTTAAGAGATTAGTAAGGTAAACAGAGAGTGGAGAAAGTCTCTCTCTCTGAGTTACCGGTAGGGTATATTTAAGTAGTGATGTACGAAAATAAAGTCAGTTAGTCCACGTTAATCTGTTCCGCGCCAATTGCGCGTACAGGGTTTTCTGGAGAAAGTCCTGGTAGGTTATACCCAGGATATAGGTATACCTACACATGTGGTGACAGCGAAAGAAAAACAAAACGCCAGTTCTGACTGAGTGACTATGAAAACCGAGTGGACTTAACATTCAATTAGAAAATCGTGAGGATAACAGTAAATTAAGTGAAAGCGTAACTATTTCGTCGCTGAAGGGCTGCGCTATGCGCGTTTTGTATTTTCATCATCCAGAACTTAACTAGAAAATCGTGAGGATAGGAGTACACACATTTGGTGACAGGCGGTTCAGGAAAGGAACCCTGCAAGGACATTCGTGGTTAACGCATTTGGTGACAAGCGGTCGTCCCACGCCGGGAACTGATTTTAATAAGTATCAAGTGAGCATTTTCTGTGTTTTGAACGGTTTGTTGAATGCGCATACGGTTTTCGGTTCTGTCGGTTTGATAAAACGGTGAACAATTACAGTGTTTTTGCAAGTAATTAATTCTAACTCCAATTTTTCAATAAGTGTTAAAAGAACGGAAAAAACTAAACGTGCCCTATTGTGTTTTTTTTATGTTTTAAGTGATGAAGACCAAAGAAAAAAAACGAAACCAAATCTCGCAATTAGCCAGTTAATGATAACGGCCGGAAAAAAAGAAACACATGCAGTAAGTGACTTATTAACACCTCTACGGCCTCAACATATTGGAACAGCCAGACATATTGGAATAGCCAGACAACTGTGAATTATCGTATTAAGAAGGTGCCGAAGTTACGTAGTGGAAATTAAAGTAGAGATGTCCACGACAATGGCCGGCTTTATACCAAGGATATTCGGGTGAGAAGCACATAGTAAGAAAAATTTATGTTTAAATATTGCAGCTGAATTTTTTTTGTACCGTTCGACGCAGTAAAATTTGTGAATTAACATCTATTGAATTTTTTTTTTAAAAACTGATAGAACAAAAAATTACCAAATACAAAGCCAAAATTACCAAATACAAAGCCATGAGCTATTGGCGATAGAAGAGAACGACGGAGAGATACACATTAGGAGACATAAATGACCTTGGAGACTACAATAGGCAAACTACAATCGTAACAATTCTTCAGTGGTTCGTAATTATAACGATTTACAGGTTATCACATCTACTTGGGTCGAGAGGCCAATTTGTATAAACAATCAGTTCGCGCCGCTGCTGCGCGGGTGATCTTATTTCTCAAACGGCTAAAAATAAAACTCTCGGCACGACAAATGCACGCAAGCGATTTTCGTTCATTTGCCCACAAAATAATTAAAGTGGCAGAGCGGGAAGCAAACGGGCGCTAGCAAATCGAATTTAAGAACGCAAACAGGTACTCGCAGAGTTGCGCACATGGAGCTCACCTTAATTATTCTAAGAGAGAGTTTTAGCACACGGGTGGCTACGTCATCGTTAGCAAATATAAAGGGGCAAAGTCGCATTTCATTAATGTCCAATAAAGAGCGTGAGAGCGGTAACTACGAATTGCGCGCTCACACGTTGCATTCAAAAGTTAGTCAGTTGTACTAATTGTCGGGTACGCTGTCTCTGTTTATGAATTTTGCAGTGTTATTACGATCAGCTGTGCCAGCCACGGCCAAGGTCGTATTTTGTAAGCATCAATTTTAATGGCCAATGGTAAGAACGTTTTGCTACCATACATGGCTTACCAGTAGCGGTGAATTGCTAAGAGGGTAAAAAAATGGATACATCTATAAGCGCAACGCGCGCAGCGATGGTGACATATCCACCGGTAGAGTAAATAGTAACCGACGGCAGAGATATATAATGTTGGAAGTTTACGTTAAAATATTATTTCATGAATAAGGAATGGCACCTTACGCCATCTAATGTAAACATTTACAATCTTTGATTAATTTAATTACACTAAATAGAAATGGTTTTTTTTTAAATATTCATTTATTTATTATGAAAACCTAAAGTTATTTTATTTAATTAATAAAGATAAACGTTGAACCGTTGACACTAAATGGTTCGAAACTTGGTGTTCAGATTTTCTGATGGCGCGACGAAGAAATTAGAGTCGGTCACGCTACGTTATCACATCTGGTCAACAGAATCGTTAGTGATACCTAGGAAAAAGAGGAAGAAGGCTACAGAAGCCTTTTATAGTCTTACAGTATTTATTCCGCAGTACCTTTTATTGTTTTTTAAGAAATATATATAAAATTTTATATTAATAATGGAGTACACGTTTCCAAAAGCAGATGCCATGCAGTGCATCCCAGAATTTGATGGATCGCTAGACGGACTAGAAGCGTTCGTTTATCATATCGAGCATTTTGCTCGGGAGATACCAGAAGGAGTATCACACGCTCCACTGGTTTATATCATTCTATTAAAACTAAAAGGCAGAGCTGCTGCCGCAATACATAGAATTAACGCAAATGCTTGGCCACAGGTTAAGCAGAATTTATTAAAGAAATTTGGGGATATTATACGCATAGAGGCAGTTATAAATCAAGTAGAAACATTGAAACAGGAAGCGAATGAGACCTTTCCTGATTATAAAAAGAGGATATTAAAAATTAAGGAGCAAATCGACTCCTACGAAACTAATTGTACGAAGTCATGCATGATAGTTAGTCTTCGATTACATTTTATGGCGGGTTTGTGTGACACCGCATTGAAAGAAGCTGAAATTATATTTGTAAATTCGGTGCCCCGTTGGAACTAGTCACAGACAACGGCGCAAATTTTGTGAGCTCACTGATGAAAGAGGTGTGCAAAATTTTAAAGATTAAGAAAATTACTACTAGCCCGTATCATCCACAGGCTAACTTAGTAGAGAGGTCGAACCGCGAGTTAAAAACGTATTTGAGACAATTTATTGGCGGAAAGCCGCACACATGGGACGAGTTGTTACCGTTTTTCACGTTCGAATACAATACATTAGTAAACTCGTCCACAGGGTATACGCCGTTCGAATTATTGTACGGACGGATAGCTCGAATCCCGACTTCAATCTATAAGCGGAACGGAGTGGAGAAGATGACATATGATGCATACACACATGAAATGAAGAAAATATTTTACGATTTACATGCAAACGCACAAGCCAACCTGAAAAGGAGTAAAGAGAACCGCAAACAAATTTACGACAGATCATCTAATGATTACAAACCCATGTGGGGTGAACAAGTATTAGTGAAGGCCGTAGCGATTGGTGCAGGCCAAAAGCTTCAGAACATATGGAGAGGACCATATGAAGTAGTGGACATTCCAAGCGAAATGACCACAGTAATTAGAAACGGCAATCGTTTAGAAAAAGTTCATAATAACCGGCTTAAGCGTTATTATGACTGAATATATGAACTTAAACTATGCTTTCAAGGTTAACGGACAGAATATATTTAATGAAATACGATATTGGATGGCATGAGTTATAATAGCAAGCACCTAAAACTGTATAAAAAAGTAAGGTGGAAGTAAAATATAGGCGTGAAGAAATACGAAAAGTCGCCGAAAAATATGAATGATTTTATTGACGGGAGTCCATAAACAGAACCAAACGGAAAAAAGTATACTGAAGTAAAGGCGTGAAGAAATACGAAAAGTCGCCGAAAAAGATGAATGATTTTATTGACGGGAATTAATAGGCAGAACCAAACGGAAGAAAGCATACTGAAGTAAAGGCGTGAAGAAATGGAATAAGTCGCCGAAAAAGATATACAGCCTTTGATGATATTAGTCAAATGGCATGACACAGTTGAAAAAAATTAAATACGAATGAAGGCGTGAGGGACGAGGAACCCCGCCGATAAAGGTTAAATAAACAAAAAACTTGGGGAATTCAAATTACTAGAATGATCTGGATGGTTGTAATGGATCAAAAGAGTTGAAAGAATTTAGAACAGCATCTGTTCTTTTGTAAAATGCAAATGTTAACATGGGAAAGAAATTATAGTGAACAAAAGACCTCATGAAAACGAGGTTTGATAGCTATTGGCTTAAAAGGAAAACGAAGAAGAATATCGATGGATGCTGTATAGGGAAATTTTTTTGCGATGGAGATGACTTAAATGACGGACAACAATAGAACTAGGAAAGACATTTGAAAAGAGGGCTGAGCTTTCCAGACGAAAAGACTACTGACTTTAGGGGATTCCAGCTATTCTTTCATTAGTTAAGGTTGTGTGAGTGTATACATCGGAAGTAATTAACCCGGAATGGTTGAGGTGAATGCTGACTGAAAGAGTAAACAAGGGAGTAATTAACCCAGAATGAGTGAGTGTGCGAGATTTTTATTTTATTTCCTAACCTTCTTATCTTTCAGGAATCACTAGAGCGGGCGGTCGCACCTTCGGATGGAAGGAGGAGAGGAAATATGCAGACTACTGCATACCAGGAGAAGTGTAAGTAGTGTAAGTATGACAGTATGACAGTAGCAAGAGACAAATCGAAAATTAAATAATTACAGATTCAAAAAGAGATGCAAAAGATAAAAGAATAAAGCAGATGAGAAAGTGACGGGACATTTAAAGTGCAAATAGAAGATGATATGAGGTGTTAAGAACACGCCAGTTATTAGATGAACATTGTAAATGGAGACAGAAGAAAACGATAAATATTTAATCAACGCGGTTTGTACAATGTAAAGATTTATTTATGAATCAGACAGGAAATACTCGACAAAGGAAAAGAAAAGATTGAACCAATGCGGTTTGTTCGATGAAAACATGATGAAACAAAAATAGAGAGATGAAAAAATAATACATTGTGCGGAAACAGATTTATTTTATTGAAAACTGTTATTAGAAGAAGGAGGAAAATATTTGGAAAGAACGCAAAATGAAGAAAATATGTAACCAAAGCAAAGAATTGATGCTATTTTTTAAAATTGAAGAAAGTTATTTGAACTCTTTTTGATGAAAAAAAAGCGTTAATAATGGGCCACAAGACAAGTTAAACTGATATTTTAAAGCGGAAAGTAAAAGCCTAATACAGATAAATGGATTAATATGTGTCGAAATGATTTTAAATGTGAAAAAAAAAACATCAAATATCAAAGTTAGAGAGTGCATAATGGAAAAGAAGTAAACAATGCACAATTGAATGTTATATTTGTAAAATCAGATGAATCAAATACTGAAATACTAAATCAAATCTAATACAAATGATGTACAACTTAGTAGGGGGAAAAACCGAATTATGTCATCCGAACAAGAAGAGAAATACGGGCCTAGATTGTAAGTAGAAGCCTAGGGTAGATAATAGAATGTAGAATGTGTAGAATGAAGCCCGTACGCGAGTGAACAGTAATTTTTAACAGCAAGTGGAAAAAGTAACAAAACGAAAAAAAGAATTGATGAAATAATGGCAAAAAAATTATGCACCACTTGCTAAGTAGGGCAGCTAGCATCTAAGAATTGACAACGAGACGAGTTCCCGATCCTCGAAGACGACCGAGGTGATTACAACGGATGCTGAGATGGGGGCATACCATAATGCCCAGTATGACGCGAAAAGGGAAGCAGACGGTTGTGAGGGGAGTTGAACGGCGGGTGTCTGTGGTCGAGATGGATGTAAAGCCAAACGTTATTACCAAGAGGAGACGAGCAGTATCCAGTTTTTGATCCCTGAAGAGGTCAGATGTGCAACAGAACTCAATCAATGCGGCTCATGGTCGAGCCAGAATCGACGCTTCAGTGCGAAGACGAAATATATATTACTCATTGAGAGTTATTGACTTCTACAAATGAGGATTCGAGGTCAAAGCCAAACAAGCAAAATGACGCTATAAAATTTTGCTCGTGTTTAATCAACTATGGTCTTTACGCACTACGCTTTGAAAATGTGCACACATGCTAGCGGGTAATTGGACACCCCGCGCAGACAGTTAAAGATGATAAACCAAGTGACTGCATTATGCAACAGAGCCAGTGGCAATCGCAAATCTTTTCGCCACACGGCGCGTAACAATACTATTAGCCAAACAAAAAAATACAGCCGATCTATGTCAAAGGGACACGGCTAACCCAACATTAAAGTTCAACAACACACTCTGAACAATCGTAAAACAACCAGCTGAACTGCAGCCTTAAATTAAAGTGCAATGATAACCATTGAACTATTGCAAATAACCCGATGAAGCCTTAAAGATGAGTTCGCGAGGATGACATCACAAACAACCGATAAGAACCTCTACTGCCAGACGCACCCTCCCGTTTCAAACCCCCTGTAACCCGTCGCTTGAATCCGACAGCCAAGCAACGGATATCTACAAGGCGCAGCGCACCAGGCGAGCGAACATTTGTCAATTTGTTATGAAGAAAATCCATGTCTGAAAACGTTAATTTATGTAGAAATGATATGTATCACTATTGTAATTAATTGAATTTTACGTGCAAAGGAAAGAAGGAATATCATGAAAACGAATATGTATATAATAGCATAAAAACGCGAAAAATAATTGTTATGAAAAACACACCTATCGGCCGTCAGAACGGACCATGTGACCATCATCTCTTCTAGATAATGGCCAACTAGGCGGGGTGGCAGATGTGACGTCACACCCCGCGCAGAAAATACCTTATGTTCCGTCACGCAGAATTTTGTGATACGGTACATTTCAGCTTAGTCCGAAAGACAGTAAACCTTCCGTTGAAAGAAATGAAAAACAGGTAGAGTTTAGAACCAGGACACGGCCGCCTGCCGTTGTCCCCTAAAAACAAGATCATTTGTAAAGAAAGCAGGAAAGATCTTGAAGAAAGACCGCGAACGGTTCTGCTAAGCAAACGTTGGCGAAACATTTGGTTTCCTTGACAGAGGACCGCG
This sequence comes from Wyeomyia smithii, assembly GCF_029784165.1. Taxonomy (NCBI): domain Eukaryota; kingdom Metazoa; phylum Arthropoda; class Insecta; order Diptera; family Culicidae; genus Wyeomyia; species Wyeomyia smithii. Next base: position 108,954,270 of record NC_073694.1, read on the forward strand.
TACGGCTCTGTCAACATACTAGGTATCAACAGATTATGCAATAGGCGGCAAAGAACTTCGCGCAGCCTTCTGCTGTGCTACAGGCAAACAAACTCGAATAAAATAAACAAGTTTTGTGTTGTAAACAAAACAGAAGTCGCCGGTTCAACGGTTTTGATGCTCTCGCATGCGTTCTATCGTACATGCGGTACTAGATTATAGGTTAAGAGATTAGTAAGGTAAACAGAGAGTGGAGAAAGTCTCTCTCTCTGAGTTACCGGTAGGGTATATTTAAGTAGTGATGTACGAAAATAAAGTCAGTTAGTCCACGTTAATCTGTGTGTATTAATTCCGCGCCAATTGCGCGTACAGGGTTTTCTGGAGAAAGTCCTGGTAGGTTATACCCAGGATATAGGTATACCTACACAAAATTTTTCTAAAAAGTCAAAAGATATGTTGAGAAAGTTATACACATTTTTTAAGTTAAACAGCATGATACACTGGTCGACATAAGCGAAAAAATGTTGCTTTAAAGCTCGAAATAGATGCTCTAGAAAAATTAAAGCTTTTTAACCATTCCTGTCAATTTTGGTGCTCCTAGCCATTACCAAAACGGGTTTATTTACGTGAGTGTTCGTATAGTAATAACTCACCGGGTCCGTCGCTTCAATGTTATGTTTATTAGAAAACTCATGTAAATCTCTGAAAAAAATGTTGGTAGCTGGGGGCACCAAAATTCACAGCAATGGCTAAAAATTCATAATCTTTCTTTTTTTCTAGTTTGAACTTTAAGACCACACCTGTGTTGACCAGTGTAATTATTATATAAAATCGTCAGCTATCTCTCTCTCTCTTTCTTTCTTTCTCTCTCTCTCTTTCCTCCTCTCTCTCTTTCTTTCTTACTCTCTCTCTCCTTCTTACTCTCACTCTCTCTCTTTCTTACTCTCGCTTTCTTACTCTCTCTCTCTCTCTTTCTTACTCTTTCTCTCTTTCTTACTCTCTCTCTTTCTTACTCGCTCTCTCTTTTTTACTCTCTCTCTCTCTCTTTCTTACTCTCTCTTTCTCTTACTTACTCTCTTACCCTTTCATACTCTCTCTAAAGTTGGATTAGATTTAGGAGTTAGATCAGCAGTTTATTACAAATACGTTTGGGTTTCACTATTTGCTATCAACCCTCGCAAAACATTTAACACATAACACATTATTTTTGATAAACAGACATTTTTGCCTAAAATAAAAACCACATTTTGGATTTATAAAGAAAAAATAGTTGTGAGCTATTTATTTTAAAATATACTGATTTTCATGATCAAATTAATAGGTTTATTGGGTCCTAAAGCTATACCGGTTTTTAAATATCATTTGAAAAAGCCGCGTTTCCTGAGCAAAACGTGATTTTCAAAAAACGTTTATCGTTTTCCTTCGATTTTTAAATGAAGAATAAAAAAAATCTCGAATGGTCTTAGATGACGTTTCGCCCATGTACGGTATATGAGAGAACTGTCATTTAAGGCATTTCGAGCAGATTTTTATCCTTCATTTAAAATCAAAGGAAAATGATAAACATTTTTTAAAAATCACGTTTTGCTCAGAAAGTTGCACTCTTCCAGCTGATATATAAAAATCAGAAAACCGTTTAAAACTTTAGGACCCCATTGCGTATTTCTACAAAAAAAAAAGAAAAAAAAATGTAAATATTTTTTTTAAAGTGTTTTTTTTTAAATCTTTTTTTATTTATCAAAACTACAAAAAGTTTGCTAAAAAATTGATGGTTGTCTGATCATAATGAAATGAGAAAAAAAGGTCAGAATTTTCTTAAATAAAGTAAAAAAATCAGAGCTGCAACGGTTGCCGCAAAAAATGTAGACAGTAATTTCGTCTTTCCAGAAAAAATATAGACTGTGAGCCAAAAAAAAAGTATAGAAAGAAAACTACGTAAATCTTAGGGGCCATCCACATACCACGAGGACAGATTTAAAACGATTTTCACCGCATCTCACTCCTAAAAAGAATTGCCGTGCCGGTTCCTTGAAAGCAATTCATAATGAACGTTAAATTTATCTGCGAGTTTGAAAATGCACTATGAGAAGAAGGGATCTAAAGTTTAGTCACTGTATATTTTACTAGTTTGGCGGGCAGGATTCGGGAACCAATTTATACTGTTATAAAAGAATCAGTCGTATGGAATCTCCAATACCTGGATCCCGTTATAACAGCTTTAATTGATTCCCGAATCCCCTCCGCCAGATTGGTGAAACATACAGTGATTATAATATTAAGTGGAACGTTCTATATGCATCAGTCTTCATATCGTCGGTTAAGTGCAACACTGGCACAACTCAAAATTTTGCATTTTTAGTTTTGGATGGCAAACGATGCCAAATACTGTAAATTTGCCTCCGACAACACCCTGTTTCGAAATTCACAAAATCACCAGAGCTATGAATAGAAATGCTTTCGCTGCACAAATCGAAATTTCTCTATAAAGTTAGTAAAAAAGATTTTAACGTGCTCAAAATATGTGCTTAATAGACCTAAAAGTGTTAGATAAGGATTGGAAATCATAAACTTTAAAGTTTTCTTGAAAATAGAAAAAAAAAATTTCGACGTTAATTTTCAAACGCGTTTTTCTCGAAACTATTTTTGGGTTGTACCAGTGTTGCACGGAACCGACGATATAGTTACTCACCTGTCCATCGCGGTCAAATAGTGGATCATATGCAAGATCTTCGCTTCGATGTATAATTGCAGTATTGGAACCAGGTAGCATATAAGAAGTAGCAATTGGTTGCTCTGTTTCAAATTCTTCTATGAGTTTGCAGACCAAATTAGTATCAACGTTTACCGCAGACGTTTTTTCAATGGTTACTAACATCATTAAAGTACCTAAAAATAGAAATGTAGCATTATTCGGACATAATGGGGTACAAACCTTTGTTTTCTTGCAAACGGTTGATATCAAATTCTTGAATTGATGTAGCTGCCCTTTTCAACCTTTTCTTAGGTGGCACTGCTGTATCGGAGGTATCCATTGACCGTTGTTCTGTCAGATAGGAATGCATCTTCCTCTTCTGCCTCATCAAATGTTGAAATGTTCTTTTTTTTATTATACAGGAAATGTTACCTCTGTTAGGTTTGGAAGACGCAATTTTCGGCTATATTAGGGTGTCAGAAAAGAAATTTTCCGTCAATTCATTGCGGCGGAACCACAGTTATCACTCGCTGGCTTTGTATCACACAGAAGAAATTTCCTGTAGATGAAAGATAATAAGCGAATAGGTTGATCTGACTTCATATTCACAATTACTTTGCATAACGAAAACTTAGTTTATTTTGCGAAGTAACTCGTAGACCTTCGTAGTCGTGAATATGTTGCTTGTTTTCAAGCTGCTTTTTTTAGAAAATAAAACAATAAAAATGAATAATATAATACTTATAAAAAGTATATATGGAGCAATATATCCACAGAAACCTAGACAGAAACGTTAAAAATAAAGTCGATGAGCATTAAAAATTTTCGTAAACATCATTGAAGAGAGAAAATACCAATGTCGGCGCACGGCTTGACAGTTGCTTACATCCGCACACGCAACTAAAACCAAAATTTGCTGACTATTCTGTAGATCTGGCATGCCTGATTATGTCAAATTAGCCGGTACGCTTTGTTTAGAGGCGTGTGCAAAAAGCTAATATTCCAGCAGCTATGCAATGCCTGTTCAACATTTAATAGACCAGAATGTTTAGAAGCATATTCACTTTAGACACAGTACACGCCATATTACAGATTAGCTCAGATGCATTCATCGATGACCGCCAAGCAATGGATCGCAAGTTCGTATCTCAACAGAAACTGAACAAAAGAGGATGATTTTAAGAGGGTGGTATTTCCTTCTAATATAAATTAAAAATTTACCCATAACGTTTCGACAAGCAAAGAACTAATAAAGCTTTTTAGGTTTAAATTAGTTTATTTGACACGGCACGATACATTTTCTGTTTTACTGAGCCAAGTACAATTCGTATTAATTCTACGTTAGCAGGGAAAAGAGGGAGGCCTTTTCTTTATTCTCGCGGCCGACTACGAGCTAGTGGGGATTTAAGGTGAGAGGAGGGGAGATACAATTTTGACTTAAAACTATTTTGGAACTTTGTTTTTCAACTGGTAGAGCAATTGTATTCTTGTTTGTTGTGGGTTCAAAATATTTGTGTAAGCATAGATGCGGGCTCTTCGTTTCCGTGTCTTCAGCATAGCATATTTGTATCCTTAATCTGACAAATAGACAAAGAAAATTTTAAATTTTAATGTCAGCGTTTTTCAGAAAGCAGTATAGCTGTGTCATGTACTGGAGATCACCGCTTCCCAGAATGTCTCTAACGGGTACGTTCGGTTGTTTTCCTCGGGCCCGAAGGGAATCTATAAGCTCGGACCTAACACCACAGTATTCGGTACACGACCAAACAACATGCTCGATGTCATGGTAGCCATCGCCACAAACGCAGTGATTACTGTCTACAAGCCCTATACGAAAGAGATGCGTGTTTAACGTGTAGTGATTGGACATAAGTCTGGACATCACGCGAATGAAGTCCCGACCTACATCCAACCCCTTGAACCATGCTTTCGTCGATACCTTAGGAAAAATGGAATGTAGCCACCGTCCCAGTTCATCTGAGTTCCATGATGATTGCCAACTGTTGAGTGTTCTCTGACGCAAAATGCTATAAAATTCATCATAAGCAATTGGTCTTACATAAATATCGCCGTCAATAGCACCCACCTTAGCTAAAGCGTCAGCCTTTTCATTGCCCGGAATGGAACAATGAGAAGGGACCCACGCTAAGGTAACCCGGTAGTTTTTATCTGTTGAAGCACTTAAAAACCGCCGTATTTTCCCCAGGAAATACGGGGTGTGCTTCACAGTCTTCATCGATCGCAGAGCCTCAATGGCACTGAGACTATCTGTGAAGATGAAGTAGTGGTCTGTGGGTAGGGTTTCGATGATTCCAAGAGAGTACTGAATAGCAGCAAGTTCTGCGACGTACACGGAAGCAGGAGCATCGAGTTTGTAGGAGGCGGTAAAATTTTCGTGGAAAACACCGAAGCCAGTGGACTCATCTAGATTAGATCCGTCAGTGTAAAACCTTTTATCATAACTAACATGTTTAAACTTATTCGAAAAAATCTTAGGGATCTCTTGGGGTCGCAATTGATCCGGGATACCAGAAATGTCTTGTTTCATGGTGGTGTCGAAGAATATAGCATTATTAGAAGTATCTAAAAGTGCGACATTGGAGGAATCGTATGAAGAAGGATTAATATCTTGAGCCATATAGTCAAAATATAAAGTCATAAATCTGGATTGAGATTGAAGGTCGACCAACCTCTCGAAATTTTCAATTACTAATGGGTTCATAACTGTGCATCGAATTAGCAACCGGTAAGAGAGATTCCAAAAACGATGTTTCAACGGAAGAATACCCGCTAACACTTCAAGACTCATCGTATGGGTCGACTGCATGCAACCCAAGGCAATACGCAAACAACGATATTGTATTCTCTCTAATTTTATAATGTGCGTGTTCGCGGCGGAGCGAAAGCAGAAACAGCCGTACTCAAGAACTGACAATATCGTTGTTTGGTAAAGCCTTAGAAGGTCTCCTGGGTGGGCTCCCCACCAGGTTCCGGTAATCGTACGAAGAAAATTAATCCTCTGTTGGCATTTTCGTGTCAGATACCTAATATGACAAGCCCAGGTGCATTTAGAGTCGAACCAGACCCCGAGATATTTAGCGACTAAAACCTGAGAGATCGTTTTACCCGTTAGTAGGAGCTGCAGCTGAGCTGGGTTATGCTTCCTAGAAAAAACGACCAACTCAGTTTTCTCCGGAGAGAATTCGATACCCAGCTTAAGAGCCCATTCAGACAAATTGTCTAAGGTATCTTGCAATGGTCCTTGCAGATCGCTAGCCTCGCTACCAGTAATGGATACAACGCTATCGTCTGCAAGTTGCCTTAGCGTGCATGAATTTGCAAGACATTCATCGATGTCATTGACGTAAAAATTATATAAGAGAGGACTTAAACATGAGCCCTGGGGAAGGCCCATGTAACTAATTCGGGAAGTTGTCGAATCGCCATGTGAGAAATACATATGCTTTTCTGACAACAAATTGAGCAAAAAGTTATTCAGATTTAGTGAAAGTCCCTGCGAATGAAGTTTCGCGCTTAAAACTTCTACAGAGACAGAGTCAAAAGCCCCCTTAATATCCAAGAACGCAGAAGCCATTTGCTCTTTTCGAGCAAATGCGAGTTGAATTTCAGTAGAAAGCAACGCTAGGCAATCGTTCGTCCCTTTGCCCCGGCGAAAGCCAAATTGAGTATCTGAAAGTAAACCGTTTGTTTCGACCCATTTGTCTAACCGTAAGAGGATCATTTTCTCCATTAATTTCCGGAGGCAAGAGAGCATCGCAATCGGCCTATATGAATTGTGATCAGAGGCAGGTTTCCCGGGTTTCCGAATAGCAATGACTTTTACCTCCCTCCAGTCATGCGGAACAATATTAAGCTCAAAAAACTTGTTGAACAAGTCCAACAAGCGTCTTTTTGCAGAGTCGGGTAGATTCTTCAACAGGTTGAATTTTATTCTATCTAACCCTGGAGCCTTATTGTTGCACGACAGGAGAGCCATTGAAAATTCCAACATCGAAAATGGAGGCTCTTCCGTAGTTACTATAAACGCGTCGCGAAAGGTTTTCTGTTCCGGTACAGAATCCGGACAGACCTTTTTGGCAAAATCGAGTATCCAGCGATCTGAATACTCCTCACTCTCATTCGAAACGTCACGGTTCCGCATGCGCCTGGCGGTAACCCAAAGAGTGCTCATCGCTGTTTCCCTCGACAACGCGTTTACGAACCGCCGCCAGTACCCGCGTTTTTTCGCCATTACTAAGCTCTTCATCTGCCTGCCCAGTGCCTCGTACTTTCGTAGTAGGTTGACAGTGCCGTACTCCCGGTAGTCCTTATACGCCGCGGACCTTCGCGCGTACAGCTCAGAGCACTCTTTGTCCCACCATTTGTTGGGAGGGCGTTGTCTAATCGTTACCCCGGGTATCGGTTTCGTCTGAGCTTGCGTCGCGGCGTCGATTATCAAGCCAGCTAAGAACGCGTATTCTTCCTCCGGAGGAAGTTCCACGTGAGTCTCGATAGATTCCGCTGTAATAGACTCATAACGCTTCCAATCAATATTACGTGTAAGGTCGTAGGAAATATTGATTGGGTTCGGGGGAGTTGAACCATTAGCGATTGATATAACGATTGGAAGATGATCACTACCGTGGGGATCGTTGATTACTTTCCACTGGCAATCTAACGCAAGTGATGTCGAGCAGAGGGATAGGTCAAGCACGCTTTCACGTGCTGGAGGATTAGGTACACGTGTCGCTTCCCCAGTATTCAAAAGTGTCATATTGAAGTCGTCGATCAAGTTACAAATTAAAGAAGATCGGTTGTCGTCGTACAGCGACCCCCATAGCGAACAGTGAGAGTTAAAATCTCCCAAAATCAAAAAAGGTGCGGGAAGCAATTCTGCTATATTAAGGAGTTGCTTCTGTTCAATCCGCGCGGATGGGGGAATATATAACGAAACAAGGCAAAGGTCTTTTCCATTCATATTCGTTTGAATTGCAACAACTTCAATATTCGAGATCGAGGGGAGGTCGATTCTGAAAAAAGAATAGCACTTTTTGATCCCTAAAAGTACCTCTCCACCGTGTGAGTCTCGATCTCGACGAATGATGTTAAAATCGTGGAAATTAAGTTGGTCATTTGAATTGAGAAAAGTTTCACAAAGCGCAAACGCATCACAATTGTATGTGTTTATCAAATGTGAAAATAAATCAAATTTGGGGATGATACTTCTGCAGTTCCACTGTAACACAGTGACAAAATTCCTAACCTCTTTCAACGTATTGGTCATCGAAAGATACGATAGCTGAAATGAGGGGCCAAGTTGCTGTGAGTTGCTTCAAAAAGGTTTTCACTGTTGGGAGAAGGGCAAGAAGAATGTTTTGAAGTGGATCTGGTATGTTGAATGTTTTAAATATCCAGTCCACAATATCAGAGAATTTAACGAACCCTGTTTCTTTTATGTCTTCTGATCGAGAAATGGGTGCACGAGGGGTTTCTGGTGCCCCAGGAAGCGGTGGGTACTCCTGGTTTGATTTGAAATTAAAACCGGGGGGTACTTGCTTCGGTTTTTCTTCACCGCTTCCTTTTGTGTTGTCTTATTGGTCATTCCGCTAGGGGTTATCTTACGACCTTTACGAGAAAGATTAGGAGAGTTGAGCATTCTCCTCTTCCTAGATCCCTCTGGCAAGGCATAGGAACACCCTTCGACGGGATCGTCAGATGTACCCTCATCAGTTGGCAAGAAGGAAAAGATGTTTCCTGTCAAGGGTGGCTCAGCCCTCTTAAGCATTTCTGCAAAAGAGCGCTTTGATCGTTCCTTAAGAGAACGCTTAATTTTTTCCTCGCGCTGTTTGTACGCAGGACATGCCGGAAGGTCATGCCGAGTTCCCTCGCAATAAAGACACTTTTCAGTATCCCCACTGCAAGCGTTCTCAGCATGATTGCCTCCGCACTTGCTACAGCGTGCCTTGTTGCAGCAGTAGGTGGCTGTGTGACCTAACTGCTTACAGTTTTGGCAATGCATGACCCGCGGTACGAACAGGCGTACAGGTAGACGAACCCTGTCCAAGCGGACGTAGTTCGGCAGCGCGGATCCGGCGAATGTTACTCGGAAGGAATCCGAAGGGAGGAATTTCTTCTTCCCTTCTTCGATGGATACTGAATGCAATTGCTTGCAATCCAGTATCTTTACACTTTGCATCAAGGGGTTTTTAAAATAGCCAACTCCATGACGCAAAATGTCATCGACAGTGAGATTCCCCTCGGTAACCACACCGTCGATTTCTACATCCTTGGCAGGGATGTACACGCGATACTCTCTCGTGAAGAGCTCGTAGCCAGCAATTTCGTTTGCTTGCTTCAAGCTACTCACGACAACTCGCAGTTTGTTCGGCCTCACCTTCGTAATCTCGGTTACGGCCGAAAAATGTTTGCCAGGTCTTTGCCAATTTGAATAATATTCAATGGCTTCTTTATGGGCCGGAAAAAAACAACGTAGGGACCGCCAGCGGCATCTGGGTAAGCTTTTACCCGTTGGCAAAGGGGAGGGCACAGGGGAAGGTAGGGGTGAGCTGATGGGAGAAATTTCGATTTCTTCCCCGTTTGTTTCCACCTTCAGGAAAAGTTGCACCTGCATGTCGTCCATTTTGCGGGAGCGTTACGCTCTACCGCACACAAACGATAAATATTCGAATATGGGGGGGGGGGGGGGTTCAAGTAGTTGATATTAAATTTTAAAAACAATTTTTCAATCTACAATGGATCAAATAAAAAAAAAGACAGTAATACTAATACTAATAACAATAGTAATAATAATAATAATAATAATTGTAGTAATAATAATAATAATAATAACAATAATAATAATATCAATAATAATATTATAACATGGTAATAATATTGATAATTATAGTAAAAATTCTAAATGTAATACTTCACCGAACGTCTAAGTCACGACCTCACGGCTGATAGTTGGATTAATCGAGTGTCTCCGCAGAACAAACAATGACGATCCAGCTTCGTGTTGTGACACAGTGGCCGTATCTTACACGCGACCTTGTAGATGCCACTTGTAGTTGACTTCCACTCGCTCGATCGTATGGTGGTCCGTGCTGCTAGCGGGGTAACAGCGGTGCGGGAGAATTATTCTTGCTGATATATCAGCTGCGTATCGAATCACTGGCGAGGTAGCCTGCCCCTACCAGTGTGCAGATGTTTCTGCCGATATACAACAGGCTATTGTTATCGCGCAACACAAGAACTAATCGACAAAAAAAACACCCGTACGATAACTCGTGTATTGTTATTTTGCGAACTCAAACGGAGATAAACAATTTGCGTCTAATCGAGACGAAAGCAAAACAACGAATCGATACCTTTCAGTTAATCGAAAAAAAAATTCATCGCAAACAGGTTTGCATTCATTGTCATTTCACAAAATATTTTGGTTTGTTTTTACGTAAAATAATAAATTTCATAAGCTTTAAGTAATAATCATGCTAGCGTACTTCGATTATTAAACTTGCACTTCTCTGGATTTAAGGCTTTGGTTACAATTTCGAACATACTTCACTACGGTCGAACTCAAAACTCTGAAAAAACTTTTATACAACGGCAAATTGAAAAAAAAACACACATTATTCGCGGTGAAAAAGATTTTGAAGGCTGTTCGCACTTATGTGAGCTCTCATATGTAATTGTCAAAGTGTGCGTGATGACAAAAGCCAAAATATTTCCTTTCTTCTTTTTCGCTAGAAGATAGAAGATAGTTTTTATTTTTATGATCGCCTCACTTTCGCCGAAATTATGAGAGCTTATCTGACATGACAGATCATTTCACATATTCGTCGATACGCTAACAAAAGGGTGTAAGTTGAAAATTGCAGGTAGGGTTGTTCGGTCGTTTTGCCAAAATTATTTAAAAGTGTCGAAAAGTTCATTTTTGCCCGAATCATCAAGTCAGTGCCGAAATTACATCGTAGCTAATATTATAACATGAAAACCCCGTTTATTTACATTTTGCGACTTACGCCGATTTGAAAAATTACGCGAGATTTGCCTCGAATACAATTGGCACACTAGCGACCAGGGATACCATATGTGCAGATTTGTCTGCAAAACGTAGATTTTTAGAGTCCGTGTGCAGATTTTTATTGATTTGCAGATATTCACAGATTTTTCATAGTTTATGCAGATTTTTGTCAGAATCTCCTTATATTTGCGCAGTTTTTCTCAAAATGTGTGCAGATTTTTACAGACTTTTACCAGCGCGAGCGAAATTTTTTCTAATCGCGAATAGATTTTTGTCAGATTTCAAGCAAATTTTTCCGGTTTTTCGAGTAGTTGCAGACATTTTTCAAAAACACCTGGCATCTCTGCTAGCGACATTACTTATCTAGGGAATAAATAATCTTATAATCGAACATCAGGAAATTTTAAAAACATAAGCTTTTTTCGGTTCCCCACCGATAAAAATCATCGCCGAAAATGGCTTGAATTTTGTGAATTACAGGATTTTTTAAGAATAGAAACGACACATATTTGTAGCCTAAGTTTGGCGTTTTGAAAATATCAATCCGAATAAAAAACAAAGTTATGCAGTTCCACTTTGATCACGTTGATTTATACTCCATGTCAGAGAATTGAAAAGCACTAAAAGTTACCGGGACCTGTGTATAAGTTTGTGGCTCAAGTGGCGAGTGAGACACCGTATAATATGTCGATCGATTACGGTCACTCCGAACAAGCTACCCAATGTCCGTGCGAAATTCCATGTGCAACCAACAGCCGTAGTAACTCAGAATCTCATCTAGTTGTCAACAGTAAAGAAAAACAAAATATAAAATTCATCAGAAGCAGAAGACCAGAGACAATAGAAAGGAGATCTATGGCGTTATGAATTTGTACCCATATAAAAAATAAAATGTGAAGATTTTTGGAATTTATTGCTTTTTTTATAATCGAGTTTCATCTCTAGAGTTTTCGCATTTTATCATTGCTAAATCACAATACTTCCCATCTACTAAGACAAACTTGACATGTCAAACATTCTTATGTTCGATTGGAACAAGTTTTGACAGTTCGATTGGAACTTTTCAGTGACAGTCGTCCAAACTTTAACTATAGGGCTTTAGGGAGAAACGGATACGAACACCTCCCTGACACCGTAATCCTATTACCTATAGTTTGACAGTACCCCCATTATGACGAACCCCTCGATGCCGAGCCCCAAACAACAATGGTCGCAAAGGGAAGACATCTGACGTGCTCTTCACTCCCGTACAGTGTTGCCTAATCCATCGATGTCGCTGTTTATAGCAGTGTGAAGCACATCAGTGTAACATGCCATTTTATTCCCGCGTATACAATAATACAGGCTACGAACGTGTCAGGGAGGTGGATACGAAGCTGTGTAAGTGTCAAAATGAACCAGAATGAGCTGTCATCGACTGTCAATTTGAACCAAGGAAAAAAAAAGCATTTTTTTGCGATGAGTATTGTTATAACTGATACCTTTCAGTTAATCGAAAAAAAAAATTCATCGCAAACAGGTTTTGCATTCATTGTCATTTCACAAAATATTTTGGTTTGTTTTTACGTAAAATAATAAATTTCATAAGCTTTAAGTAATAATCATGCTAGCGTACTTCGATTATTAAACTTGCGCTTCTCTGGATTTAAGGCTTTGGTTACAATTTCGAACATACTTCACTACGGTCGAACTCAAAACTCTGAAAAAACTTTTATACAACGGCAAATTGAAAAAAAAACACACATTATTCGCGGTGAAAAAGATTTTGAAGGCTGTTCGCACTTTTGTGAGCTCTCATATGTAATTGTCAAAGTGTGCGTGATGACAAAAGCAAAAATATTTCCTTTCTTCTTTTTCGCACGCAAAACCCAAACAAATATCAGCAACACCGTCAACGCGAACTCCTGATGTTACTAAAAACTTCGTTTGAGTCATGCATGCGTTACAGCAAGAAGATTACAGAAGTTACACGCTATCAGAAAACGAGGCATGTGCGTGTTCTCTGTTTTGAGTGTAGTATTCGTTTCTCCCTCCCAGGTTTAGCTATATCAGGTTTTTATATCATCTGAAAGATCTGCATTTTCTAAATAAAACGTGATTTGAATAAATTTTCTATCGTTGTCCTTCGCTTTTTAAATCACGATTTAAACCTGCTCGAAATCTGCTCGAAATCGCTACAATGACAGTTCGCCCATATACCAACTGTCATTGTAGCGATTTAGAGCGAATTTTTATTCTTCATTTAAAAATCGAAGGATAATGATATAATTTTAAAAAATCACGTTTTGCTCAGAAAATCACACTCTTTCAGATGAAATATGAAAATCGGAAATCCGTGAATAGCTAAACAACCCAATTACGGAAAGTGAACCACATGACATGGTGATTTTGCTTCATTGATTAATAGTGGATATCTATAATTTCCCATCTAAAATGCAGAGACAACAAGTAAACGAAATCGAAGAAAAAAATCGAGAGAAATGAAAGAGTCCTTTTGAAATGTTTCTACACTCAAAATATTTTTCACATTATTGTTACGTGAAATTTCCTGTACTTATTCATTTTCTGCACTCAAAATATTTTTCACATTATTGTTACGTGAAATTTCCTGTACTTATTCATTTTCTGTCATTTTGCATGATTTATGTGACAAACATAACATCTACGTGAAAATCACATGCATACTATGTTTTATCACGTAGTATCTACGTGAACTTGGCAACGTCAAACAGAATGTCATAGAAGAAGTATCGCGTGAACTCTCTATGTGAAAATACACAGAAATCACAGAATGTGAAAATAATCAGAAATGGCGAAGCTGTTGTCTAACTCAGTCTCTAACAATAAAATAGAATTTCTCGACGGCTTGCCTATAAGTGAGCTTTCGAAAAACCGTACGAATTTGACATCGAGCCTTGAGCTTAAAGGTTTCACACAGATTTAGTTCAAAGGTCGAGGAGTTTCCTATACATAAACAGTTACAGCTTACAATAGTTATCGCCGGCAAATGTCGTAATATTTGTCCGTTTTTATGTCGTTTGATTCATTTACGAATCGGCGATCTCGCATGCCCGTGCGATTTATCAAGCAACATATTTCTATAATTTCTAAAAACTATTTGCCGTCTTTTAAGAATTGGGGAAACAAAATTTGGAAATTTTACGTTGTATCAAACGTAGTATCTAGCAGATAATCGAATGCTTTCCATTTTACCGGTAGTTGAATTCTACGTGAAATTCACATAAAATGCATATGTCTGCTGTATAAGATTCATAGGATAAATCATCTCACCAGATCATGATGAACTCAAATGACAATTTCGTAGAATCTACGTGAAAGTGACAGTGGAAAATATTCACATAACTTTTCCGGTAATTATGACGTGAAAATTATTTTGAGTGTGTCATTTTGCATGATTTATGTGACAAACATAACATCTACGTGAAAATCACATGCATACTATGTTTCATCACGTAGTATCCACGTGAACTTGACAACGTCAAAGAGAATGTCATGGAAGAAGTATCGCGTGAACTCTCTATGTGAAAATACACAGAAACCAAAATGGCGAAGCTGTTGTCTAACTCAGTCTCTGACAATAAAATAGAATCTCTCGACGGATTGCCAATAAGTGAGCTTTCGAAAAACCGTACGAATTTGACATCGAGCCTTGAGCTTACAGATTTCACACAGATTTAGTTCAAAGGTCGAGGAGTTTCCCATACATAAACAGTTGCAGCTTACAATAGTTATCGCCGGCAAATGTCGTAATATTTGTCCGTTTTAATGTCGTTGATTCATTTACGAATCGGCGATTTTGCATGGCCGTGCGATTTATCAAGCAACATATTTCTATAATTTCTAAAAACTATTTGCCGTCTTTTAAGAATTGGGGAAACAAAATTTGGAAATTTTACGTTGTATCAAACGTAGTAGCTAGCAGATAATCGAATGCTTTCCATTTTACCGGTAGTTGAATTCTACGTGAAATTCACATAAAATGCATATGTCTGCTGTATAAGATTCATAGGATAAATCATCTCACCAGATCATGATGAACTTAAATGACAATCACGTAGAATCTACGTGAAAATGACAGTGGAAAATATTCACATAACTTTTCCCGTAATTATGACGTGAAAATTATTTTGAGTGTAGAGATTCAACAATTTTCATTTTCGAATGCATTTAGAATCCTCCCGCGAGATCTGCCACAATAATGTCAATTATGACATTTGAAGGATTGCGGTCCGATAACTGCAAAGTCGTTGCAGTTATCGGTCTTACAGTTAAAAAGCGTTGCAGTTAAAAGTCTTGCAGTTATCGAACGGCGACTGTACTCTGTATGTCTGCAGTTGCTTTTAAGGCTGTATTACACTCTTTGACAAATGATCAAATATTTGACCATCTGACATAATGGTCAAATTTATATGACATCATGATTGTTGTTTGCCTGTGTTTGCCACATGTAAAAATTGTAGAGTGACAAACAATTATCTTGACCAAATTTTTATGTCAAAAAGTGACAAATATTTGACGCTTGGTCAGAGAGTGTAATCCAGCCTTTATAGTTAAAAAAAACTTAAACGTGTTCGATGATTAAAGGCTAGCCCGAAAAAAATAACATTAAAAAAATCATAAAAGTTGCTGTAATAGGGGGTTTTAATTTGAAAAAATACTTGCTTTTTCTTATACTAATCGATAACCGACCTTTCAGTAGGCATTACGTAATTTGTCTTAGATCTCCACGAGTTTTTTTTTATTTTAAAATTGAAAAATTACATTTGTTTTAAATTTTCACTAACTGGCAAGTAGTGCACAAAGTAACATTGCTGTTGCTGGCTTTTGGAGAATATAACCCTGATAGTAAGCAAAGTGACATTTCTGCTGCTGGCTTGTGGAAAATATCTAAGACAAGACGTGACAGCTGGTCACCGTTACATTCAACCAATTTGAACCGGCTGCTGATTGGCTGAATTCGATAACGCAATCGTCACGTAGAAAATACAACGAGGTTACTCTTCACTGTAAAGCAGTGATGCTGGAGAGTCATAATTTAGCTATTATAATTGTTCATAAATAATGATGCAAAAGTATGCAAGGTACATGATATTACCGAGTAATGTATTTCACTGTTATAACTTTAAAAATGCATTGATTAATCGTTTATTACTATTTCGGTTGAAGTCCAAGAAACTTAGAAAGAAAAAGTTTGGGTACCAAGAAACTAAGAAAGAAAAAATTTTATAATAGAAGTATGCTTTATTGAACATAAAATAATAAATAAGAATTGAGTATTATTCGCCTATATATTGCAGTTTTAATTTGTTTTATTTCCATTGACCTGCAGAAGTTGTTAAAAATAATCATTCTGGCATCAACGGTATGGAACGTTCAAAAAAATTTCGACGGGGATGACGGCCGTTACGAAAAGAAAAATAAGAAGCCAGCTGTCGCGTTTTGTCTTAGGAAAATATAACCCTGATTTACGCGTCATGAAAGGGATGCCAGATGTGAAGACATGTCTTAATATTGAAAACATTTGAGTGCGTATGGATAAGTGGAAGCCTAGTAGTCGGTTGATTAACCGCACTCGATCTAATGTGTCACTAGACTAGAAATTTTGTCTAAACTTTCAACGGGTACCGTGTTTACAGATTTCCTAAGCATAAAGATATTGTTCTGTGTAGTGTGAAGATATTTGAAAAATGACCTGGCCTCCCTGTGTCATGATTTCTCGACGGTAGGGTATGTCTTAAAACCAGGGTTGTTAATACGATAGATTATCGTCGATAATCGTCATCGCCGATACCGATTACGTCTGCTATCGTTATTGACGATGACGATAGCGTCTTCAAACATTAACGTTATCGGCGGTGACGAAAATCGCCAGGTGATTTTCTGGCAAAATAGCAATGCTCGGTGCGGTTATTTTCATGGTTGTCATCAAAATAACCGCGCCGAGTGTTGCTATTTACTCTTGGAAAATAACAACCCGTGAAGGTGAAAACGAGTTCATAAGTTTGGCAATGCAATAGCAACGAGCCGATCCATTGCTATTGAACCAAATGCTGCTTTGTTTGTGTCGCTATCCAGGACAGCAGCCAAAGTGAAATCAAAGGGTGAATTTGTTTTTCAGACGTAATTGATTCGATACCGTCCAGTACCCGATAAAAAGACCCTCCTATTTTTCCCCATATTTAGTACATTCTCGTAGGCACAATTGCCCGATTTCGATTCCGACGAATCAACTGATTGTTGCAACAACTCTCATGGGAGTTTAACAGGGGGGTTTACCGATTGATCGGTATACGAAATCGGTCAACGAAAACCAACCAAATCGAGTGATTTTAGGGTGATTCCGTTCGAGCCTATATACGAAACCAGACGAAACAGGGGGATTAGTCTGATGATGAAATTGCCTGAACCATACGAAATAGTTTGAGCAATCGATTGATCATATTCTAAATCCAATTAAATAAGATTAAATATGCAGATTAGCAGAGAGATTATTTTTATTCAAGCATAATAAATAGGCTAATTAATCCATAAAGTATAGAGTTGAAAAACAAACAAGTAATATGGAAGTTAAGTTTTAATTTAAACTTATATTTTAACTTATATCGCAGCCGATCCATAGCTTCAGTGGCACCTCTGGACAGCGTAATCTTCCTATTAAAGTTATCGAACTAGCCGGTAGCTAGCTTTAGATGTTGCTCGTACAGCCGGGGAGTTGAATGAGGGCTTTGAATCGGCTCCGATCCCGGTAAACTTGCAGTGCCCTGTCGATAATCTGTTCCAAGCATCTGAACAAAACAAAACAATTAAATCGGTTAAAGAATCATCAAATGTTTCCTACAGTGGTGGGCACCGCTAACCGAAAATTTAGCGACGCTAATCGCTAAGTCGCTAACCGGAAAATTTAGCTCGATAATCGCTAAACGCTAAACCCACATTAGCGGAGCTTTCGCTAATCGCTAACTTTTTAATATGTAAATAGTCATATCGCTATATTTATTGCTCGTGTTTTGTAAGATTTGGATCACTTTGATCTTTTTTGGTTAAATAAACGAAAACAATTACTTTTTAAAGCTATTTACAGTAAGAGGTTCACGAAACGGTATTCATATTTGATTTTGTAAAAACAAGAATAACAAAAGTTATTTAGCTTGCATTGATAATAGATACTCTTAGGAATGTTTTCATGAAAATTCAATTATTATCTGAGTCGAAAAAGTAGAACCAAAGTTGTCATAATTTCAAGCGCATTGCAATTTACCAAAGTTCTTGGTGTGCCAGAAATTCAATCTAGACCTTGTGCTTGTTCTTCAAAATGCTCCTGCGGCTTGTACGATAACTGAAACTCCATTCTAGGGTAAAAAAACTGACAAAAGTAACTTTCGCAGTAAAGTATGTTCATCTTTCGAAGCAATTTACGTACGCCATCAGCAATTCACAGTTTTTCTAAATATTTCTATTGTCGCTTCTCCACAAAATTTAGCGAATTAGCGATTAGCGTTTCGAAGGCCAAAATTTTAGCGACGCTAACAGTTTCGTTAACCTGCTCAAAATTAGCGAAATCGCTAACTGAATTTTAGCGTCGCTAATTAGCGAATTAGCGGAATGGTGCCCACCACTGGTTTCCTAATATTCAAATTGTTCTTGTTTTGGATTGATAGATCACAATCTTACTCATTATCATTACATAATAAATTCTCTTACCTTGTAACAGGGGGTCACCCTGTACACACTAAAATTTGCCCGACGAAATCCTTACAGGGCGGCCAGATACCTCTAACGGGCTTTCGGATCTTTGCTAGAACACTGAGAAAAAAAATAAACAAAATAAACAAAAACTTATCCGCGTTTATTCCGTCCTTTTCCTCTTGCTGTTTTGTGGTGGGAAGGGAAGGCTGCGGCGACGCTACTGCTCGACGTCGGTCTGGCGGTATCCAACAGCGCTTGCTGCAGCAATCTCCGGCGGGGCGGTGTCTTCTCTGCTCCTTTACACTTAGCCGGGGGAAGCTAATCGCTTTGCTCTCCCTGTCCGGCGAGCAAACACCAACACTTTTAGCACTCGAATCCCGGGCCAGTGGAATAACCTTCACTGGACTTGGCAGTGGAACAACCTTCAATGCAAACAATACAAAAACGGAACACCAACTGCAAAAAAAATACAGTTAAAACCGCGCACAAAAATTAACCAAAACAAAACACGACGTGTGTCCCGTACCGAGATCGAGGCTAAACTGATCATCCCGTGATGGCTGCCTATGTTGCCGACCACAACAAACCCGCCGTGACGTCTTAGTCAGCACTCAGCACACCACTTTTCCGCAGCTAGAGGGAAATTCCGGCCTATCTAACCCTAAACATTAATTCACAAATATAAAATAAAAATTATCGACCCTACTAAACGCGACAATATCGTTCACAAACAAAAAAACGAACGGATTTAAACGAATTTACGTGAACGATATTCAGCGCAAGTGGTGAGAACTGTCATAACAAGTACACGCTGCTGCGGGAGTGCCCAAATGCGGGTAATTTTCACATATACACTCTCTCGCAGCGGTACCCAAAATGAGGGTTACTTTTACGCGCACACGCTCGAGTGGCGTTACACAAAATTAGGTAAATTTTCCACTCGATGCTAAAATTGCAACCGTACGGGTTACAATCTCGCCCACACCGAGTGGAAAAAAATTAACAGCAATTTTTTTTTTGCTAACCTAACACCTAACACCGATAACAATAATAAACGGGGAATGAATAATTTAATGAACAAATAAATAAATAAATAAAAAAATAAATATGTACAAAATCAATCCAATATGTACAATTCCTTCCGTAATTTACAAGCAAACAATTCCAAAAACTAATCGACCGGAGTTCCGAATCGTTGAAATTGTTTAGTCTTGGTGTGAAGTGCTAATTCTGAAAGCATTCGCAAAGCGAGAAGCAGTCAGCTCTCATCTGACCCAATCAAGGCCTGAACTTGAAATCCAATTCTAATCCATTCTTCAAGACAACTCATCTTCCCAAAATAATGCAAGTCCCAGTACAAATTTTGTACGGTTCTGACTTGCAGGGGAACGGTTGTCGGTTTTTTTATCGACTGTCCAACTTTCGTGTTCTTACGGTGCCAACACCCGATACCTGAGCTAGAGTTAATTTCAGAATCACTCATTCTATTTTCTTTTTCAAACATATCCTTTCATTCCAATCGCCATTTGCAATTCGACTCACATCTTGAATTAACTCTAGAACATTGCTTCTCATTCAACCACACCAACTTTTATTCGTTCACTCATGCATATCCAATAATATATTCACGCACTCCTTCTGGCACCCATCCCACGTCATCGTCGACATTCTGGACCATGTCTTTCTGTCCCTGTTCATCTCAAAAGCATCTCCTCTACTGAGACGTTTGAGAGGGACCAAAGAATGTCTCTCGCATAATGCGGTAAATAATAAAAATATTCCCTAAGGAATTCAATTTTATCATTCCGCGTAGAACACTCGACAGAAACGGACGTGCAAAGTGGTCGTTCTATTACAATCCGGTCCGTGTGTACGAATAGCCAAACAAAAGAGTGTATTATTCAAGGCCATCAGTTGACAGTCGAGTCCGTGTCGCTGTGCTGAGTGATCTCACACCCGGCTCACTGCTGGTGGCTGTATTGGTGCTGCTGTACTGGTGCTGCTGGCTGCTTTGGGTGCAGCTTCGAACGATCGGACAACCACTGCTGGAAGGAAGAAGTAAAGAGGTACGTGTTCTTGTCGGCGCTAGTTCGCTAGTGCGCTACATTTAGCGCGATGGATATAGATCCCTCGCCTCCCGTGCCACCATCCCCGAGCCCCCCTGACCCTGACCCTTCTGTTACCCCCTCCCCTGTTCATTCTCCAGTCCCCCCTCGCCCCAGGCTTTACCCGGACGGATCTCAACAGGGCAGCTATACTGTTTATTTTCGTCCAAAGGCAGGAGTGAATTCAAAGCGATTAAACATACTGCAAATTTCAAAAGACCTGACGAAGGGGTACAAGGCCGTGACCGAAATTTCCAAGGTCCGACCTAACAAGCTCCGTGTCGTGGTCAGTGATCTGGCACAGGCCAATGCTATCGCTTGCTCTGAGCTCTTCACACGCGAGTATCGCGTTTACATACCCGCACGAGACGTGGAGATCGACGGTGTCATAACCGATTCGAGTCTGTCTGTCGAGTGTATCCTAAAAAGCGCAACCGGTTGCTTCAAAAATACCGAAACACAGGCGAAGATTTTGGATTGTAAGCAATTGCGGTCCATGTCTCTCGTCGGCGGTAAAAAAGTTTACACTCCGTCAGACTCGTTTCGCGTTACGTTTGCCGGATCTGCACTCCCTAGCCACGTCTCGATCGACCGGGTTCGTCTGCCTGTGCGATTGTATGTACCCCGTGTTATGAATTGCACCAATTGCAAGCAGTTAGGCCACACAGCCGCCTACTGCTGCAATAAGGCACTATGTAGCAAGTGTGGGGAGACTCATGCGGAAGATTCTTGCAGTGTTAATGCTGAAAAATGTATTCACTGTGGGTAAAACCAGCATGAGCTCTCCACATGCCCGGTGTACATGCAGCGCAGAGATAAAATCAAGCGGTCACTTAAGGAGCGTTCAAAGCGTTCTTACGCTGAGATGCTGAAGAAGACCGTGACCACTTCTACCATAACATCGAACCCCTTTGATCTGTTGCCCTCCGATGAAACCGATTCTGACGATTCATCAGCGGGAACATCTTAAGCCAATCCTGGGGAGTCTAGGAAGAGGAAAAATGTTTCTTCTCCTAAACTTCCCCGTAAAAGTCCTAAGATTTCCCAAAGTGTAATGAAAAGTACGAACAAACCAAACAGTGCTGCGGAAAAACCAAAGCAAACTCCTCCTGGGCTTGCAAATTTAAAGTCCCAGAAGGAGTTCCCAGCACTGCCAGGAACATCTAAAACCCCAGTTGTTCCTTTTGCACATCCAGTTGATGAAACAAACTCTGGATTAGTGAAATTTTCTGATATTGTGGACTGGATTTTTGAAAATTTCAATATACCCGATCCAATTAAAATTTTTCTTACAGCATTCCTCCCAACAGTTAGATCATTTTTGAAGCAGTTGACTGCCCAATGGCCCCTCCTTGCAGCGATTGTATCCTTCGATGCCTAATTCAACTGCGTATATGAAGGATTCTATCTCTGTCTCACTGTGGAATTGTAGAAGTATTTAACCAAAAATTGATTCGTTTAAAGTTTTGATAAATAAAAACAAATGCGATGCATTTTCCCTTGTGAAACTTGGCTTACTTCAAATATTGATCTCAACTTCCATGATTTTAATATTATTCGCCTTGATCGAGACACCCCATATGGAGGAGTACTTTTAGGGATTAAAAAGTGCTATTCTTTCTATCGTATTAACCTCCCCTCGATTCCAGGCATCGAAGTTGTCGCATGTCAAATGACAATACAAGGTAAAGAGCTTTGTATTGCCTCAATATATATTCCTCCCAGAGCACAGGTTGGGCAACGGCTGCTCTTTGATTTAATAGAACTTCTTCCCTCGCCACGTTTGATTTTGGGAGACTTCAACTCTCATGGCGTGGCTTGGGGTTCCCCATACAATGATAACCGCTCCTCTTTAATCTATAACCTTTGCGATGACTTCGACATGACTATTTTAAACAACGGTGAAATGACACGTATCCCGAAACCTCCAGCGCGCCCAAGCGCTTTGGATCTATCCTTATGTTCGACGTCGCTACGGTTGGATTGCACATGGAAGGTAATCCTTGATCCTCACGGTAGCGACCATTTGCCTATTCTTATTTCAATTAATAACGGGTCGACTCGCATGCGACCAATTGACATTCCGTATGACCTCACACGGAATGTCGATTGGAAGTTATACGAGGAAATGATTTCAAAAGCGGTCGAGTCGATCAACATCATCCACCACTTGAAGAATACAACCTCCTCGCGGGCTTGATTCTCGACGCCGCGTTGCAAGCCCAAACGAAGAAATATCCCGGCGTAACGATCAAAGAACGGCCTCCCACTCCGTGGTGGGACCAAGAGTGCTCCGATGTCTACACGCAAAGATCCGACGCGTTTTAGGCCTACCAGAAGGGAGGTATACCTGGCGACTATTTACGGTATTCGGAGCTTAATACCAAGCTTAAAAGTTTGGCTAAAGCAAAGAAACGCGGATATTGGCGTCGGTTCGTGAACGAGACGTCGAGGGAGACATCGATGAGCACTCTTTGGAACACAGCCCGAAGAATGCGGAATCGCGTAACGGTCAACGAAAGCGAGGAGTCTTCAAGTCGGTGGATATTTGATTTTGCCAGGAAAGTATGTCCGGACTCTGTTCCTGAGCAAAACATTGTTCGCGATGCGTCTCCGGGCCACGACGCGATAGAATCACCTTTTACGATGGCAGAATTTTCAGTTGCCCTCCTGTCCTGTAACAATAACGCGCCTGGGTTAGATAGAATCAAATTCAACTTGTTGAAGAATCTACCCGGCAATGCCAAGAGGCGCTTGTTGAGCAAGCACATGCATTTTACACACGGCACATGCATTTTACGCACGGCGATTTGGCAACTTTTCGCATTAGCTACATGGGTCTTCCCCAGGGCTCATGTTTAAGCCCCCTTCTTTACAACTTTTATGTAAATGACATCGACGAATGTCTGGCAAATTCATGCACGATAAGACAACTTGCAGACGACAGTGTAATCTCTGTTACAGGAGCCAAAGCTGCCGATTTGCAAGGACCATTGCAAGATACCTTGGACAATTTGTCTGCTTGGGCTTTACAGCTAGGTATCGAATTATCTCCGGAGAAGACTGAGATAGTAGTTTTTTCTAGGAAGCATGAACCTGCTCAGCTTCAAACACAATTAATGGGTAAAACGATTTCTCAGGTTTTGGTACACAAATATCTTGGTGTCTGGTTCGACTCTAAAAGCACCTGGGGTTGTCACGTGAGGTATCTGATGAAAAAATGTCAACAAAGAGTGAATTTTCTTCGTACAATAACCGGACAATGGTGGGGAGCCCACCCAGGAGACCTTATAAGGCTTTACCAAACAACGATACTGTCTGTTATTGAGTACGGGTGTTTCTGCTTCCGCTCCGCAGCAAACACACATCTGATCAAACTCAAGCGAATACAATATCGTTGTTTGCGTATCGCCTTGGGTTGCATGCAGTCGACCCATACGATGAGTTTGGAGATCTTAGCTGGAGTACTACCATTGAAAAACCGCTTCTGGAGCCTGTCTTCTCGTATTCTAATCAAATGTGAGGTCTTGAACCGTCCCGTGATTGAAAATTTTGAAAGGTTAATCGAACTTAATTCTCAAACCCGTTTTATGACATTGTATTTCAATCACATGTCCCAAAATATTAACCCTTCTTCGAATATTCCAAATCGTGTCGACTTATCAAATACTTCTGATTCTACTGTGTTTTTCGATACATCCATGATAGAAGAAACTCGTGGAATCCCGGATCATTTACGCGTGCAGCAGATCCCTAAAATTTTTTCCAATAAATATCGAAACATCAACTGCGACAATATGTACTACACTGACGGATCACTTCTTGATGGGTCCACTGGCTTCGGTATCTTCAATAACAATTTAACCGTCTCCCATAAGCTCGATAATCCTGCTTCTGTTTACGTCGCAGAATTAGCTGCAATTCAGTACACCCTAGGGATTATCGAAAAAATGCCCACGGACCATTATTTCATCTTTACGGACAGTCTCAGTTCCATTGAGGCTCTCCGATCGATGAAAGATGTTAAGCACTCTCCGTATTTCCTGGGGAAAATAAGGGAACATCTGAGTGCTTTATCCGAAAAATCTACTCAGATTACCTTAGCGTGGGTCCCTTCTCACTGCTCGATACCGGGTAATGAGAAAGCGGACTCTTTGGCTAAGGTGGGCGCAACAAACGGTGATATTTATGTAAGAACAATTGCCTTTAATGAATTTTTCGCATTTGTACGTCAGAATACGATCATCAGTTGGCAAAATTCTTGGACCAAGGGGGAACTGGGAAGGTGGTTACATTCCATAATCCCCAAGGTATCGACGAACCCGTGGTTCAAGGGGTTGGATGTAGGTCGGGATTTCATTTGCGTGATGTCCCGGCTTATGTCCAATCACTATAGATTTGACGCGCATCTCCGTCGTGTTGGGCTCGGGGAGAGTGGTATCTGTGCCTGTGGTGAAGGTTACCACGACATAGAGCACGTTGTTTGGTCATGCCCTGTACACCGTGACGCCAGGTCTAGATTAATAGCTTCCCTGCAGGCCGAAGGTAGGCAGCCGGCTGTTCCTGTTCGTGATGTCTTGGCGAGCCGTGACCTATCCTACATGTCCCTTATATACGTTTTCCTGAAATCCATCCACGCCCCAGTTTAGTCCTATCCCCTTCCGCCTACATCCAACCAAACGACAAGAACACGTTAAGACCCCGGATCCGGAAACAGCAATCAGACCCGCACGATACTCTCAAGGCCCGATGGAAACAACCCAATATGCCAGTCCGTAATATCTTGGCCCAGCAGCGGAACAAATTTAATATGCTGCTTACCTATGGCAATAAAAACCATCAAACAGCAAACCTGTGCTTTTAATGCAAAATATTCTAGCTTTAAGTTAGATTTAGTTTCAGCTCGTAGTCGGCAGCGAGGATAAAAAATTTGCTTTTAGTTATTAAGATACTTCAGAAAGTAAGCTACCAGATATAATTGGCGCCGTTAAACATTGAATTGTATTTGTGCCGTGTCAAATAAACTATAGATGAAGAAAAAACAAATTCAATTTTATCACCCTGGTGGTTAAAATCTGAAACCCCAGTATTATGCAAGACTCCGAATACACAACATTCGGTTCCGATGACACGCATTCATACATATCCACATTCGGCCGCACCGTACATACATTACATTGCCTTACCACAAACGATCAGTTTCTAATCCGAATCCATCTTATCGTTTCTGGCAGCACGGCCTCGTTTGGAGACGTCAACCGGCGATGACGTCATTCCTATGCGGAATGATCAATGAATATTTTATGTAAACAAACCGGAATGTAAACTCGCCGTTCACATTCCGGTTTTCGCGATTTTTTTGGTTTTCGCGACGGTTTCTCGCGGCGAAAATACGTTGCACGTGCGTGTTTATCCCCATAGAAAAGGGGAAGAGTGTTTTGTGCGAAGAAGAAGAGGGGTGAAAACTAAATCAATGGCACCGAACAAGGCGAAGTGATGTGTTTTAGGTTGTTTGCCTTCTGTTTCCAAGTGTCAGTGCGTAGGTTTTTTTTTCCAAAAGGCGCGGAATTCTATTCCGGCAAAAAAACAAAATATACACCATCACGACTGCTTTTGGAACAGAAAGCAAAACTTCAGCGGAATGGTTTATTACTTCGCCACCAGTGCATAGCACGCAAAATTTTAACGAAGTTAATGAAGAACCTTCTAACAGCAGTGTAAGTCTCCCCTTTTGCTATTCACTAAAAGAAGGTAGAGCAACGCATAAATGGACCGACAGTGCAAAGGTAATCCGGCGGTCACCTTTGAAATGTTCCCAAATGAACAATCCGTTTAAAGGCAGGCCGCCGGTACAAAATTGTACCAGTTTATGCTGGTTTGAGAAGATTAGCTGGCCAGACACCAAGATTTTTACCGGTAGGATCAACCATCTCGTAGGACGAAGACCCCTTTTTGGCGAGAACTTTCACCGGTAAGTATTGTGGTCCAATTTTAGCGTTATAAGGCTCGAGAGCGTTCGACAACTTCATGTTTCGTCGGTAAACAATTTGACCGACTGCGAATGGGTTCGCAAATTTGCGATGTCGCCCGTTGTATTGCTGTCGAGCACCCTCTGAGGCCTTACTAAGATTTTCAACCACAATACCCCGAATTGTCTCTAATTGGTCCTGTCTTGATCACCCTCCCCGGAAATCCTGGATTAGTCATCCCCTGATGCCATTTCGCAACCATGAACGACGAAATGAGGACTAAACCCGGTAGAAGAATGAACCGTGGTATTTAGGATGCGTTCCACATCAGAAATGCGGGCATCCCAGTTGCGCTGGTCCGTGCGGGCGTACGCGCGTATTGCCGTATTTATAGAACGATTCGTTCGTTCTACCGGGTTAGCCTGCGAATGATATCTCGAATTCAGCAAATGTGTAACATTCGTTTCTTTTAGGAACCGGCTGAATTCTTTGGAGATGAACGTCGAACCATTATCGCTCAACAGGATTTCCGGACTTCCATGGCGGTTGAACCATTGTTCGCGAAGGGTCGCACAAAGTGAGGCGCTGCAAATTTTGCGAACGGGGGTCAACATTACGTACTTGCTGAAGACGTCGAGTACGACTAGCAAGTGTTGATTGCCCCGTTTGCTTCGAGGAAGTGGGCCTATGTAATCCACCGAAATCATCTGCCACGGTGCACCGGTTGTGCGTGACTGGCCCATTTCTGGTTGGACTGAGGTAAATGGTGCTTTTATCTCTTTGCAGGTCCCACATTGGCGAATATATTCGCGAACTTCTGGTCCCATACGAGGCCAAAAATAGCGTTTTTGAACCTCGTGAATCGTTTTATCGTAACCCACATGAAGCAATTCATCGTGGGTACGTTGCACGATTTCTTCTCGACACTCGGGAGTTGGGACCAATTTTCAACTAAACCGAGAGTCGAATGGTACGCTTTTCGAGGCCACGTATTTGAAAAGTTTACCATCTTCGACTTTAAAGTCAGGATAATCATCAGGATTATCTGAAACTTTAGACTTAATGGAACAATACCAGTCTGAAGTGGACAATGCCGAAATGGCTGCTACAGCCCGAGATAAGGCATCCGGAACGACATTGTCCTTACCTTTCCGGTGCTCAATGGACATGTCGTAGAGTTGTAGTTCCAAACTCCACCGACTCAGGCGCGAACTGGGTTTCCATTTGGTCTTCAGTATCCAGGTAATGGCTGATGAATTAGTAACAAGTCGAAAATGATAACCTTCCAAGTAACCTCTAAAGTGTTCAACCGCCATAATCACCGCCAGACCTTCCTTTTCGGTAGCGTGGTAATTCCGTTGGGTTATGTGAAAAATAAGCTACCACTTTTTCCCCCTCTGGATGTTGTTGCACCAGAACAGCCGCGACAGCAGTGTCACTGGCATCTGTCTGCAGAATAAATTCCTTCGAAAAATCTGGCGAGACAAGCACTGGAGAAGTGACTAAAAGTTCCTTTACCTTCAGGAACGCGAGTTCTGCTTCGGAGTTCCAGCCAATATTCTTGGCCTTTGTTTTCAAGAGGTCGGTCAAAGGTGCGGTTACCTCACTAAACCGATCAATGAAACGCCGGTAGTAACCACACATTCCAAGGAATCGGCGCAGTTTAGTAACCGTCACCGGCCGCTCGTAATCGAGTATCGGCTGAATTTTGTCAGGATTAACTTTTAGACCTTCCTGATTCAACAAATAGCCAAGAAATTTTAACTCTGGAACCCCAAAACGGGATTTAGCCAGGTTTATCGTCAGATTGGCTTTGGCTAGACATTTGGCCACCTCTTTGAGCAGGTGTAAGTGATGCTCGAACGTCTTCGCTTACCACGATGATATCATCGAGGTAAACGAAGACGTACGGTTCCAGTTTTCCTCGTCCTAACACCTGGTCCATTAGACGTGCCAAAGTGGCAGGGCTGTTAACGAGACCGAAGGGTAGACGAGTAAATTGGAACATACCCCTGCCGGGCACACTGAAAGCAGTAAACTTACGACTGCCCTTAGCCAACGGAATCTGGAGAAAAGCCTCCTTTAAGTCTATAGTAGACAGATACTTGGCTTTAGGCAGGCTTCCTAAAATGCGCCCGGGATGAGGCAGAGGGTAGGCATCACGTACGGTACGCTCGTTAAGAGGCCGGGCATCTAGACAAAGCCGAATAGAGTCGTCTGGTTTGGTCACAGCGACAATATTCAAAGACCAATCGGAATCTGACTCTTCAATAATACCCATAGATTGCCAACGATCGACTTCTTCCCAGACTTTAGACAGTTTTCTTGGGCTCATTTTATAAGGATATCGGCAAACAGGCGCGGCAACTGGTCGAACACATACAGAACAGTAGCCTAGTAATGTTTTCCGGCGCATCTGTTCAACGCTGGTTTAACAAGTGTTGGATGAAATGTTCTGCTGTTGTTGTTTAAAACCCTCTTCGCCGTTCCTAAACTACTGTGTGTCGGATAATTTCTCCAAATTTAACTGAACAACCATTGAACAGAAGTTTTCTATTTTCCATCTCGGTTGTTGTTCAACTCGAGCCTAATAAAAGTGGTTGAGTAAATGTTTACGCAACAATAATTGTTCCTTGGGAATCCACCTTGTAACCAACCTGATAACCTGATTTCAAAATACTTAATCGTAACAAACTCGGTTGACTGACCGTTTGCTTAATTTATTTATTTAAGTTGTGTGCTCGACGGAGAATCCGGGTGCCTTTTTAGGTTTTTCATTTTTTTGTCACCTTAACCTATAGTGCTAGAAATTGGTGACATCTCAGAACTCGTTGAAAGGCAACTTTGGATATTAGTTTTTAAACAGCAGCGGAGCGAGGGGGGGCTAGCATGAGGGACTTTTTTACTCCTTACGTGAATAGTGGGGTACCCGTGTACCCAGAAAATAATATTCTTGTAACGTTTGCAATTTTTATCCGATTTAAATAGTTATAGCACTAAAAAATTCAGCAACTTCAGTTTTCCCGTGGGTGTATTCCGAAACAGAGGAGCTCTATGAATTTTTGAACAGAATCTCACACTTATTGATTCATAGTTTATGAAATTACTTCAACAATCTATTTTCATGGTTTCGGGTGTTCTTGGTGATATACCTCCAACATGGTCCTTGTTTTGTTCACTGAATGATTACTTTAGAATAGCCCCATAGGAAATTTGTTCCCGAAATGGCTTGCTAAAGTTAATTCATGAATTGGCATTCATGATATGGCTATAATATCGTCAAATTTTTTTTGTTTGGAATAAAAAAAAAACTTTAGGGGAAAACACTGGAAATTTTGAAAGAAGATAAGCTGCGAATCTAAGGCAATCCATGAGACAGTTGCGATCAGCTGAAACCAGTTTGTTTTCATCTTTTGACATCTTCACGTTTGTACGAACGGTCGCAACTTGGACGCAGTGCGAATCGAAAAGCGTGAAAAACAACAGTTGTCCGATTGGTTGCTCTAGTATTGCGTGGAGCAATACTTTACCCAACAATAGAATACCACTTTCCAACGTTCAAAGGTCTCGTGTTCGGTTATGTTTTGGATTTTCAACTTGAAAAACAACAACAATAACAAACCAATGGAACGTCACCCGTGGATTGCCTTCTTTTAGTGGTTTGAAAACAACGTTTATGCTGCGTTAAACTAACTATACGACGCGTTGAGAATGATGTTCCATAAAACCGGTAGTCTAACGTCGCGTTAAAATTCATATGTGCAGCATTTGAACAACACGTGCAGAATAACAGTTGCCAGGTTGCCGTTTGAAATGTTCAAATCGCTTTTATTAGGCGAGAACGCAACTGATGAGCGGAGAACTTTAAAGCGCTTTAACGCAGCACATATTTATTAGTGTTGCTAATAATCTCTTGCAAACGTTTAAACAACTTCTGTTAAGCTGGAGTTCCACTATTGGAATAATATATGAATAAAGAATGCGGCAACGTTTGTACAACAAATAATTCAACGTGTTGTTTATTCAGCACCGGTTGCATCTACACTGCTCTTATTCCACATTTGCCATTATAAGGGCTTCCAAATTGTTCCTTGGGACGCCACTGATAAATGGAGACCTTTAAAGCGTTTCAACGCAGCACATATTTATTAGTGCTGCTGGTAATCACTTGCAAACGTTTGAACAACTTCTATTAAGCTAGAGTTCCACTGATGAATAAGTACATGAACAAAGAATACTGCAACGTTTGTTCAACAAATAGTTCAACGTGTTGTTTATTCAGCATCGAGTGCTTTAACACTGCTTTTGTTCCACATTTGCTCTCATAACAGCTTCCAAATTGTTTCTTTGGAGTACACGTCGGAAAGGGGGTCTTCTGTTTCGTCAATTGGAATAAGGCAGAAGTTTTTGGGGCATCATCTTCGTTCATCAGTGGCTTTTCAGCAGTCTCGATGAACATAGATTCCCAAGCGTTCAAATGTGAAGGTTTTCTGACACATTTTTTCAGTTTTGCGTTTCTCAGTCTATCACATGGTTGTTCTCCTTAGAATGGACGGCCACGCTGGATTCGTTGGGTCTATCGTTATCAACAGCGTTTTTATGTTCTTTTAATTGGACTTTAAATTTCCTGCGGGTTTGGCCAATGTATATTGCAGGGTAACTTTTACATGGGATCTCGTAGATGCCCGACATTTCGTCCCTCGAAATTTTATCTTTTAAAGAACATAAGAGGTCCTTCAGCGTATGGTTACTCTTATACGCTGTCCGAAATCCATGCTGCTTCAGATCGTTTTGAATTGTGTTGGTCAGTTTTGGAAAGAACGGTAAACTTATTCTTTTAATCTCCTCCTTCTCTGGTTCTAATGTTGTAGCGTTTCGTCGATGTCTTTTCCTTTCATGTTTCCGGTGTATTTTGTTCACGAACTCTTCATCGTAACCATTTAAATCGGCCGCTTCATGGATCTTCTTCCTTTCTGCTTCGAAGTCCTCTTTCTCCATCGGTATGCTGTATACCCGATGTGCCATCGCATGAAACGCGGCTTGTTTTTGGGAGCCGTAGTGGTTAGAATCGCATGTGATGTACCGGTCGGTTGACGTCGGTTTTCGGTAAACGCTGAGCTTTACGGAATTGTCCTCTTTCCTGGTAATAGTTAAGTCCAGGAAAGGGAGATTTCCTACCGACTCTTTCTCCACCGTGAACTTTATTGAACTATGTTTGGAGTTCAACAACTCAAGTGTTTGTGCTAGATGTCGTTCTTTCACAGTGGCAAAAATATCGTCAACATACCTCCACCAAACACGAGGGAAAAGTCTCTCTTTTTCTAGATCCACTTCAAAATCGCTCATGAACATATTAGCCAAAAGGGGTGACAGTTTAATACCCATGCTGAGTCCAAAGGTTTGCTTATAGAACTTACCTCTAAACGTAAAGAAGTTCTGATTCATGCAAACCTCTGCCACGGTAAGGTAGGCCTCGACGTGGTTTGGTGGTACTCGGTAGCGTTCATCAAACGACACTAATATTTCACCTCGTCGCAACTCCAAGCCCTTCAAATTTTCCACCAAATCAACGGAATAATTCACACTTTTCCCGTGAATCACCGGGTACCGTTTCATTTCGTCAACTAGCCATGCTGCCCCATGCCATGCTTCTCTGTCGGTGTGCAAATGTTGGAGGAGATAGGCCTCATTGCCACCGGATTTTTGTGGATCTTCGGGAGGCAATATAATGAAGCCACTTTCGAGTTCGGAACATAAAACTTTCTCTCAAGTTTAGTCTCTCCCATCAAATGGGCCGTGCTCTATTAGCCTCCTCGATCAAGTTGTTGAGAGGATCTTTTGGTTTTCCGTTTTTGAATTGATTCTCCTGGTATGGACCGGATTTAATCATGTCTAAAACTCTGGTCCCCACACGGGGACCGAAACCGGTCGACTTAAAAGGTAATTTTTTGTTGTCCTTTTACGTTTGTAAGAACAATAAGTGTTGTGTCCGTTAGCGCGTCGCGTTTTTATGTGATTAATACAGTTCTTACGTTAGCACTAAATCGAAAAATGAGAGTCATTTTTTGACGTCTTAGAACAACTGAAAAAAATGATTAAAATTCAACTTAGCCACTGAGTAGCCCAGAGTGAGCGTGTGCACCAGAGTCTATGTTTATAATAAGAGTCCCGCTAAGATGAAACCAAAGGAAACAAATCAGTGTCAAACGAGGGTACCAATCGAGCAATGTAAATAAACAAGGTGATAATGTTCACGCTCGTTCAATTTTACTCTAAATTGGTTAGAAAGTACTCACATTCGTATTTTGATTCAAAATGTCAAAAAATGAGTAATATTGATTAACGAAACTGAGTAACTTTCACCCAGTTTCCGTATTTTTTTGTTTTGCTCACTTTTGGGTAACCGTTCATTTTATATCAGTTTGCTGTAAACAAAAGCTACGCATTTAACAGTTCCTTGTTTGTTTCGCTTATTCGTACATGGATTTGGTTTTGAAAGTAGTGCAACGAATAGTTTACAATAAAATAAAAATCCGCTCTTTGATATATGAGCCACAAGTCAAATAAGTGTGTGCTGCAGTTGTGAGGGAACGAAACGCGAAGAATGAGTGCATAAAAACATCGAACACGTCCGCTTGTTCGCTTGATCAAGCTATTTGAGTGGTCAGATCTATATTCATAAATCATGGATGAGACGGTAATGCTAATTCTTTTTGTAATACTAGTGTGATAGGCCAGTTAGCAGCTGTGATCTCGCTGTCGGTCTGTCTTCCTTCGCGTCTCGATCTCAACTCAACAATCCCTTCTCTATGCGCACACAATCATTCCCCCGCTCTCTGATATGTTCTCTCACTCACATTAAATCCAGGTCTTTCTCTATCACGCAGTGCCCGTCACTGAACACCTGTCATAACGTAACGAACCATCGTTACATCCCTCCTTTTTTTTAGATCAATAATATGGCACCAATGAATTGATTTCATTTCGAATGAAACGTCCTAAGTGATTCATTTGGAGTATGGTAAGGTTTATTATTCAGTAAAACCTGTTTGAGTTTTAATAGGAAGTTATCTTAGTTTTAAAACCGTTATCAGGTTTATTAACAGTTAAAGTATGTAATCTTTATACTTATCTGGTTGTTTGCGAATTCTGTGGTGCCGTGCATTGGTGCTGATCTCCTCCGAACTCTCATTTGGAATGTCAGCCGTTTCCGGGACTGGCTCGTCTGGCTCCTCGCTGTTAGTGCTGGTTCCCTGCTCAGACGCTCGTGGACCGTTGCTTAGTTTTTTTCAGATGTGTGCTGTTTCTCACATATACTTTGCCGGATTCCTTTGATTGCACTTTTATTGCTCCGTTATTCACATCCATGACTACAAATTCTTCCTCGTGAAAGTTGGGTTGGGTAGAGCCCAATTTCAAATTTCTCATTAGTACTGTATCTCCCCTTCCCAAATCATGTTCTTTCGTGTGTCTTTGTTGGTTTACTCGTTGTGCGTGATATTCCTTTTTGCTCATGTCTTTATCCCTTGCTGCTTCCCATCTCAAACTGGGTGGATTTTGAATGGATGGAATTCTGCTCCTGAGTTCTCGATTGAACATCATTTGACTGGGTGATAATCCAGTAGCCTCTTGTGGTGTCGTATGGTATAAAACTAGGTATTCGTACAAATCCGTTTTTGTTTCCTGATCCAATTTGTTTCCTGAATCAGGCTGATTTTAATACGCCTTCCAAGTGTACGCCTTTCAACGGCCCCGTTTTGTTCGGGCCAATACGGAGTAGTTAAATTCAAGTGGATTCCATAACTGACACAAAAATTTTGGAATTCGGCCGCTCTAAATTGCGGTCTATTGTCAGATGTCAATGATCTAGGGATCCCGAAAGCGCTAAACATCTTGAGTAATGCCATAATGACATGTTGAGCAGTGGCCGGTTTCATTGGTTCAATTTGAATTAATCGAGTAGTATAACAAACGACAACTAATAGTGACACATCGTCAGGGAGTCCTTCTTTAAAATCAATGGCCAGATCTTGCCATGGCTCCGTCGGGATTCGACGGTGAATTGGATCCGGTTTGTCTGGTAGAGCTGTCATTTTACACAGTTTACAGCTGCGAACAAATGTATCGACCATTTTATCCATTGATGGCTCGCAACAAGGCTTTCATTGACGTACATCCTTCATGTCCAGTATGGGCAAGGTTCACTACTTTTTCTCTCAAGCTCTTTGGTTTTATGATCCTGTCACCTCGTAGGATAATATCACCGTAGGTCGTTAAATCAGTTTTGATTGTTGCTATTTTATACTCATTAGGTACATTTTCCCAAACACCCGAGTACAATGCCTCTTTCACAGATTGTAGTTCGTCGTCTGAAAGTGTCTCTTTTTCTATTTCTTCAATAGAGATTGCTACAGGTCTAACTTCTTCGGACAGCCAGGCAATTATGTCTGCTTCTCGGGCGTTGATGGACTTACTCTGGGATAGTCTCGATAAGGCATCAGCTAAATTTTGGTCTCCAGGCTCGTACCTCACTGAGGAGTCAAAGCTCTGTAGACGCAACACCCAACGTTCCATTCTTGCTGATGGTTTTGACTGTACCCGGTTGAACAGGTATTCTAGCGGTTTGCAATCCGTTATCAAGGTGAAACGAAGACCATATAGGTATACAAACAACTTCTCCATAGCCCATACTATTGCGTAACACTCCTTCTCGGTTTGGCAGTATTTTTTCTCGTGATCCACCAAACTTTTGAAAATACAACAGATAGTTCGCGATTCTCCATTTTTAACCTGTATTAAAATCGCTCCCAATCCAAATGGGCATCCGTAACTAATAATGTTTCATCTTGAGGGTAAAAAAACCCGATAGTGTCAACTTTTGAGAGGATCGCTTTTAATTTGTCCGATTCGGCCGAATGTTTATCGTTCCATTTGAATGGGCAGTCTTTGATGAGAAGTGTACGCATGTTGAAAGTTAAGGCTGCTAAGTTAGGAAGAAACTTTCCAAGGAAGTTTAGTAAACCTAGCAATGACCGTAACTCTGATACATTTGCCGGCGGACATCAACCTACAGAACCGATAAACGCCACTCCGAGCCACAAAAGTAGTTATACTTCGACTAGCAGAATCCAACTCCAAATGGTAATAAGCGGACTCCAAATCTATTTTTGATAATTTTGCAACCTTCGAGAAGCAGCAAAAACATAAATTAACTATTTAGCATATTTATTTATGATTATAAACATGTTGCATATCTTACCTTCGTGATTGAGATCATAGTGTCGTCAATATTCGGCATTGGGTAGTCTCTCTTGACCGCCTTATTAGCAGCTCGCATGTCGACGCAAAGTCGAATCTTACCATCCGCTTTCCGCACTGGTACTAACGGTGACACCCAGGTTAGTGGTCCTTCTGCTCGTTCGATGATGTTCTTCTCCAGTAATTCCAGAATCGTCTCCTCTACGTTGGCCTCCATTGTCACCGGAAGTCTCCGCGCGACTTGAACGACTGGTCGAACAGATGTATCGATCTGGATTTTGAGACACACTCCAGGAACCTTCGGAAAATCTGTTCCTTTCTCTGTTGCTATTTCCTGTGATACATGATTGACTGCATATCCGATCTTCAGCACTCCTAGGGCAAAAGCTGTGCTTTTACTCAAAAGGTTGGTCTGTCCCTTAGGGGCTACCAAGAAATGAGTCCATACTCCGGAATCTTCTCCGGGAACTTTGACTTCTGTCTCGAAAACAGTATCGAACATTATTTTTTGGTTGGACGCAAAAGACTTGAGATTTATTTTGTTATCAGGCATTCTTTCATTGATCATCTTCGCTCGTTGCTGCTTAAGATGTTCGAAAGTAGCACTGTTGATAATATTGGCCGGAGAGCCCGAATCTATCAAGAAGTCGATAGTGATTCCTCCAATGTCCAAAGCTAAAACTTCATCGAGTTCTCGATTAGTTCCAACAAAGAAAACGGTTCTGTCAGTCAGTTTTTCAGACGATATAGCATAGACCCTCTTCGGCAGCGGCTGTCCCTGTGATGTGGATGTTTCTCTCTTCCGTTTTCGGCAGAACTTGATAAAATGACCTTTAGATTTGCATCCATGACAAATCACATTTTTCGCTGCACATTTGTCGGTGTCTCGTGCTATGTGTCCGGTTTGGTTACAATTGTAGCATCGACGGCCTGTGTTTGCTTTATTTACTGAATTTGAGTTTGAAGTTTGCTTTGACATAAATTTTCCGTTCACTCGGTGTACTATACTTTCTGTAAACGACGAGGAAGGTTTTTCGTAAACTTTTGTTTGCTTTTGAACCTCTTCGAGTGTTTTCCCTAGCGTAATCATTTCGTTTAAAGGGAGATCATTCGTGAGGAGTTTTTTTCGCAGCTCCTCTGATCGACAGCCTTCAATTACTTGGTCTACCATTACGTCGTCCATGTCAGCAAACATGCACCGGGTTGCCTGGGCCTGTAGTCTGAAAATGTACTCTTCGAATATTTCATTTTCGTTTTGTTTGATTCCGCGGAAAACCTGTCGTTCGAATCTTTTGTTGCCTTGTGGTGCGAAGTACTGATCCAGAGAGAGAATCGCAGATTCATATTGAAGAACAACACTTGGAACAACGTTCCCTTCTGCATCGTTCCGTGCAGGTTCAATAACTTGCCATTTCGAGATCTTGTCATAATAGGCTTGTAAATCAAGTCCCCCGACAACCAGAAGTAGATCCAATTTTTCTCCATCTTCATGTGTTTTGTTTACCTTCAAATATAGTTCGAAAGCGCGTTTCCATATTATCCAATCGTTTCGAGGATCCGTACCGACTTCGAAGGGAGGCATAACAGCCGCATCTAAATAAATAAAAAAAATGTAACAACCAAAAAAAAAAAACAGTCCATTCACTAATCTGATTAAGGACGTAACAAATAATCGTCTTTTTTGTATTATTTATTCTGTTTTTTAGGATTTGTACCGAACCAATATCCATTTTTTTACGAAACAGAAGTTCCTGCACGAAATGAACTATCTTTTAACCGAATTATATGTCAATAAATCTAGCACTCATCATACCGTAAAAAAAACTTTACGGAAACTATATGAAACAGATTGCCATTGACTAAACAATCGATCCTCGCACTAAACAGACTACAATTGCACGAAGCGAACTATCCTCGCACAAAGCCGACTTTTGATTTCACGTAGCGCTTTTATTTATGCACGAAGCAAACTCTATTTGCGCGAAGTCAACCTAATTACACGTAGTCAACTTAATCTTGCACAAAGTGGACACATCATTGCACGAAGCCAACTCAATTTCAAGTAGCCAGCTCACTATTGCACGTAGCAAACTCCAATTGCACGAAGCCAACTTATTTGCACCTAGCAACCTGGTTATTGCACGAAGCAGACTCATCCTTGCCGGAGCACCTCCGATTGCACGCAGCAATAATTCGTCACATGAACGCACCTGTCACAAAACGAACATTGATTGCACGAAATACATTTCCAGTTCCATTTAGCACTTCTTTCCACCTCTGGATAACAAACCTTAAGTAGAATATACATTTTCGTTTCCCCAGCATGGATAAGAAGACAAAAAAATGCGTTGCTGATTTTTTCTCTACACAATCGAGAAACTTATTCATCCCCAAACTCTACTGAATAGCAGCCAAATCAAGTTCAAACAAACCTTCTTTTTTTCACCCGATTCTAACTATATGGTTTCTTTTACGAATCCGCCATCTTATTTTGCTAGCGTTCCGCCACGCAGAATTTTTTTCCAAGCAGAAGGCTTTTTTTTTCTACGATTCGCCACCATTTCGCTGAATTTCCTATAAAAATTCACTCTTTGCTGTACTGCACGCTTAATTTGTATCCACTTTTTAGTTGCTCACAACAGTTTTCCATTTTCCGATTTCACAATTTTCACTTACCGATTTTCATCGTCGCCATTGTGATAGGCCAGTTAGCAGCTGTGATCTCGCTGTCGGTCTGTCTTCCTTCGCGTCTCGATTAGTGGTGGGCGATCCGCTCATGAACTGATCGAAAGAACTAGCTCTTTTAGGTGAGCGAGTGAGCCACCGCTCAGAATTTTCCTGCGGTGGCTCACCAGTTCACTGATTGCGGAGCTTACTGAACTGACTGAACTGGCTGCAAGAAAGAACCGAAAGAACGAAAAAGATCAGTGAGCGAAAGATTTCAATGAGAAAGCAAATCGGTGGAAGCCGATCCGCTCATACACTGATTCAAGAACTAGGTAGCTCTTTCAGTCGAACGAATGAGCTGGTCTATTGACCAACACATTAGAACGAGGAAGAAAACGCTGACGACTGTAGGTAGAAAGGGCAAAAGTGAACTGTATTTACAATTCAATGTTTTGTCTGTTTCTTATGAGGTTCAACGTAAGTGGGAAAAGGTATTCGATAATTTTTCAACTTTTTATACGTTTATCGCACGGAATGTGCTGATGATGTGTAAGTTCATTGATGAAGCGATACCAGATGGGCCATTTTTTCTGCAAAACGTAGCTTTTTGGGATCTGTGTGCCAATTTATGATTAACAGCAGATATGCAGTTTTCCTCAGAATGAGTGCAGATTTTTGCTCAAGCCAATTTTTTTCCCAATTCGAAGTAGATATTTTTCTGATTTCAGGCTGATGTAATTTGGTAGCTACATATATTTTATAGAACATCTGGCATCTTTGTTTCGATGTTCCTTTTTTCCAAATTGAATTTGAATTTTTTCGACTGCAAAACGTGTATGCTAATCATTTATTTGTGGAAACCCAGTTATTATTTCGAAAAACATTACTCGCTATCATCGTTCATTCAATACGAACAGTATCAGCTCGCGTCTCAATCTCAACGAGAAAGGTTTTGCGTTTACATTTAATCGGTAATTTTCAGCTTGAACTGGGTAACTAAGTTTGTGTAGTACTACGCGTTCAAAATAAATTTTTCAGATAACACCGTTTGTGAGCGGACACTAAGTTCATTTTACCATCGAAAAAGAAGTGGGTAAACACTTGTTGAGTTCAAGACTCTTTTAGAAAATTAATAAGCATTTTTCAGGCATGCAAGGAAGAACCTCCAGCGACATCTGGTACCATTTCACCAGAGAAAAGGGAAAGGGCGTATGTCGGTACTGCAAGGCGACAATTTCCATGTCTTCAGGCTCCACGTCGAACTTAAAGCGTCACATGAATGGAAAGCATCCGTTTGTTCCATTGAACAGGGGAGATACTAGGGCGGTGCAAACTGTGCCATCAGCTGTTGCTGATAAGGATGGCGATGCTGTTACGAGTCAGGATATTGAAAACAGAGAAACAGTGCAAGAGCTTCGCATGGGTGAAGCTGTCGAACAAGTTTTTCCGACAACTTCTTCCCAGCCTCCGCAATCGTCAATGACGCGTTTTGTAAATGTGATAAAACGATTGCCGGTTCAAAAAAGTAGAACGATTGATGTGCAGCTGCTTAAAATGATATGTAAAGAATATCACCCATTTTCACTAGTCGAGGATAAAGAGTTCGTAAGATTTGTGGAGCTCCTGAACTCATCGTTTACCCTTCCCAGTCGCAAAACTTAGTCTCACAGTTTACTGCCTGCTGTGCATAAAGAATCGTTTGAGAAAGTGAAGAGCGAGTTAATCGATAGGCAAGCAATATGCTTGACCAGCGATGGATGGACAAGTGTTACAAATACCGGTTTCTACGCATTAACTGCCCATTTCATTGACAAAAACGGAGAAACGAAGTCATATCTCCTCGAATGCTCCGAATTCACTCCTAAGCACACGGCAGAAAACATTGCAGAATGGATTTCGAACGTTCTCCGAAAGTTTGAAATTGAGTACAAAATTACCGCAATTGTTACAGATAACGCAACGAATATGCGGGCGACTGCCAACATTTTGAAAATTAGGCATGTTAGATGTTTCGCTCATTCGCTCTATCTGGTTGTTCAGAATGCCATTGCTAATTCGGTTGCAGAAGTAGTTGAAAAATGCAAAGGCATAGTTGAAGAAAAGTAGTCATGCTTCCGCTAAATTGCGCGAAATGCAAGTGAAGCTGGGTCAAAAAGATTTGAAGCTCAAGCAGGTTGTAGTTACTCGCTAGAATTCCACATTCGATATGTTGGAACGTTTGATACGTAGTAAGGAAGCAATAGTGTCTACACTTGCCTTACTAGATTCGTCGCGATGCGCATTGGAAACTGATGATTGGGAAATAATACGC
The DNA here is from genome assembly GCF_029784165.1 of Wyeomyia smithii. Taxonomy (NCBI): domain Eukaryota; kingdom Metazoa; phylum Arthropoda; class Insecta; order Diptera; family Culicidae; genus Wyeomyia; species Wyeomyia smithii. Next base: position 108,994,984 of record NC_073694.1, read on the forward strand.
CAAAGCATGGAAGTTCTTCGACCGTTCAATGATGTAACTACTGAGATTTCGTCAGAGAAAACGGTGTCACTTTCGAAAACAACAGTTATGGCACGATTACTGAGTAGGCAATTACGTTACTCAGATTCTGCTTTCTCGCGAGTAAAAAAACTAATAACTGAATTGGGAGAGGGTCTAAAAGCACGGTTTGGTGAGAGAGAATCGAACGAGTTGATTTCTCAGGCTATTCTCCTTGATCCACGCTTTCGGAAACAGGGCTTTGGTGACGACCAAAAATACAGAGTAGCGTACCAAACTCTGATACAAAAAATACGGCAGCTTCCCTCAGCCTCAAACGAAGGACCACAGCTCGTGGAACCAGAACCGCAAAGCTCAACGACTCATTCAACTCTTTGGGAACAGTTCGATGAGCAGGTTAGGTTAGGTTAGCAGACTGCAGGGAAAATCTGATCCGACATCGGCTAGCATTGTAGAGCTAGATAAATTTTTGGCTGAGCCATACTTGCATCGAACTGGTGACCCACTGGCTTGGTGGGAGACGAGAAAGCATATGTACCCAAAACTCCACCAAATAATGCTGCGAAGATTATGTATTCCTGCAACATCGGTGCCTTGTGAAAGGATATTTTCCAAAACAGGACAGCTGGTGACGGAAAAACGAAGCAGATTAAGCAGTAAACACATCGCTGAAATGATTTTTGTTAACGCCAATGCTATTTAATTTATTTTGCCATTACTGTATCGCTAAAAATAATACTACTTTTATAATACATGTTTTGTTTGTTAAAACTAAAACAAATCAGTTTGTCTAAAAATATCCGAAATGCCTTTTAATATTACAAACCTTTAAGCCCAATGTTCATGGAGCTCGACTTAATATTCTCAGAAATAATTAAACTGACTCCGGCTTCATTTTCACTTTGCTTGTAAAAAAGTTATCAACATTTCCGATACAAAATAACAGGAGGTTATATTTATCCTTAAATTATCAGGTACTTGTTTTCTTACATTAAAAGTAGATTTTAAAAACGAAAATAAACAAATATAAACTGGACTGCACTCAAATATAAATAATAGCGTAGCATCAACCGGTTCAAAAACAGTTTTCAAAAGAAATTTTGGCCCACACGTCGCCACTTGATTAGTTACATAGTATTATCTTTTGATATTTGAAACGTAGGTATATTTTGTCCATAATAATCCATCCATCTGATCTGTCTGCACTTATTACTCCGGGGTGCCTCATGACAGAGCAGCAATCTTCCGCCAGCGAAAAAATTCTCCATACTTGCAATCGGCAACGATTCCTTCCTGCCGACACTTAAACGCATCCACTGATTGCAATTATAAGCTGAAAAGAAGGTCAAATCATAACTTCTCCGTCGTTTCAAAGCTTAGATAACACAAGATATACCTTCCATGTAAACAGGCTTCAGCAGGGCCGCTCGACGATCTTCTAATTCTTTTTGCATTCATCTTGAATATATTTTTAACCAATATCGACGTATTAATTGAGCAACCAATTAATCCAGCTCCACGGGGACGAAAGATATTGTTTAATAACAATTAACCAACTTAACTATTAAACCCGTAGTTTCAATTTTGCGAAACTATCCAACTCACTTTTGGTGTTAGTAATATTTATTAATTATTCATATTTCACTTTATTCAAACTGTCCAATTTGCGATTCTCTTTTCGGTAAAATAATAAAACCCCGAAACCATTTAAACTTGGATAAAACGGAAATATTTGTTCAATTTTTCAAAGCAAAATGAACCGAAGTGAAAATTTGACAGCTTTGTTGATATTGTTGTTGACTTAATGCAAAACAGAGAGAGCGTTACATGTGTGTGAGCGAGTGAATCATTCGAAAGAACTAGCTCACTTCAGTGAGCGGATCGATTCAGAGTCACTCACTCAACTGAACCATTTTGCCCACCACTAGTCTCGATCTCAACTCAACAATCCCTTCTCTATGCGCACACAATCATTCCCCCGCTCTCTGATATGTTCTCTCACTCACACTAAATCCAGGTATTTCTCTATCACGCAGTGCCCGTCACTGAACACCTGTCATAACGTAACGAACCATCGTTACAACTAGTTGGTTCCTGTATAGCTGGAAGTATACTATTTATCGTGATACTGTTAGAGGAAAAACTAAAAATGTGTATATGTTTGGTGCTAGGTTGTTGGTGGGAACAGTCCTTACAGTCATAATACCAGAAGGAATTCATTCCTTGTACGATGGAAGCTCGGATGGAAGCAATCTTGAAGTTAAATACGTGGGCACCTCTCTAACACCGGACAATAAACACAGCGCTGGTTTGTCCACATTTGGGCTCTCCCTAGTGCTGGGCTTTGTCTCCATGATACTTGCACCGAGTTGTAGCTTTTTTACGCGAAGCAATCTGAAAGATGGTAATAATATAAAATATTAATAATTAGGTAACTTGATGGGAAATAAATCTTCAACATTTTAACGATTTTTTTCATGTTGTTTTCAAATTTTAATTTCCGAATTTCCTAATGTTTTCTTTTGCGTGGGAAAGTCAATTTAACGAAACTGAGTAACAATTACTCAGTTTGGCTAATTCATGCTTTTTTAAATTAGTAAGTAGTACTGAGAAAATGAGAAGAAAATGAGTAACTACATGGTTACTCTGTTTAGGGTAGATCCACTTTTAACGAAATTGATCAAAATTTACCCAATTTAGAGTAAAAACGGCCGAGTGCGTTAGGAGTGGATGAAAAGTGTTGTAATTGAGCGTAATAAAGAATATGTGTTTTTCCGAAGTTTTACTTACACATTTTAATCCAACATTAAACCTGTACACTGGTTCACTTAAATTTAACAAAACATCACCGGTGCAATCTTACAAAACTGTGTACTTGTGAAGAATTTCAAAACATGATATTCGCTTATGCATGGTGAAAAATAGAACTGTATAGCTCTTGGCAACAAACGGCACAAAAACTGTGTTGCCGAAACGATAGATTTTCTTCGAAAGCAAGTGCAAAACACTTTATAATGTCGTGTCGATTTCTTTCAGTGCACGTGTTGGAGTTGTGACCAGCGTTGCCAGGTATCCAGATTTAGCTGGATTATCCAGATTTTTGAACATGTATCCAGGTAGACAGATTTGATGTCCAATTATCCAGATTTTTCGGGAATGATCCAGATTTTATTTTCTCTGTTCCGCAAAAAGGTCGTCACTTCAAATTTGGCGCGAAATTTTGTAATTTTGTCACCTCAAATTTTACGTACCCCAAGACTTTTATCCAAAGAATTTCTCTTTCACCCCACGAAATGACTTCCAGATTTTTTCCCAAATTTTTTTTTGCCTTTTCCAGATTTTTGAAAAAAAAAGGACCTGGCAACGCTGGTTGTGACGTAGATCTCCACAAACAAGAAAATGCCATTTGGAATTATGTTCCGCATTGTTCAACGACGCAGGTAGGTATTTTCAGCCGTAAACTGTCATAACAAGTGAAAATTTTTCGAAAAAATGTACCGAACACAGATTTTTGGGCGTTATTTTTTGACTTCTAAATCATCACTGTTAACAAAAAAGGAGCCTTTTAAACCCGAGAATCAAACCATCTCCGTACCTTTCTACATAGACCTTCGTACGGTGACGTCACGCACCTGAGTTTGGCAGCTACTGGTAACTTTGTTAACCTTCGGGAGATGCAGTTTTGTTCTTAATAACAGCAGATCATTCCAATTGTGATCAAAATACCCTTCAAATGTTGTGCTTGAGGTGCCAGTACACTAAGACTAATCAAAAATTGAGCAGCATTTTCACTACGCGCGCGATTGATCCATTAGAAAAAAGCAAAAATTTAAAAACGTAAACAAAGTTACCACAAACTGTCAGAAAAGTGAGGTTATCACGCTCACTCTGGACTACTCAGCGGCTGAGTTGAATTTTAATCATTTTTTTCAGTTGTTCGAAGACGTCAAAAAATGAGTATAGAATTAAATCACCCCTTTGGCATCACGCCATGTTTCAAGGGCTAACATCTCAACATATGTGTAAACGAGATAGCATATCACCGCTTCTTTTCATACATCTTTATCTAACTGCTGACAGCGGGCACAAATTAATTTGAGCCCAGGACATGAGTTCACTGTCATGCACTGTTACTCGGTATAGGGATGCCAAAGGCTCGAATTAAATTGATCATGGCGGCAAATTTACTCAAAATTGGGTAACTGCCCAAGAAACAATTCGGAAGCTGTTATGAGAGCAAATGTGTAACAAAAGCAGTATTGAAGCAATCGATGCTGAATAAACAACACGTTGAACTATTTGTTGAACATTCAACAATTCAAGCATTCTTTGTTCATGTACTTATTCAACAGTGGAACTCTAGCTTAACAGAAGTTGTTCAAACGTTTGCAAGTGATTACCAGCAGCACTAGTAAATATGTGCGGCGTTGAAGCGCTTTAAAGGTCTCCATTTATCAGTGGCGTTCTCGCCCAATAAAAGCTATTTGAACGTTTCAAACGGCAACTTCGCAACTATTATTCTGCACGTGTTGTTCAAATGCTGCATATATGCGTTTGAAGTCTTTCAAAGAGCAATTCTTTAGCTCTTATAGACGCGAACGCTAGATCACCGGTTTTATAAAAAATTCTTCTGAACGCGTCGTATGGTGGTTTTATTGCAGTATAAACTTTTTTTTTAACTACTAAAAGATTTAGCAACTTGTGTACTTTCAAATCAACATCAGTGATGCCCCGAAAAAAACTTTTTTATGCTCGGAAACTGAGGAACTCTATGAAAATTCGAACAGCATTTTACAATTATTGAACAACTTTGATTAGACAACAGTCGAACAACAACCGAAATGGAAAATAGAAAATTTCTGTTCAATGGTTGAAATTTTCCAGCACACAGTTGTCTAGAAACGGCGAAGAGGGTTTTAAACAACAACATCAGAATATTTCATTCAATACTTGTTAAACCAGCGTTGAATAGATGCACCGCAAAAAATTTATTAGGTTACTGTTCTGTATGTGTTCGACCTGTCGAATAAAATATCAATGAAACATTTGCTAAGCCGTTGCTCGACTGTTGAAATGCTCTTGTTAAATGCTTGTTTAACCTTGTTTAATAATAGTGTTTACAAACCTTTGTTTCGCGCATTAGAACATACTCATGCAGCTCACGCTGAATAGTAGCGTAAAAAAAGGTTTAATCGACATTAATTCAGCTCTTTTAGCACAAAAAAAAATGCAAAAATGGAGCTCGAATTTTTTGTTGAAATTATTTCTATTAGCTTTATTAGTTTTTTACTTGTGGAAATGATATGGGTGATTTTTCAATTTGTATTAAAAGGCAACAAAAACTATCTTTTGCTGGGCTTCTCTGCTGAGATTCGAACTTGCGATCCATTTCTTGGCTGGCATCGATGAATGCATGTGAGCTAATCTCTGATATGACGTGTGCAGTGTGTAAGGTGAATATGCTTCTAAACGTTCTGGTCTAATAAATGTTGAACAGCCATCATATAACTACTGGAATATAAGCTTCTTGCACGCGGCAGTTGCTGCTTGCAAACAATGGTTTTGTCAAATCAACCGGTACGCTTTGTTTAGAGTTGCGTGCAAGAAGCTTATATTCCAGCAGTTATACAATGCTGTTCAACATTTATTAGATCAGAACGTTTAGAGGCATATTCACTTTTAACACAGCACACGTCATATTACAGATTAGCTCACATGCATTCATCGATGGCAGCCAAGCAATGGATCGCAAGTTCGAATCTCATCAGGGACCCAAAGGGTGGCGTGTGACGATGTTGCCTTCCGATATAAATTAAAATATTTACCCCGTAGTATTTCCAAGTAAAAAAACTAATGAAGTTAATAAGAGGGTTATAATAAAAAATATTACCCCACAAATATGGTTCAACTAATTTCTTCGAACTTTATTTTTACATTTTGTTTGTGCTAAAATAGCTGACTAAATATCGACTAAACGTTTTTTCACGCTACTATTCAGCGTGAGCTGCCTAAGTATATTCTAATACGCGCAACAAACGTTTTCAAACATTATTATTAAACACGCATTCAACAAGAGCATTTCAACAGTCGAGCAAAGGTTTAACAAATGTTTAATAAATATTTTATTCGAACACAGGTCGAACACATACAGAACAGTAGGCTAATAAATGTTTTCTGGTGCATCTATTCAACGCTGGTTTAACAAGTGTTGAATACAATATTCTGCTGTTGTTGCTTAAAACCCTCTTCGCCGTTCCTAAACAACTGTGTGTCGGATAATTTCTTCAAATTCAACTGAACAACCATTTAACAGAAGTTTTTTATTTTCCATTTCGGTTATTGTCCAACTGTAGCCTAATAAAAGTGATCGAGTAAATGTTCAGGCAACAATAATTGTTACTTGGGTGGTGCTTGCGTGTTGTTTTTGTTATTTTATTTTGCAATTAAAAGCAAACAGCAAACCAAGCAAACCGTCCGAAAAAAGGAAGAAATAGAAGTGTTTGAAAATAGTTGTTATCGGTAGGTAATTCATAATTTGAAATAATTGGGTTGTTTAGCTATTCACGGATTTCCGATTTTCATATTTCATCTGAAAGAGTGTGATTTTCTGAGCAAAACGTGATTTTTTAAAACTATATCATTATCCTTCGATTTTTAAATGAAGAATAAAAATTCGCTCTAAATCGCTACAATGACAGTTGGTATATGGGCGAACTGTCATTGTAGCGATTTCGAGCAGATTTCGAGCAGGTTTAAATCGTGATTTAAGAAGCGAAGGACAACGATAGAAAATTTTTTCAAATCACGTTTTATTTAGAAAATGCAGATCTTTCAGATGATATAAAAACCTGATATAGCTAAACCTGGGAGGGAGAAACGAATACTACACTCAAAACAGAGAACATGCACATGCCTCGTTTTCTGATAGCGTGTAACTATCTTCTTGCTGTAACGCATGCATGACTCAAACGAAGTTTTTAGTAACATCAGGAGTTCGCGTTGACGGTGTTGCTGATATTTGTTTGGGTTTTGCGTGCGAAAAAGAAGAAAGGAAATATTTTTGCTTTTGTCATCACGCACACTATGACAATTACATATAAGAGCTCACAAAAGTGCGAACAGCCTTCAAAATCTTTTTCACCGCGAATAATGTGTGTTTTTTTTTTTCAATTTGCCGTTGTATAAAAGTTTTTTCAGAGTTTTGAGTTCAACCGTAGTGAAGTATGTTCGAAATTGTAACCAAAGCCTTAAATCCAGAGAAGCGCAAGTTTAATAATCGAAGTACGCTAGCATTATTATTACTTAAAGCTTATGAAATTTATTATTTTACGTAAAAACAAACCAAAATATTTTGTGAAATGACAATGAATGCAAAACCTGTTTGCGATGAATTTTTTTTTCGATTAACTAAAAGGTATCAGTTATAACAATACTCATCGCAAAAAAATGCTTTTTTTTTCCTTGGTTCAAATTGACAGTCGATGACAGCTCATTCTGGTTCATTTTGACACTTACACAGCTTCGTATCCACCTCCCTGACACGTTCGTATCCTGTATTATTGTATACGCGGGAATGAAATGGCATGTTACACTGCTGTGCTTCACACTGCTATAAACAGCGACATCGATGGATTAGGCAACACTGTACGGGAGTGAAGAGCACGTCAGATGTCTTCCCTTTGCGACCATTGTTGTTTGGGGCTCGGCATCGAGGGGTTCGTCATAATGGGGGTACTGTCAAACTATAGGTAATAGGATTACGGTGTCAGGGAGGTGTTCGTATCCGTTTCTCCCTAAAGCCCTATAGTTAAAGTTTGGACGACTGTCACTGAAAAGTTCCAATCGAACTGTCAAAACTTGTTCCAATCGAACATAAGAATGTTTGACATGTCAAGTTTGTCTTAGTAGACGGGAAGTATTGTGATTTAGTAATGATAAAATGCGAAAACTCTAGAGATGAAACTCGATTATAAAAAAAAGCAATAAATTCCAAAAATCTTCACAATTTATTTTTTATATGGGTACAAATTCATAACGCCATAGATCTCCTTTCTATTGTCTCTGGTCTTCTGCTTCTGATGAATTTTATATTTTGTTTTTCTTTACTGTTGACAACTAGATGAGATTCTGAGTTACTACGGCTGTTGGTTGCACATGGAATTTCGCACGGACATTGGGTAGCTCTTTCGGAGTGACCGTAATCGATCGACATATTATACGGTGTCTCACACGCCACTTGAGCCGCAAACTTATACACAGGTCCCGGTAACTTTTAGTGCTTTTCAATTCTCTGACATGGAGTATAAATCAACGTGATCAAAGTGGAACTGCATAACTTTGTTTTTTATTCGGATTGATATTTTCAAAACGCCAAACTTAGGCTACAAATATGTGTCGTTTCTATTCTTAAAAAATCCTGTAATTCACAAAATTCAAGCCATTTTCGGCGATGATTTTTATCGGTGGGGAACCGAAAAAAGCTTATGTTTTTAAAATTTCCTGATGTTCGATTATAAGATTATTTAGTCCCTAGATAAGTAATGTCGCTAGCAGAGATGCCAGGTGTTTTTGAAAAATGTGTGCAACTACTCGAAAAACCGGGAAAATCTGCTTGAAATCTGACAAAAATCTATTCGCGATTAGAAGAAATTTCGCTCGCGCTGGTAAAAGTCTGTAAAAATCTGCACACATTTTGAGAAAAACTGCGCAAATATAAGGAGATTCTGACAAAAATCTGCATAAACTATGAAAAATCTGTGAATATCTGCAAATCAATAAAAATCTGCACACGGACTCTAAAAATCTGCGTTTTGCAGACAAATCTGCACATATGGTATCCCTGGTCGCTAGTGTGCCAATTGTATTCGAGGCAAATCTCGCGTAATTTTTCAAATCGGCGTAAGTCGCAAAATGTAAATAAACGGGGTTTTCATGTTATAATATCAGCTACGATGTAATTTCGGCACTGACTTGATGATTCGGGCAAAAATGAACTTTTCGACACTTTTAAATAATTTTGGCAAAACGACCGAACAACCCTACCTGCAATTTTCAACTTACACCCTTCTGTTAGCGTATCGACGAATATGTGAAATGATCTGTCATGTCAGATAAGCTCTCATAATTTCGGCGAAAGTGAGGCGATCATAAAAATAAAAACATCATTCACTTTCACCATTTTGATTTTACTCGTCATCTGTTTCGTGTGCTGCTGAAAATTTTTAATACTTTCTATCGGATTTTGTTGTTAGAATAGGAAATAAAATCTGAAATGTTTGCCGGGTTGGAGATGCTTCTAGGTACGTATTATTGTGGAAGTTTGTTTTGTCTTGCAGTATCTTTACAATAATAAGGTTAATAGTAATTTATTGACATTTATTATTGTTAACTAGATGCAGCCACCCAAATGGAAAAGAGATGTCTGCCGGATAGTGATCCGACAAGTGAACGGAGTTTCGAATTGGATGTAAGGAAGTCGAGAAATCAAAAAAGGTGCAATGATCACCAGTATGCCAAGCAACCGGAATCGTCATTTGTGCACACCGGAGCTAATGTGATGTATAGAACCTTCCCCTTTGGATCAACATCAAATTCGGACATTGTAAAACGGTTTCCGTTTTCCGACATTACCAGTGAGTATTTCCTTGCTGCATATATTCTACCGAAGAAGAATGAGGCTGAGGAACCAATTAAGTTAACTGATATAATGGTTTTCCGCTATTCGACGAGCAGTCCTGGAATTGTTTTTGTACAAACATGATGTGGGAGAAACTTCATTTAAACGAACAAATATCATCTCTTGTGCAGATCCAATGCCGATTGGGATTGATTTAATTGAACTTCACAACATTGAAGATGGGCTCATCATTCTACCGGATGCAAAATTGGCAGACTTGAAAGCATTATTACCGTATATAAAAAACAAGAGCTATTATCAAACATTCCTAAAGACGCTATTACCAGCCAAACGTGGCAGAAAGAAAAAACAAATCAAATAGATCATTTTGAAAACGATATGGATCCGCCGGAAAGTGATGGCGAACCGATAGCTGAATACTGAATGGTTAAAATGAAGGTAATTATATATCCCTTGCTTGAAACGTAAAAATTCAAACAGTGTTTATCATTGATAAACCGCTCGAATTGATTTTTTTCTGTCCGTTTCCAGATATCGTCGTCGTTCCAGATCACGAGTTTTACGTTTATTCCCGTTTTACGATATTGTCGTTAACAATTTAGCATTGCAAAAAGCTGCTATTTCAAGAGCGAGTTATTCATTAACTTCGCGTCGATTGTTTACAATGTTTGCTAGTCTGCACTCTGCACATAGGCATCGAAATGTTTAATGAAATAGCAGAGAAAACGCCTTCAATTTAAGTCTAAGTAAAAATACTTTATTTTGATAACATGCACGTAGTCCCAATGCATTGGAAAATTAATTTCCATCTGTTTGCATTTTTTAATTGGTACACTTATTGAACTAAATGCATCATATAAATAAAAATAACTTTCCTTTTTTACTTTATTTCTTAAGCACATTCCTTAAAATGAAAACGCCGTCTTTAAATGCAGGATGCCGTCAATGATTTTGCAATAATCATTACCCATTCCTTCGTTCGAAACAAAATATGAGTCCTATGCGTTCGCTTGATGTTTTACTCGACGTAAGTTAATTTCAACGATCAATTTTTTGTAAACTAATTTATTAACACAAGTAGGTGTGGAAGTTAATGATCTACCTTTAATGGAAAAAATAAAATCATTCGAACAGTTCTGAATGGTATTATAACAAAATTCTTTGTAGTAGATTGCAGAAAATTCACGGATAATTCGAGGGTGCTTAGCATAAAGAATTTCTGAAACATGTTAGGTATAAAAATAATTGTATTCACACAACACAGTAGTTCTATCTTTAAACACAGTGAATTAATTGAAAAAAAAAACTTACTTAGTAGCGTTAGGCAAAATACCGATAAAGACCGTTTGTGTTAAATCCAAATTTCACTAAACATTATCGGTAGATTCCTTCTTAAGTTCATTATTCAGTTGGTGGCCGTCTTCGGCTCGTGTTGTTTGCATCTCCTTGCTGTACGTCCGCCCGTGCTTCGAGAAACATACACAATATTTAAACTTTTCAGTACAGTGACGGCATCTGATGAAAAGAAATTAAAATCAATTCACCTCAGTTAGATAATCATGCGAACAACTTTTACGAATTGGTCAGAATATCCGAATGTTTCAGCCGATGCTCCAAAGGCGTTTGCTCCCGCACGAAAGCCAGTCCACAAATTTCCCACGCTTACGGACGATCCTTGCTGTGTGCTGCACACGCGCCAGGGTCATTCCGGGTACTTGATGGGGCTTGCATGCATCCGAAAATTTGAACGACACACAGTGGAACACTTAGAACATCAAACCTGATCATAATTATTTAAAAAAAAATTTGCACTGAAAACGTATCATATTGTGATAATAAAAACAAATGATTGGATTTAGATAATTTTTTGGATGGAGCAACTCACCTTAACCCGTAAAGACCCGGGACGGAACTTGTTTTTTGCAAATGCTCGTTCTCAGCACTGGAACGGCCGATTTGGGAAAACTTGGAATTTATTCAAGGGGAATAGTTGCTCTAAGTTTTGGTAAAGATGCCACCCCTCTGGACTCCTCCCCGTTTTCGTGCACTGTGGATTTTCATACGTATCAATTGCTCCATGTATCAAATCATGTCAGGTAGATGAAATATGGTATGTAAGAGTGAATTTTGGAGTTTCTAAATAATTTCAGTACAAAATCACAAAACTACGTATTTTCATAAAAATTCAAAAAACAAAACCGTTTTTCAAATTTTAAGCTCTACATTTTTGCGGCAAGGTCTCCTGGATCCATACGCGATGAAATATTTATTTTAGGATGCAAACATTTCGAGAAAAACCAGTTTAACTTCACCAAAGTACGTATTTTCATGGAAACCTGATTTTCTCAGTCTCCCACGGTAGTGAGTTTCAACTTAGTTCTTCAATTTTCAAGCTCTATATTTCTAGAGTAACGTCTTCTGAATCCAAAGATGGTGAAAGATTTTTTCTGTTCAAATAAGTCTTGTAATCTTTGAGATAATAGAATTTTGTTGTTTTATCAACAATTTAATACATAACGGTTGCTTAGTTCGATTATAATTAAATGAAATGGGAACGTATAGGGCAGCCAAACTTTGAAACCACGTGCTCAATCATAATTCATCAGTTAACCCTTAACTAGCCCGTTCATCTGATAATACTATTGATCAAATCGGTTGTGTACTCTCTGAGATAATGAAGTTTCGTGATTTTCACAATTCGGTACATTACAGACGAAGTTACAGTCCGATTACAGTAAAATTCAATAGAGTGTTATGAGTCAGCTAGACCTTTCATTTGACACTAATTTCGTGAAAATCGGTTCAGCCATCTTTGAGAAAAGTGAGTGAGTTTATGTATTCTTCGGAATATGTTTTTTTTTTCATAGCTAGATTTCACATTTTTAAACATAACAGGCAAAGTAATAGTCCGATTGCAAAAAAAAACAAAAGGGTCTTATGGGGTAACTAGACCTTTCATATGGCACTGATTTTGTGGAAATCGGTTCAGCCATCTCTGAGAAACATGAGTGAAATTAAACAGTCTTCAGAAGACGTTTCTTTTCATAACTTTTGAACCACATGTTCAATCTATATAAAATTCAAAAGTTAAGGGTTTTTAAGATAGCTCGTTCATTTGATACCAATATTATTAGAATCGGTTGTGTGGTTTCTGAGATATTGATGTTTCGTGATTTTTACATTTTTAAACATAACCTCTAAAATAAAAATCCAATTACAATGAAATTTAATAGGGTCTTATGGGGCAACTAGAACTTTCATTTGCAATTAATTTCATTAAAATCGGTCCAGCCATCTTTGAGAAAAGTAACTGAGTCGACCGATATATGCCATTGGAGCACTTTCATATCTTCGGTTTTGCAAGTGATTGTTATACCTTTCTAGGAGAAAGGCAAAAAGTTTAAAAAAATATTCATTAGGAGTAAAATATTCGTGCTGAAGAAATAGCGAAATAAAAGAAATGACTTTGAATTTCGTACACTTCAATCACGAGCAATACCGGGAACGTACGAATAGCACAATACCAAATTTAAATTTTGTTGAGGCCATATGTTTTGATCAAAGCAGTTACAGTTTTAAATAGTCTTTGAATTTCGTTTTTTTTCATAACTTTTGAACCACATATCAAATTGCTATGAAATTTCTTACTTGTGAGTTTGAGAGACAACCCGTTCAAATGACACTAGATATGTTCAAATAAGTCGTGTGATCTTTGAGGTAATAGACTTTCGTTGTTTTTATAATTAAATACATAACGGTTGGAATAAAAATACGATTATAGTCAAATAAAATGGGAACCTCTAGGAAAGCAAAACTTTTCATTTGACACTAAGATTGTTGAATTTAGTCCAGCCATTTTTGGGAAAACGAATTTGAAAAGTCATCGGAACATGTTTCTTTTCACAATTTTTGAACCACGTGTTTAATCACTATAAAATTCATCAGTTAACATTTAACTAGCCCGTTCATTTGATACCAATATTGTTCAAATCGGTTGTGTACTTTCTGAGATAATGAAGTTTCGTGATTTTCATATTTTGATACATTACAGACAAAGTAACGGACCGATTACATTGAAATTCAATTGGGTGTTATGAGGCAGCTAGACCTTTCATTTGACACTAATTTCGTGGAAATCGGTTCAGCCATCTCTGAGAAAAGTGAGTGAGTTTAAGTAGTCTTCGGAATATGTTTCTTTTCATAATTGGATTTCACATTTTTAAACATAACAGGCAAAGTAATAGTCCGATTGCAAAAAAAATCAATAGGGTTTTATGGGGTAATTAGACCTTCCAAATGACACTGATGTTGTGGAAATCTGTCCAGCCATCTCTGAGAAACATGAGTGAGATTAAACACTCCCCAGAACACGTTACTTTAAATAACTTCTTAACCACACGTTCAATCTTCATGAAACTCAAAAGTTAAGGTTTTTTTTAAGTAGCTCGTTCATTTAAAACCAATTTTGTTAAAATCGTTTAAGTAGTTTCTGAGATATTGATGTTTCGTGATTTTCACATTTTTAAACATAACCTTTAAACTAAAAATCCGATTGCAATGAAATTCAATAGTGTCTTGTGGGGCAACTAGACCTCTCATTTGCAATTAATTTCATGAAAATCGGTCTAGCCATCTCTGAGAAAATCGAGTGAGATTGGTAGAGAGTTACATACACACACATACACACACACATACGCACACACACATACAGAAAATGCTCAGCTCGTCAAACTAAGTCGATTGATATACGAGATTCGACCCTTTGGAGCACTTTTATACCTTTGGTTTTCCCAGTGATTGCTATACCTTTCTAGGAGAAAGGCAAAACACAGACATTTTTGCGTCTCACGAAAACGGGTAGGGGTCCAGAGGGGTGGCACCTTTACCAGAACTTAGAGCAACTATTCCCCTTGAATTCCAAGTTTTCCCAAATCGGCCGTTCCAGTGCTGAGAACGAGCATTTTCAAAAAACAAGTTCCGTCCCGGGTCTTTACGGTTTAAAGTGATGGATGACGTTTCATATAATGGAATTTAAATTCAGTCATAGTCGGGTCAAAATTCATCCAAATACTTGAATTTATCATGAAATGACTTTTCAGTACACATTTCAGTCGTTTGACAAAGTTTCATTTGGGTAACCAAGGCTACAACTATCCAAGAAGCGAAAAAATAAGAATTTCTTGATTATTTTCACATAGCGATAAAACATGAGACCGGAAGCATCCGGAAGGTTTTTCTTCACTATTATAACCAGAAATATTAGCACTTTCACGTAATATAAGCCGTTCAACCGGATTTTGCCGGAAACATAACTTATCCCATTTTGAGTTAACTTATGAATACAAATATTTTGGGTTTTATTATATTGATTTTGACAAACACCTGGGTATTTGGAGAGACTAGCATACATGCTAAGTACACATTTCTGTTCGATTAACATTCTTTAACAATCTCCATCGTTGTTTAATTTAAAAATCACTTGTTTATCTTCGGAACGTTATATTTTAGCTCACGGTATCAAAGCGTCATTATCATGCACGAAAAACTGTTGAATTGCGGTCGGTTCAAACCTCTCGTTAAGACCGTAAACATAACTTTTGGATGTTGATGAGCTGCCAAGTGATCAAGCATACATCACACTTCAAAATGAAACACTACAATACAAAGTTGATTAACTTTGAATTTTTCACTTATGATCAGGTTTTAAACGTATTTACTCCTATGTGCGACATTGATTAAACGATGTAATTACAATGACGTATATGACATCATGATTTTCAATATGACACAACATTTTGACGTAAATAACACACGCTCAGACGCATGTAAAGCGCTACCTGACATTATGACTTATGAAAGCGACGTATTTACCTCTGAAAGAAGCAAAACGTTGCATAGTTTATTTTTGCTGAAAATTCATTTATTTTCAAATAAAATTAGAATCTGCAAGATAGTAACGTTGAACATTAGTTTAAGGTATCGTTTAACAGTATCCACTTGAATGAATACTGTTTCGTCTTAAATAGGATTTAAAATATTGAGAGAAAATTTTCAAAGTAGATTCTCCAGTTCGATGCAAATGTTAGATTGGTCTATTTGAAAAAATTACGCGAGAAATCATGTTGCACAAAAGATCCCAAGCACTAGAGTCGATTTGTCGCGATTCAACTTGAAAACTGCTTTGAGAATCATGATCTAGTAGACCTATTTCTTTTTTTCTATTTTGAGCCTTGGGCAAAAACTTCCAAAAGAAAAATCAGACTACCCTGAGCCAAATTGCTCGCACATAAATGTGTTATCATTGCTTGACTTTAGCTTTTAACGATTGTATATCATTTTAAAACTGATTATCACCCTCTGCTTGCACAGTTCAAACAAACAAGGGCAACACGAAACAGTTAAAATGATTGTTATTAACTATGGGAAAGTTTATGGATGAGCACATCGAAAATGAAACGGTGTGAAACTGAATCTTAAAACAGTTCATGTTTGTATATGATTTCTTAAACCCATTCCCGGCGGATATCAATCAGATTTTACCTCGAAAAATGACCTTCAAACTCTTATTACTCAGCAACTGCGCGTACAATTAACACAAACTGGGTTGCGTATTGTAGATTGATCTGTTCTCAAACCGTATTTAATAGTTTAATCGTTCAAAATATCAAGTTTAATTGTTAGGTTGTAATCCAAGTTCAGATGTCAGGTGATGCCATACGGCATCACCCACCGGAAATGGGTTGATGGGGCTGATATGGATGATTTTCTTTCACATATGCGCTTGAATTCATGTTGTAAATTATCGACAACTATCTCTGAAAATATAAATGCAAAATTTTTCCATTGATATTTATTTTACATGTGTGCATAGCGAATCATATTATTTAATGTAAATTATCAGTGCATCGAGTATTTCATATGACTTTTTTAATTTCACCCGTCTGATTAGGTTTAAAATTAGTTTATTTGACACGGCACGATACATTTTCTGTTTTACTGAGCCAAGTACAATTCGTATTAATTCTACGTTAGCAGGGAAAATAGGGAGGCCTTTTATTTATTCTCGCGGCCGACTACGAGCTAGTGGGGATTTAAGGTAAGAGGAGGGAAATACAATTCTTGCTTAAAACTAATTAAGATATACGATCTATTTGTGTTTCGACTGGTGTTCTTTTTTGTTTTTTAAACATAGATTTAGGCTCTTCGTGTTCGTGTCTCCAGCGTCGTATACGGGTATTCTGACAAATAGACAAAAGAATATTAAATTTTAATGTCAGTCTTTTTCAAATAACAGTACAGTTGTGTCATGTACTGGTGATCACCGCTTCCCAGAATGTCTCTAACGGGTACGTTCGGTTGTTTTCCTCGGGCCCGAAGGGAATCTATAAGCTCGGACCTAACATCACAGAGTTCGGCACACGACCAAACAACATGCTCGATGTCATGGTAGCCATCGCCACAAACGCAGTGATTACTGTCTACAAGCCCTATACGAAAGAGATGCGTGTTTAACGTGTAGTGATTGGACATAAGTCTGGACATCACGCGAATGAAGTCCCGACCTACATCCAACCCCTTGAACCATGCTTTCGTCGATACCTTAGGAAAAATGGAATGTAGCCACCGTCCCAGTTCATCTGAGTTCCATAATGATTGCCAACTGTTGAGTGTTCTCTGGCGCAAAATGCTATAAAATTCATCATAAGCAATTGGTCTTTCATAAATATCGCCCTCAATAGCACCCACCTTAGCTAAAGAGTCAGCCTTTTCATTACCCGGAATCGAGCAATGAGAAGGGACCCACGCTAAGGTAACCCGGTAATTTTTATCTGTTAAAGCACTTAAAAACCGCCGTATTTTCCCCAGGAAATACGGGGTGTGCTTCACAGGCTTCATCGATCGCAGAGCCTCGATGGCACTGAGACTATCTGTGAAGATGAAGTAGTGGTCTATGGGTAGGGTTTCGATGATACCAAGAGAGTACTGAATAGCAGCAAGTTCTGCAACGTACACGGAAGCAGGAGCATCGAGTTTGTAGGAGACGGTAAAATTTTCGTGGAAAACACCGAAGCCAGTGGACTCATCTAGATTAGATCCGTCAGTGTAAAACCTTTTATCATAACTAACATGTTTAAACTTATTGGAAAAAATCTTAGGGATCTCTTGGGGTCGCAATTGATCCGGGATACCAGAAATGTCTTGTTTCATGGTGGTGTCGAAGAATATAGCATTATTAGAAGTATCTAAAAGTGCGACATTGGAGGAATCGTATGAAGAAGGATTAATATCTTGAGCCATATAGTCAAAATATAAAGTCATAAATCTGGATTGAGATTGAAGGTCGACCAACCTCTCGAAATTTTCAATTACTAATGGGTTCATAACTGTGCATCGAATTAGCAACCGGTAAGAGAGATTCCAAAAACGATGTTTCAACGGAAGAATACCCGCTAACACTTCAAGACTCATCGTATGGGTCGACTGCATGCAACCCAAGGCAATACGCAAACAACGATATTGTATTCTCTCTAATTTTATAATATGTGTGTTCGCGGCGGAGCGAAAGCAGAAACAGCCGTACTCAAGAACTGACAATATCGTTGTTTGGTATAACCTTAGAAGGTCTCCTGGGTGAGCACCCCACCAAGTTCCGGTAATCGTACGAAGAAAATTAATCCTCTGTTGGCATTTTTGTGTTAGATACCTAATATGACAAGCCCAGGTGCATTTAGAGTCGAACCAGACCCCGAGATATTTAGCGACTAAAACCTGAGAGATCGTTTTACCCGACCACCTCAGTTTTCTCCGGAGAGAATTCGATACCCAGCTTAAGAGCCCATTCAGACAAATTGTCTAAGGTATCTTGCAATGGTCCTTGCAGATCGCTAGCCTCGCTACCAGTAATGGATACAACGCTATCGTCTGCAAGTTGCCTTAGCGTGCATGAATTTGCAAGACATTCATCGATAACATTGACGTAAAAATTATATAAGAGAGGACTTAAACATGAGCCCTGGGGAAGGTCCATGTAACTAATTCGGGAAGTTGTCGAATCGCCATGTGAGAAATACATATGCTTTTCTGACAACAAGTTGAGCAAAAAGTTATTCAAATTTGGTGAAAGTCCCTGCGAATGAAGTTTCGCGCTTAAAACTTCTACAGAGACAGAGTCAAAAGCCCTCTTAATATCCAAGAACGCAGAAGCCATTTGCTCTTTCCGAGCAAATGTGACTTGAATTTCAGTAGAAAGCAACGCTAGGCAATCGTTCGTCCCTTTGCCCCGGCGAAAGCCAAATTGAGTATCTGAAAGTAAACCGTTTGTTTCGACCCATTTGTCTAACCGTAAGAGGATCATTTTCTCCATTAATTTCCGGAGGCAAGAGAGCATCGCAATCGGCCTATATGAATTGTGATCAGAGGCAGGTTTCCCGGGTTTCCCAATAGCAATGACTTTTACCTCACTCCAGTCATGCGGAACAATATTTAGCTCAAGAAACTTGTTGAACAAATTCAACAAGCGTCTTTTTGCAGAGTCGGGTAGATTCTTCAACAGGTTGAATTTTATTCTATCTAACCCTGGAGCCTTATTTTTGCACGACAGGAGAGCCATTGAAAATTCCAACATCGAAAATGGAGGCTCTTCCGTAGTTACTATAAACGCGTCGCGAAAGGTTTTCTGTTCCGCTACAGAGTCCGGACAGACCTTTTTGGCAAAATCGAGTATCCAGCGATCTGAATACTCCTCACTCTCATTCAAACGTCACGGTTCCGCATGCGTCTTGCGGTATCCCAAAGAGTGATCATAGCTGTTTCCCTCGACAACGCCGTACTCCCGGTAGTCCTTATACGCCGCGGACCTTCGCACGTACAGCTCAGAGCACTCTTTGTCCCACCATTTGTTGGGAGGGCGCTGTCTAATCGTTACCCCGGCTATCGGTTTCGTCTGAGCTTGAGTCGCGGCGTCGATTATCAAGCCAGCTAAGAACGCGTATTCTTCCTCCGGAGGAAGTTCCTCGTGAGTCTCGATATATTCCGCTATAATAGACTCATAACGCTTCCAATCAATATTACGTGTAAGGTCGTAGGAAATATTGATTGGGTTCGGGGGAGTTGAACCATTAGCAATTGATATAACGGTTGGAAGATGATCACTACCGTGGGGATCGTTGATTACTTTCCACTGGCAATCTAACGCTAGTCATGTCGAGCAGAGGGATAGGTCAAGCACGCTTTCACGTGCTGGAGGATTAGGTACACGTGTCGCTTCCCCAGTATTCAAAAGTGTCATATTGAAGTCGTCGATCAAGTTACAAATTAAAGAAGATCGGTTGTCGTCGTACAGCGACCCCCATAGCGAACAATGAGAGTTAAAATCTCCCAAAATCATAAAAGGTGCGGGAAGCAATTCTGCTATATCAAGGAGTTGCTTCTGTTCAATCCGCGCGGATGGGGGAATATATAACGAAACAAGGCAAACGTCTTTTCCATTCAAATTCGTTTGAATGGCAACAACTTCAATATTCGAGATCGAGGGGAGGTCGATTCTGAAAAAAGAATAGCACTTTTTGATCCCTAAAAGTACCCCTCCACCGTGTGAGTCTCGATCTCGACGAATAATGTTAAAATCGTGGAAATTGAGTTGATCGTTCGAATTGAGAAAGGTTTCACAGAGCGCGAATGCGTCACAATTGTATGTATTCATCAAATGAGAAAATAAATCGAATTTGGGGATGATACTTCTGCAATTCCACTGTAATACAGTGAAAAAATTCCTAACCTCTTTCGCCGTATTAGTCATCGAAAGATATAATAGCTGAAATGAGGGGCCAAGTTGCTGCTAGTTTCTTCAAAAAGGTTTTCACTGTAGGAAGAAGGGCAAGAAGAATATTTTGTAGGGGATCTGGTATGTTGAATGTTTTAAATATCCAGTCCACAATATCAGAAAATTTTATGAACCCTGTTTCTTTTTTATCTTCTGATCGAGAAATGGGTGCACGAGGGGTTTTTGGTGCCCCAGGAAGCGGTGGGTACTCCTGGTTTGATTTGAAATTAAAACCAGGGGGTACTTGCTTCGGTTTTTCTTCACCGCTTCCTTTTTGTGTTGTCTTATTGGTCATTCCGCTAGGGGTTATCTTACGACCTTTGCGAGAAAGATTAGGAGAGTTGAGCATTCTCCTCTTCCTAGATCCCTCTGGCAAGGCATAGGAACACCCTTCGACGGGATCGTCAGATGTACCCTCATCAGTTGGCAAGAAGGAAAAGATGTTTCCTGTCAAGGGTGGCTCAGCCCTCTTAAGCATTTCTGCAAAAGAGCGCTTTGATCGTTCCTTAAGAGAACGCTTAATTTTTTCCTCGCGCTGTTTGTACGCAGGACATGCCGGAAGGTCATGCCGAGTTCCCTCGCAATAAATACACTTTTCAGTATCCCCACTGCAAGCGTTCTCAGCATGATTGCCTCCGCACTTGCTACAGCGTGCCTTGTTGCAGCAGTAGGTGGCTGTGTGACCTAACTGCTTACAGTTTTGGCAATGCATGACCCGCGGTACGAACAGGCGTACAGGTAGACGAACCCTGTCCAAGCGGACGTAGTTCGGCAGCGCGGATCCGGCGAATGTTACTCGGAAGGAATCCGAAGGGAGGAATTTCTTCTTCCCTTCTTCGATGGATACTGAATGCAATTGCTTGCAATCCAGTATCTTTACACTTTGCATCAAGGGGTTTTTAAAACAGCCAACTCCATGACGCAAAATGTCATCGACAGTGAGATTCCCCCTGGTAACCACACCGTCGATTTCTACATCCTTGGCAGGGATGTACACGCGATACTCTCTCGTGAAGAGCTCCTAGCCAGCAATTTCGTTTGCTTGCTTCAAGCTACTCACGACAACTCGCAGTTTGTTCGGCCTTCGTAATCTCGGTTACGGCCGAAAAATGTTTGCCAGGTCTTTGCCAATTTGAATAATATTCAATGGCTTCTTTATGGGCCGGAAAAAAACAACGTAGGGACCGCCAGCGGCATCTGGGTAAGTTTTTACCCGTACTTCCGGTACTCTTGGTACAGGACTTGGCAAAGGGGAGGGCACAGGGGAAGGTAGGGGTGAGCTGATGGGAGAAATTTCAATTTCTTCCCCGTTTGTTTCCACCTCCAGGAAAAGTTGCACCTGCATGTCGTCCATTTTGCGGGAGCGTTACGCTCTACCGCACACAAACGATAAATATTCGAATATGGGGGGGGGGGGGGTTCAAGTAGTTGATATTAAATTTTAAAAACAATTTTTCAATCTACAATGGATCAAATAAAAAAAAAAGACAGTAATACTAATACTAATAACAATAGTAATAATAATAATAATAATAATAATTGTAGTAATAATAATAATAATAATAACAATAATAATAATATCAATAATAATATTAATAATAATATTATAACATAGTAATAATATTGATAATTATAGTAAAAATTCTAAATGTAATACTTCACCGAACGTCTAAGTCACGACCTCATGGCTGATAGTTGGATTAATCGAGTGTCTCCGCAGAACAAACAATGACGATCCAGCTTCGTGTTGTGACACAGTGGCCGTATCTTACACGCGACCTTGTAGATGCCACTTTTAGTTGACTTCCACTCGCTCGATCGTATGGTGGTCCGTGCTGCTAGCGGGGTAACAGCGGTGCGGGAGAATTATTCTTGCTGATATATCAGCTGCGTATCGAATCACTGGCGAGGTAGCCTGCCCCTACCAGTGTGCAGATGTTTCTGCCGATATACAACAGGCTATTGTTATCGCGCAACACAAGAACTAATCGACAAAAAAAACACCCGTACGATAACTCGTGTATTGTTATTTTGCGAACTCAAACGGAGATAAACAATTTGCGTCTAATCGAGACGAAAGCAAAACAACGAATCGATGCCTTTCAGTTAATCGAAAAAAAAATTCATCGCAAACAGGTTTGCATTCATTGTCATTTCACAAAATATTTTGGTTTGTTTTTACGTGAAATAATAAATTTCATAAGCTTTAAGTAATAATCATGCTAGCGTACTTCGATTATTAAACTTGCGCTTCTCTGGATTTAAGGCTTTGGTTACAATTTCGAACATACTTCACTACGGTCGAACTCAAAACTCTGAAAAAACTTTTATACAACGGCAAATTGAAAAAAAAACACATTATTCGCGGTGAAAAAGATTTTGAAGGCTGTTCGCACTTATGTGAGCTCTCATATGTAATTGTCAAAGTGTGCGTGATGACAAAAGCCAAAATATTTCCTTTCTTCTTTTTCGCTAGAAGATAGAAGATAGTTTTTATTTTTATGATCGCCTCACTTTCGCCGAAATTATGAGAGCTTATCTGACATGACAGATCATTTCACATATTCGTCGATACGCTAACAAAAGGGTGTAAGTTGAAAATTGCAGGTAGGGTTGTTCGGTCGTTTTGCCAAAATTATTTAAAAGTGTCGAAAAGTTCATTTTTGCCCGAATCATCAAGTCAGTGCCGAAATTACATCGTAGCTAATATTATAACATGAAAACCCCGTTTATTTACATTTTGCGACTTACGCCGATTTGAAAAATTACGCGAGATTTGCCTCGAATACAATTGGCACACTAGCGACCAGGGATACCATATGTGCAGATTTGTCTGCAAAACGCAGATTTTTAGAGTCCGTGTGCAGATTTTTATTGATTTGCAGATATTCACAGATTTTTCATAGTTTATGCAGATTTTTGTCAGAATCTCCTTATATTTGCGCAGTTTTTCTCAAAATGTGTGCAGATTTTTACAGACTTTTACCAGCGCGAGCGAAATTTCTTCTAATCGCGAATAGATTTTTGTCAGATTTCAAGCAAATTTTTCCGGTTTTTCGAGTAGTTGCAGACATTTTTCAAAAACACCTGGCATCTCTGCTAGCGACATTACTTATCTAGGGAATAAGTTTGGCGTTTTGAAAATATCAATCCGAATAAAAAACAAAGTTATGCAGTTCCACTTTGATCACGTTGATTTATACTCCATGTCAGAGAATTGAAAAGCACTAAAAGTTACCGGGACCTGTGTATAAGTTTGTGGCTCAAGTGGCGAGTGAGACACCGTATAATATGTCGATCGATTACGGTCACTCCGAACAAGCTACCCAATGTCCGTGCGAAATTCCATGTGCAACCAACAGCCGTAGTAACTCAGAATCTCATCTAGTTGTCAACAGTAAAGAAAAACAAAATATAATATTCATCAGAAGCAGAAGACCAGAGACAATAGAAAGGAGATCTATGGCGTTATGAATTTGTACCCATATAAAAAATAAAATGTGAAGATTTTTGGAATTTATTGCTTTTTTTATAATCGAGTTTCATCTCTAGAGTTTTCGCATTTTATCATTGCTAAATCACAATACTTCCCATCTACTTGACAAACTTGACATGTCAAACATTCTTATGTTCGATTGGAACAAGTTTTGACAGTTCGATTGGAACTTTTCAGTGACAGTCGTCCAAACTTTAACTATAGGGCTTTAGGGAGAAACGGATACGAACACCTCCCTGACACCGTAATCCTATTACCTATAGTTTGACAGTACCCCCATTATGACGAACCCCTCGATGCCGAGCCCCAAACAACAATGGTCGCAAAGGGAAGACATCTGACGAGCTCTTCACTCCCGTACAGTGTTGCCTAATCCATCGATGTCGCTGTTTATAGCAGTGTGAAGCACAGCAGTGTAACATGCCATTTCATTCCCGCGTATACAATAATACAGGCTACGAACGTGTCAGGGAGGTGGATACGAAGCTGTGTAAGTGTCAAAATGAACCAGAATGAGCTGTCATCGACTGTCAATTTGAACCAAGGAAAAAAAAAGCATTTTTTTGCGATGAGTATTGTTATAACTGATACCTTTCAGTTAATCGAAAAAAAAATTCATCGCAAACAGGTTTTGCATTCATTGTCATTTCACAAAATATTTTGGTTTGTTTTTACGTGAAATAATAAATTTCATAAGCTTTAAGTAATAATCATGCTAGCGTACTTCGATTATTAAACTTGCGCTTCTCTGGATTTAAGGCTTTGGTTACAATTTCGAACATACTTCACTACGGTCGAACTCAAAACTCTGAAAAAACTTTTATACAACAGCAAATTGAAAAAAAAACACACATTATTCGCGGTGAAAAAGATTTTGAAGGCTGTTCGCACTTTTGTGAGCTCTCATATGTAATTGTCAAAGTGTGCGTGATGACAAAAGCAAAAATATTTCCTTTCTTCTTTTTCGCACGCAAAACCCAAACAAATATCAGCAACACCGTCAACGCGAACTCCTGATGTTACTAAAAACTTCGTTTGAGTCATGCATGCGTTACAGCAAGAAGATTACAGAAGTTACACGCTATCAGAAAACGAGGCATGTGCGTGTTCTCTGTTTTGAGTGTAGTATTCGTTTCTCCCTCCCAGGTTTAGCTATATCAGGTTTTTATATCATCTGAAAGATCTGCATTTTCTAAATAAAACGTGATTTGAATAAATTTTCTATCGTTGTCCTTCGCTTTTTAAATCACGATTTAAACCTGCTCGAAATCTGCTCGAAATCGCTACAATGACAGTTCGCCCATATACCAACTGTCATTGTAGCGATTTAGAGCGAATTTTTATTCTTCATTTAAAAATCGAAGGATAGTGATATAATTTTAAAAAATCACGTTTTGCTCAGAAAATCACACTCTTTCAGATGAAATATGAAAATCGGAAATCCGTGAATAGCTAAACAACCCAATTACGGAAAGTGAACCACATGACATGGTGATTTTGCTTCATTGATTAATAGTGGATATCTATAATTTCCCATCTAAAATGCAGAGACAACAAGTAAACGAAATCGAAGAAAAAAATCGAGAGAAATGAAAGAGTCCTTTTGAAATGTTTCTACACTCAAAATATTTTTCACATTATTGTTACGTGAAATTTCCTGTACTTATTCATTTTCTGCACTCAAAATATTTTTCACATTATTGTTACGTGAAATTTCCTGTACTTATTCATTTTCTGTCATTTTGCATGATTTATGTGACAAACATAACATCTACGTGAAAATCACATGCATACTATGTTTTATCACGTAGTATCTACGTGAACTTGGCAACGTCAAACAGAATGTCATAGAAGAAGTATCGCGTGAACTCTCTATGTGAAAATACACAGAAATCAAAATGGCGAAGCTGTTGTCTAACTCAGTCTCTAACAATAAAATAGAATTTCTCGACGGCTTGCCTATAAGTGAGCTTTCGAAAAACCGTACGAATTTGACATCGAGCCTTGAGCTTACAGGTTTCACACAGATTTAGTTCAAAGGTCCGTTTTTATGTCGTTTGATTCATTTACGAATCGGCGATTTCGCATGCCCGTGCGATTTATCAAGCAACATATTTCTATAATTTCTAAAAACTATTTGCCGTCTTTTAAGAATTGGGGAAACAAAATTTGGAAATTTTACGTTGTATCAAACGTAGTATCTAGCAGATAATCGAATGCTTTCAATTTTACCGGTAGTTGAATTCTACGTGAAATTCACATAAAATGCATATGTCTGCTGTATAAGATTCATAGGATAAATCATCTCACCAGATCATGATGAACTCAAATGACAATTTCGTAGAATCTACGTGAAAGTGACAGTGGAAAATATTCACATAACTTTTCCGGTAATTATGACGTGAAAATTATTTTGAGTGTGTCATTTTGCATGATTTATGTGACAAACATAACATCTACGTGAAAATCACATGCATACTATGTTTCATCACGTAGTATCCGCGTGAACTTGACAACGTCAAAGAGAATGTCATGGAAGAAGTATCGCGTGAACTCTCTATGTGAAAATACACAGAAACCAAAATGGCGAAGCTGTTGTCTAACTCAGTCTCTGACAATAAAATAGAATCTCTCGACGAATTGCCAATAAGTGAGCTTTCGAAAAACCGTACGAATTTGACATCGAGCCTTGAGCTTACAGATTTCACACAGATTTAGTTCAAAGGTCGAGGAGTTTCCCATACATAAACAGTTGCAGCTTACAATAGTTATCGCCGGCAAATGTCGTAATATTTGTCCGTTTTAATGTCGTTGATTCATTTACGAATCGGCGATTTTGCATGGCCGTGCGATTTATCAAGCAACATATTTCTATAATTTCTAAAAACTATTTGCCGTCTTTTAAGAATTGGGGAAACAAAATTTGGAAATTTTACGTTGTATCAAACGTAGTAGCTAGCAGATAATCGAATGCTTTCCATTTTACCGGTAGTTGAATTCTACGTGAAATTCACATAAAATGCATATGTCTGCTGTATAAGATTCATAGGATAAATCATCTCACCAGATCATGATGAACTTAAATGACAATCACGTAGAATCTACGTGAAAATGACAGTGGAAAATATTCACATAACTTTTCCCGTAATTATGACGTGAAAATTATTTTGAGAGTAGAGATTCAACAATTTTCATTTTCGAATGCATTTAGAATCCTCCCGCGAGATCTGCCACAATAATGTCAAATATGACATTTGAAGGATTGCGGTCCGATAACTGCAAAGTCGTTGCAGTTATCGGTCTTACAGTTAAAAAGCGTTGCAGTTAAAAGTCTTGCAGTTATCGAACGGCGACTGTACTCTGTATGTCTGCAGTTGCTTTTAAGGCTGTATTACACTCTTTGACAAATGATCAAATATTTGACCATCTGACATAATGGTCAAATTTATATGACATCATGATTGTTGTTTGCCTGTGTTTGCCACATGTAAAAATTGTAGAGTGACAAACAATTATCTTGACCAAATTTTTATGTCAAAAAGTGACAAATATTTGACGCTTGGTCAGAGAGTGTAATCCAGCCTTTATAGTTAAAAAAAACTTAAACGTGTTCGATGATTAAAGGCTAGCCCGAAAAAAATAACATTAAAAAAATCATAAAAGTTGCTGTAATAGGGGGTTTTAATTTGAAAAAATACTTGCTTTTTTTTATACTAATCGATAACCGACCTTTCAGTAGGCATTACGTAATTTGTCTTAGATCTCCACGAGTTTTTTTTTATTTTAAAATTGAAAAATTACATTTGTTTTAAATTTTCACTAACTGGCAAGTAGTGCACAAAGTAACATTGCTGTTGCTGGCTTTTGGAGAATATAACCCTGATAGTAAGCAAAGTGACATTTCTGCTGCTGGCTTGTGGAAAATATCTAAGACAAGACGTGACAGCTGGTCAACGTTACATTCAACCAATTTGAACCGGCTGCTGATTGGCTGAATTCGATAACGCAATCGTCACGTAGAAAATACAACGAGGTTACTCTTCACTGTAAAGCAGTGATGCTGGAGAGTCATAATTTAGCTATTATAATTGTTCATAAATAATGATGCAAAAGTATGCAAGGTACATGATATTACCGAGTAATGTATTTCACTGTTATAACTTTAAAAATGCATTGATTAATCGTTTATTACTATTTCGGTTGAAGTCCAAGAAACTTAGAAAGAAAAAGTTTGGGTACCAAGAAACTAAGAAAGAAAAAATTTTATAATAGAAGTATGCTTTATTGAACATAAAATAATAAATAAGAATTGAGTATTATTCGCCTATATATTGCAGTTTTAATTTGTTTTATTTTCATTGACCTGCAGAAGTTGTTAAAAATAATCATTCTGGCATCAACGGTATGGAACGTTCAAAAAAATTTCGACGGGGATGACGGCCGTTACGAAAAGAAAAATAAGAAGCCAGCTGTCGCGTTTCGTCTTAGGAAAATATAACCCTGATTTACGCGTCATGAAAGGGATGCCAGATGTGAAGACATGTCTTAATATTGAAAACATTTGAGTGCGTATGGATAAGTGGAAGCCTAGTAGTCGGTTGATTAACCGCACTCGATCTAATGTGTCACTAGACTAGAAATTTTGTCCAAACTTTCAACGGGTACCGTGTTTACAGATTTCCTAAGCATAAAGATATTGTTCTGTGTAGTGTGAAGATATTTGAAGAATGACCTGGCCTCCCTGTGTCATGATTTCTCGACGGTAGGGTATGTCTTAAAACCAGGGTTGTTAATACGATAGATTATCGTCGATAATCGTCATCGCCGATACCGATTACGTCTGCTATCGTTATTGACGATGACGATAGCGTCTTCAAACATTAACGTTATCGGCGGTGACGAAAATCGCCAGGCGATTTTCTGGCAAAATAGCAATGCTCGGTGCGGTTATTTTCATGGTTGTCATCAAAATAACCGCGCCGAGTGTTGCTATTTACTCTTGGAAAATAACAACCCGTGAAGGTGAAAACGAGTTCATAAGTTTGGCAATGCAATAGCAACGAGCCGATCCATTGCTATTGAACCAAATGCTGCTTTGTTTGTGTCGCTATCCAGGACAGCAGCCAAAGTGAAATCAAAGGGTGAATTTGTTTTTCAGACGTAATTGATTCGATACCGTCCAGTACCCGATAAAAAGACCCTCCTATTTTTCCCCATATTTAGTACATTCTCGTAGGCACAATTGCCCGATTTCGATTCCGACGAATCAACTGATTGTTGCAACAACTCTCATGGGAGTTTAACAGGGGGGTTTACCGATTGATCGGTATACGAAATCGGTCAACGAAAACCAACCAAATCGAGTGATTTTAGGGTGATTCCGTTCGAGCCTATATACGAAACCAGACGAAACAGGGAGATTAGTCTGATGATGAAATTGCCTGAACCATACGAAATAGTTTGAGCAATCGATTGATCATATTCTAAATCCAATTAAATAAGATTAAATATGCAGATTAGCAGAGAGATTATTTTTATTCAAGCATAATAAATAGGCTAATTAATCCATAAAGTATAGAGTTGAAAAACAAACAAGTAATATGGAAGTTAAGTTTTAATTTAAACTTATATTTTAACTTATATCGCAGCCGATCCATAGCTTCAGTGGCACCTCTGGACAGCGTAATCTTCCTATTAAAGTTATCGAACTAGCCGGTAGCTAGCTTTAGATGTTGCTCGTACAGCCGGGGAGTTGAATGAGGGCTTTGAATCGGCTCCGATCCCGGTAAACTTGCAGTGCCCTGTCGATAATCTGTTCCAAGCATCTGAACAAAACAAAACAATTAAATCGGTTAAAGAATCATCAAATGTTTTCTACAGTGGTGGGCACCGCTAACCGAAAATTTAGCGACGCTAATCGCTAAGTCGCTAACCGGAAAATTTAGCTCGATAATCGCTAAACGCTAAACCCACATTAGCGGAGCTTTCGCTAATCGCTAACTTTTTAATATGTAAATAGTCATATCGCTATATTTATTGCTCGTGTTTTGTAAGATTTGGATCACTTTGATCTTTTTTGGTTAAATAAACGAAAACAATTACTTTTTAAAGCTATTTACAGTAAGAGGTTCACGAAACGGTATTCATATTTGATTTTGTAAAAACAAGAATAACAAAAGTTATTTAGCTTGCATTGATAATAGATACTCTTAGGAATGTTTTCATGAAAATTCAATTATTATCTGAGTCGAAAAAGTAGAACCAAAGTTGTCATAATTTCAAGCGCATTGCAATTTACCAAAGTTCTTGGTGTGCCAGAAATTCAATCTAGACCTTGTGCTTGTTCTTCAAAATGCTCCTGCGGCTTGTACGATAACTGAAACTCCATTCTAGGGTAAAAAAACTGACAAAAGTAACTTTCGCAGTAAAGTATGTTCATCTTTCGAAGCAATTTACGTACGCCATCAGCAATTCACAGTTTTTCTAAATATTTCTATTGTCGCTTCTCCACAAAATTTAGCGAATTAGCGATTAGCGTTTCGAAGGCCAAAATTTTAGCGACGCTAACAGTTTCGTTAACCTGCTCAAAATTAGCGAAATCGCTAACTGAATTTTAGCGTCGCTAATTAGCGAACTAGCGGAATGGTGCCCACCACTGGTTTCCTAATATTCAAATTGTTCTTGTTTTGGATTGATAGATCACAATCTTACTCATTATCATTACATAATAAATTCTCTTACCTTGTAACAGGGGGTCACCCTGTACACACTAAAATTTGCCCGGCGAAATCCTTACAGGGCGGCCAGATACCTCTAACGGGCTTTCGGATCTTTGCTAGAACACTGAGAAATAAAATAAACAAAATAAACAAAAACTTATCCGCGTTTATTCCGTCCTTTTCCTCTTGCTGTTTTGTGGTGGGAAGGGAAGGCTGCGGCGACGCTGCTGCTCGACGTCGGTCTGGCGGTATCCAACAGCGCTTGCTGCAGCAATCTCCGGCGGGGCGGTGTCTTCTCTGCTCCTTTACACTAATCGCTTTGCTCTCCCTGTCCGGCGAGCAAACACCAACACTTTTAGCACTTGAATCCCGGGCCAGTGGAATAACCTTCACTGGACTTGGCAGTGGAACAACCTTCAATGCAAACAATACAAAAACGGAACACCAACTGCAAAAAAAATACAGTTAAAACCGCGCACAAAAACTAACCAAAACAAAACACGACGTGTGTCCCGTACCGAGATCGAGGCTAAACTGATCATCCCGCGATGGTTGCCTATGTTGCCGACCACAACAAACCCGCCGTGACGTCTTAGTCAGCACTCAGCACACCACTTTTCCGCAGCTAGAGGGAAATTCCGGCCTATCTAACCCTAAACATTTATTCACAAATATAAAATAAAAATTATCGACCCTACTAAACGCGACAATATCGTTCACAAACAAAAAAACGAACGAATTTAAACGAATTTACGTGAACGATATTCAGCGCAAGTGGTGAGAACTGTCATAACAAGTACACGCTGCTGCGGGAGTGCCCAAATGCGGGTAGTTTTCACATATACACTCTCTCGCAGCGGTACCCAAAATGAGGGTTACTTTTACGCGCACACGCTCGAGTGGCGTTACACAAAATTAGGTAAATTTTCCACTCGATGCTAAAATTGCAACCGTACGGGTTACAATCTCGCCCACACCGAGTGGAAAACAATTAACAGCAATTTTTTTTTTTACTAACCTAACACCTAACACCGATAACAATAATAAACGGGGAATGAATAATTTAATGAACAAATAAATAAATAAATAAACAAATAAAAAAATAAATATGTACAAAATCAATCCAATATGTACAATTCCTTCCGTAATTTACAAGCAAACAATTCCAAAAACTAATCGACCGGAGTTCCGAATCGTTGAAATTGTTTAGTCTTGGTGTGAAGTGCTAATTCTGAAAGCATTCGCAAAACGAGAAGCAGTCAGCTCTCATCTGACCCAATCAAGGCCTGAACTTGAAATCCAATTCTAATCCATTCTTCAAGACAACTCATCTTCCCAAAATAATGCAAGTCCCAGTACAAATTTTGTACGGTTCTGACTTGCAGGGGAACGGTTGTCGGTTTTTTTATCGACTGTCCAACTTTCGTGTTCTTACGGTGCCAACACCCGATACCTGAGCTAGAGTTAATTTCCGAATCACTCATTCTATTTTCTCTTTCAAACATATCCTTTCATTCCAATCGCCATTTGCAATTCGACTCACATCTTAAATTAACTCTAGAACATTGCTTCTCATTCAACCACACCAACTTTTATTCGTTCACTCATGCATATCCAATAATATATTCACGCACTCCTTCTGGCACCCATCCCACGTCATCGTCGACATTCTGGACCATGTCTTTCTGTCCCTGTTCATCTCAAAAGCATCTCCCCTACTGAGACGTTTGAGAGGGACCAAAGAATGTCTCTCGCATAATGCGGTAAATAATAAAAATATTCCCTAAGGAATTCAATTTTATCATTCCGCGTAGAACACTCGACAGAAACGGACGTGCAAAGTGGTCGTTCTATTACAATCCGGTCCGTGTGTACGAATAGCCAAACAAAAGAGTGTATTATTCAAGGCCATCAGTTGACAGTCGAGTCCGTGTCGCTGTGCTGAGTGATCTCACACCCGGCTCACTGCTGGTGGCTGTATTGGTGCTGCTGTACTGGTGCTGCTGGCTGCTTTGGGTGCAGCTTCGAACGATCGGACAACCACTGCTGGAAGGAAGAAGTAAAGAGGTACGTGTTCTTGTCGGCGCTAGTTCGCTAGTGCGCTACATTTAGCGCGATGGATATAGATCCCTCGCCTCCCGTGCCACCATCCCCGAGCCCCCCTGACCCTGACCCTTCTGTTACCCCCTCCCCTGTTCATTCTCCAGTCCCCCCTCGCCCCAGGCTTTACCCGGACGGATCTCAACAGGGCAGCTATACTGTTTATTTTCGTCCAAAGGCAGGAGTGAATTCAAAGCGATTAAACATACTGCAAATTTCAAAAGACCTGACGAAGGGGTACAAGGCCGTGACCGAAATTTCCAAGGTCCGACCTAACAAGCTCCGTGTCGTGGTCAGTGATCTGGCACAGGCCAATGCTATCGCTTGCTCTGAGCTCTTCACACGTGAGTATCGCGTTTACATACCCGCACGAGACGTGGAGATCGACGGTGTCATAACCGATTCGAGTCTGTCTGTCGAGTGTATCCTAAAAAGCGCAACCGGTTGCTTCAAAAATACCGAAACACAGGCGAAGATTTTGGATTGTAAGCAATTGCGGTCCATGTCTCTCGTTGGCGGTAAAAAAGTTTACACTCCGTCAGACTCGTTTCGCGTTACGTTTGCCGGATCTGCACTCCCTAGCCACGTCTCGATCGACCGGGTTCGTCTGCCTGTGCGATTGTATGTACCCCGTGTTATGAATTGCACCAATTGCAAGCAGTTAGGCCACACAGCCGCCTACTGCTGCAATAAGGCACTATGTAGCAAGTGTGGGGAGACTCATGCGAAAGATTCTTGCAGTGTTAATGCTGAAAAATGTATTCACTGTGGGGAAAACCAGCATGAGCTCTCTACATGCCCGGTGTACATGCAGCGCAGAGATAAAATCAAGCGGTCACTTAAGGAGCGTTCAAAGCGTTCTTACGCTGAGATGCTGAAGAAGACCGTGACCACTTCTACCATAACATCGAACCCCTTTGATCTGTTGCCCTCCGATGAAACCGATTCTGACGATTCATCAGCGGGAACATCTTATGCCAATCCTGGGGAGTCTAAGAAGAGGAAAAATGTTTCTTCTCCTAAACTTCCCCGTAAAGGTCCTAAGATTTCCCAAAGTGTAATGAAAAGTACGAACAAACCAAACAGTGCTGCGGAAAAACCGAAGCAAACTCCTCCTGGGCTTGCAAATTTAAAGTCCCAGAAGGAGTTCCCAGCACTGCCAGGAACATCTAAAACCCCAGTTGTTCCTTTTGCACATTCAGTTGATGAAACAAACTCTGGATTAGTGAAATTTTCTGACATTGTGGACTGGATTTTTGAAAATTTCAATATACCCGATCCAATTAAAATTTTTCTTACAGCATTCCTCCCAACAGTTAGATCATTTTTGAAGCAGTTGACTGCCCAATGGTTCCTCCTTGCAGCGATTGTATCCTTCGATGCCTAATTCAACTGCGTATATGAAGGATTCTATCTCTGTCTTACAGTGGAATTGTAGAAGTATTTTACCAAAAATTGATTCGTTTAAAGTTTTGATAAATAAAAACAAATGCGATGCATTTTCCCTTGTGCAACTTGGCTTACTTCAAATATTGATCTCAACTTCCATGATTTTAATATTATTCGCCTTGATCGAGACACCCCATATGGAGGAGTACTTTTAGGGATTAAAAAGTGCTATTCTTTCTATCGTATTAACCTCCCCTCGATTCCAGGCATCGAAGTTGTCGCATGTCAAATGACAATACAAGGTAAAGAGCTTTGTATTGCCTCAATATATATTCCTCCCAGAGCACAGGTTGGGCAACGGCTGCTCTTTGATTTAATAGAACTTCTTCCCTCACCACGTTTGATATTGGGAGACTTCAACTCTCATGGCGTGGCTTGGGGTTCCCCATACAATGATAACCGCTCCTCTTTAATCTATAACCTTTGCGATGACTTCGACATGACTTTTTTAAACAACGGTGAAATGACACGTATCCCGAAACCTCCAGCGCGCCCAAGCGCTTTGGATCTATCCTTATGTTCGACGTCGCTACGGTTGGATTGCACATGGAAGGTAATCCTTGATCCTCACGGTAGCGACCATTTGCCTATTCTTATTTCAATTAATAACGGGTCGACTCGCATGCGACCAATTGACATTCCGTATGACCTCACACGGAATGTCGATTGGAAGTTTTACGAGGAAATGATTTCAAAAGCGGTCGAGTCGATTCAACATCATCCACCACTTGAAGAATACAACCTCCTCGCGGGCTTGATTCTCGACGCCGCGTTGCAAGCCCAAACGAAGAAATATCCCGGCGTAACGATCAAAGAACGGCCTCCCACTCCGTGGTGGGACCAAGAGTGCTCCGATGTCTACACGCAAAGATCCGACGCGTTTAAGGCCTACCAGAAGGGAGGTATACCTGGCGACTATTTACGGTATTTGGAGCTTAATACCAAGCTTAAAAGTTTGGCTAAAGCAAAGAAACGCGGATATTGGCGTCGGTTCGTGAACGAGACGTCGAGGGAGACATCGATGAGCACTCTTTGGAACACAGCCCGAAGAATGCGGAATCGCGTAACGGTCAACGAAAGCGAGGAGTCTTCAAGTCGGTGGATATTTGATTTTGCCAGGAAAGTATGTCCGGACTCTGTTCCTGAGCAAAACATTGTTCGCGATGCGTCTCCGGGCCACGACGCGATAGAATCACCTTTTACGATGGCAGAATTTTCAGTTGCCCTCCTGTCCTGTAACAATAACGCGCCTGGGTTAGATAGAATCAAATTCAACTTGTTGAAGAATTTACCCGGCAATGCCAAGAGGCGCTTGTTGAACTTGTTCAATAAGTTCCTGGAGCAAAACATTGTACCGCAGGATTGGAGGCAAGTGAAGGTGATCGCCATCCAAAAACCAGGGAAACCAGCTTCTGATCACAACTCTTATAGGCCGATTGCAATGCTATCCTGTATCCGGAAATTGATGGAAAAAATGATACTCCGTCGCTTAGACCATTGGGTCGAATCAAATGGTCTACTATCAGATACTCAATTTGGCTTCCGCCGTGCCAAAGGGACGAATGATTGTCTTGCGTTGCTTTCAACAGATATTCAGCTGGCGTATGCTCGCAAAGAACAAATGGCGTCTGCGTTCTTGGACATTAAGGGGGCTTTTGATTCCGTTTCTATTGACATTCTTTCGGGTAAACTTCACCGACAAGGATTTTCTCCAATTTTGAACAATTTTTTGCACAATTTGTTGTCCGAAAAGCACATGCATTTTACGCACGGCGATTTGGCAACTTTTCACATTAGCTACATGGGTCTTCCCCAGGGCTCATGTTTAAGCCCCCTTCTCTACAACTTTTATGTAAATGACATCGACGAATGTCTGGCAAATTCATGCACGATAAGACAACTTGCAGACGACAGTGTAATCTCTGTTACAGGAGCCAAAGCTGCCGATTTGCAAGGACCATTGCAAGATACCTTGGACAATTTGTCTGCTTGGGCTTTACAGCTAGGTATCGAATTCTCTCCGGAGAAGACTGAGATAGTAGTTTTTTCCTAGGAAGCATGAACCTGCTCAGCTTCAAACACAATTAATGGGTAAAACGATTTCTCAGGTTTTGGTACACAAATATCTTGGTGTCTGGTTCGACTCTAAAAGCATCTGGGGTTGTCACGTGAGGTATCTGATGAAAAAATGTCAACAAAGAGTGAATTTTCTTCGTACAATAACCGGACAATGGTGAGGAGCCCACCCAGGAGACCTTATAAGGCTTTACCAAACAACGATACTGTCTGTTATTGAGTACGGGTGTTTCTGCTTCCGCTCCGCAGCAAACACACATTTGATCAAACTGGAGCGAATACAATATCGTTGTTTGCGTGTCGCCTTGGGTTGCATGCAGTCGACCCATACGATGAGTTTGGAGATCTTAGCTGGAGTACTACCATTGAAAAACCGCTTCTGGAGCCTGTCTTCTCGTATTCTAATCAAATGTGAGGTCTTGAACCGTCCCGTGATTGAAAATTTTGAAAGGTTAATCGAACTTAATTCTCAAACCCGTTTTATGACATTGTATTTCAATCACATGTCCCAAAATATTAACCCTTCTTCGAATATTCCAAATCGTGTCGACTTATCAAATACTTCTGATTCTACTGTGTTTTTCGATACATCCATGATAGAAGAAACTCGTGGAATCCCGGATCATTTACGCGTGCAGCAGATCCCTAAAATTTTTTCCAATAAATATCGAAACATCAACTGCGACAATATGTACTACACTGACGGATCACTTCTTGATGGGTCCACTGGCTTCGGTATCTTCAATAACAATTTAACCGTCTCCCATAAGCTCGATAATCCTGCTTCTGTTTACGTCGCAGAATTAGCTGCAATTCAGTACACCCTAGGGATTATCGAAAAAATGCCCACGGACCATTATTTCATCTTTACGGACAGTCTCAGTTCCATTGAGGCTCTCCGATCTATGAAAGATGTTAAGCACTCTCCGTATTTCCTGGGGAAAATAAGGGAACATCTGAGTGCTTTATCCGAAAAATCTACTCAGATTACCTTAGCGTGGGTCCCTTCTCACTGCTCGATACCGGGTAATGAGAAAGCGGACTCTTTGGCTAAGGTGGGCGCAACAAACGGTGATATTTATGTAAGACCAATTGCCTTTAATGAATTTTTCGCATTTGTACGTCAGAGTACGATCATCAGTTGGCAAAATTCTTGGACCAAGGGGGAACTGGGAAGGTGGTTACATTCCATAGTCCCCAAGGTGTCGACGAACCCGTGGTTCAAGGGGTTGGATGTAGGTCGGGATTTCATTTGCGTGATGTCCCGGCTTATGTCCAATCACTATAGATTTGACGCGCATCTCCGTCGTGTTGGGCTCGGGGAGAGTGGTATCTGTGCCTGTGGTGAAGGTTACCACGACATAGAGCACGTTGTTTGGTCATGCCCTGTACACCGTGACGCCAGGTCTAGATTAAAAGCTTCCCTGCAGGCCGAAGGTAGGCAGCCGGCTGTTCCTGTTCGTGATGTCTTGGCGAGCCGTGACCTATCCTACATGTCCCTTATATACGTTTTCCTGAAATCCATCCACGCCCCAGTTTAGTCCTATCCCCTTCCGCCTACATCCAACCAAACGACAAGAACACGTTAAGACCCCGGATCCGGAAACAGCAATCAGACCCGCACGATACTCTCAAGGCCCGATGGAAACAACCCAATATGCCAGTCCCTAATATCTTGGCCCAGCAGCGGAACAAATTTAATATGCTGCTTACCTATGGCAATAAAAACCATCAAACAGCAAACCTGTGCTTTTAATGCAAAATATTCTAGCTTTAAGTTAGATTTAGTTTCAGCTCGTAGTCGGCAGCGAGGATAAAAAATTTGCTTTTAGTTATTAAGATACTTCAGAAAGTAAGCTACCAGATATAATTGGCGCCGTTAAACATTGAATTGTATTTGTGCCGTGTCAAATAAACTATAGATGAAGAAAAAAAAATTCAATTTTATCACCCTGGTGGTTAAAATCTGAAACCCCAGTATTATGCAAGACTCCGAATACACAACATTCGGTTCCGATGACACGCATTCATACATATCCACATTCGGCCGCACCGTACATACATTACATTGCCTTACCACAAACGATCAGTTTCTAATCCGAATCCATCTTATCGTTTCTGGCAGCACGGCCTCGTTTGGAGACGTCAACCGGAGATGACGTCATTCCTATGCGGAATGATCAATGAATATTTTATGTAAACAAACCGGAATGTAAACTCGCCGTTCACATTCCGGTTTTTGCGATTTTTTTGGTTTTCGCGACGGTTTCTCGCGGCGAAAATACGTTGCACGTGCGTGTTTATCCCCATAGAAAAGGGGAAGAGTGTTTTGTGCGAAGAAGAAGAGGGGTGAAAACTAAATCAATGGCACCGAACAAGGCGAAGTGATGTGTTTTAGGTTGTTTGCCTTCTGTTTCCAAGTGTTAGTGCGTGGGTTTTTTTTTCCAAAAGGCGCGGAATTCTATTCCGGCAAAAAAACAAAATATACACCATCACGACTGCTTTTGGAACAGAAAGCAAAACTTCAGCGGAATGGTTTATAACTTCGCCACCAGTGCAAAGCACGCAAAATTTTAACGAAGGTAATGAAGAACCTTCTAACAGCAGTGTAAGTCTCCCCTTTTGCTATTCACTAAAAGAAGGTAGAGCAACGCATAAATGGACCGACAGTGCAAAGGTAATCCGGCGGTCACCTTTGAAATGTTCCCAAATGAACAATCCGTTTAAAGGCAGGCCGCCGGTACAAAATTGTACCAGTTTATGCTGGTTTGAGAAGATTAGCTGGCCAGACACCAAGATTTTTACCGGTAGGATCAACCATCTCGTAGGACGAAGACCCCTTTTTGGCGAGAACTTTCACCGGTAAGTATTGTGGTCCAATTTTAGCGTTATAAGGCTCGAGAGCGTTCGACAACTTCATGTTTCGTCGGTAAACAATTTGACCGACTGCGAATGGGTTCGCAAATTTGCGATGTCGCCCGTTGTATTGCTGTCGAGCACCCTCTGAGGCCTTACTAAGATTTTCAACCACAATACCCCGAATTGTCTCTAATTGGTCCTGTCTTGATCACCCTCCCCGGAAATCCTGGATTAGTCATCCCCTGATGCCATTTCGCAACCATGAACGACGAAATGAGGACTAAACCCGGTAGAAGAATGAACCGTGGTATTTAGGATGCGTTCCACATCAGAAATGCGGGCATCCCACTTGCGCTGGTCCTTGCGGGCGTACGCGCGTATTGCCGTATTTATAGAACGATTCGTTCGTTCTACCGGGTTAGCCTGCGAATGATATCTCGAATTCAGCAAATGTGTAACATTCGTTTCTTTTAGGAACCGGCTGAATTCTTTGGAGATGAACGTCGAACCATTATCGCTCAACAGGATTTCCGGACTTCCATGGCGGTTGAACCATTGTTCGCGAAGGGTCGCACAAAGTGAGGCGCTGCAAATTTTGCGAACGGGGGTCAACATTACGTACTTGCTGAAGACGTCGAGTACGACTAGCAAGTGTTGATTGCCCCGTTTGCTTCGAGGAAGTGGGCCTATGTAATCCACCGAAATCATCTGCCACGGTGCACCGGTTGTGCGTGACTGGCCCATTTCTGGTTGGACTGAGGTAAATGGTGCTTTTATCTCTTTGCAGGTCCCACATTGGCGAATATATTCGCGAACTTCTGGTCCCATACGAGGCCAAAAATAGCGTTTTTGAACCTCGTGAATCGTTTTATCGTAACCCACATGAAGCAATTCATCGTGGGTACGTTGCACGATTTCTTCTCGACACTCGGGAGTTGGGACCAATTTTCAACTAAACCGAGAGTCGAATGGTACGCTTTTCGAGGCCACGTATTTGAAAAGTTTACCATCTTCGACTTTAAAGTCAGGATAATCATCAGGATTATCTGAAACTTTAGACTTAATGGAACAATACCAGTCTGAAGTGGACAATGCCGAAATGGCTGCTACAGCCCGAGATAAGGCATCCGGAACGACATTGTCCTTACCTTTCCGGTGCTCAATGGACATGTCGTAGAGTTGTAGTTCCAAACTCCACCGACTCAGGCGCGAACTGGGTTTCCATTTGGTCTTCAGTATCCAGGTAATGGCTGATGAATCAGTAACAAGTCGAAAATGATAACCTTCCAAGTAACCTCTAAAGTGTTCAACCGCCATAATCACCGCCAGACCTTCCTTTTCGGTAGCGTGGTAATTCCGTTGGGTTATGTGAAAAATAAGCTACCACTTTTTCCCCCTCTGGATGTTGTTGCACCAGAACAGCCGCGACAGCAGTGTCACTGGCATCTGTCTGCAGAATAAATTCCTTCGAAAAATCTGGCGAGACAAGCACTGGAGAAGTGACTAAAAGTTCCTTTACCTTCAGGAACGCGAGTTCTGCTTCGGAGTTCCAGCCAATATTCTTGGCCTTTGTTTTCAAGAGGTCGGTCAAAGGTGCGGTTACCTCACTAAACCGATCAATGAAACGCCGGTAGTAACCACACATTCCAAGGAATCGGCGCAGTTTAGTAACCGTCACCGGCCGCTCGTAATCGAGTATCGGCTGAATTTTGTCAGGATTAACTTTTAGACCTTCCTGATTCAACAAATAGCCAAGAAATTTTAACTCTGGAACCCCAAAACGGGATTTAGCCAGGTTTATCGTCAGATTGGCTTTGGCTAGACATTTGGCCACCTCTTTGAGCAGGTGTAAGTGATGCTCGAACGTCTTCGCTTACCACGATGATATCATCGAGGTAAACGAAGACGTACGGTTCCAGTTTTCCTCGTCCTAACACCTGGTCCATTAGACGTGCCAAAGTGGCAGGGCTGTTAACGAGACCGAAGGGTAGACGAGTAAATTGGAACATACCCCTGCCGGGCACACTGAAAGCAGTAAACTTACGACTGCCCTTAGCCAACGGAATCTGGAGAAAAGCCTCCTTTAAGTCTATAGTAGACAGATACTTGGCTTTAGGCAGGCTTCCTAAAATGCGCCCGGGATGAGGCAGAGGGTAGGCATCACGTACGGTACGCTCGTTAAGAGGCCGGGCATCTAGACAAAGCCGAATAGAGTCGTCTGGTTTGGTCACAGCGACAATATTCAAAGACCAATCGGAATCTGACTCTTCAATAATACCCATAGATTGCCAACGGTCGACTTCTTCCCAGACTTTAGACAGTTTTCTTGGGCTCATTTTATAAGGATATCGGCAAACAGGCGCGGCACTCTGGAATTCTTCCTTAATTACGATCCTGTGCTCTGTTAGTGAGTTCGTATTCAATTTTCCGGGCACTACAGCTTGAAAACAGGTCGTAACCTGTTGGATACAGGCCATCTGTTCCGGAGTAAGTATAGACTCACTCGGAGCATCGATCTCTACTTCTTCGTCCCGTTCCGAACCTGAGTTCAACAGAGCACAAGTTTGCAACTCGGGTGTTATTCCAAAGGCGCGCCAAAAGTCCATACCGAGTATTGAAGAAACTGTTAATTGCTCCACTACAAGGGTGCAAATAACCTTTGTCTTGTTTTGGAAAGTGTACGGAAGATATATTTGTCCAAGGATCGGTAAGGTCTGTCCATTTGCTGAACGAAGTTCAACTGGCCTTTCCAAACCTTTCAATGGACTTTTGGAAAACTTTCGGTACAACTTTTTGGTGATATTGGTGGCATTACTACCACTGTCGAGCAAAGCCTTGAAAAAATCAATGGCACCGAACAAGGCGAAGTGATGTGTTTTAGGTTGTTTGCCTTCTGTTTCCAAGTGTTAGTGCGTGGGTTTTTTTTTCCAAAAGGCGCGGAATTCTATTCCGGCAAAAAAACAAAATATACACCATCACGACTGCTTTTGGAACAGAAAGCAAAACTTCAGCGGAATGGTTTATAACTTCGCCACCAGTGCAAAGCACGCAAAATTTTAACGAAGGTAATGAAGAACCTTCTAACAGCAGTGTAAGTCTCCCCTTTTGCTATTCACTAAAAGAAGGTAGAGCAACGCATAAATGGACCGACAGTGCAAAGGTAATCCGGCGGTCACCTTTGAAATGTTCCCAAATGAACAATCCGTTTAAAGGCAGGCCGCCGGTACAAAATTGTACCAGTTTATGCTGGTTTGAGAAGATTAGCTGGCCAGACACCAAGATTTTTACCGGTAGGATCAACCATCTCGTAGGACGAAGACCCCTTTTTGGCGAGAACTTTCACCGGTAAGTATTGTGGTCCAATTTTAGCGTTATAAGGCTCGAGAGCGTTCGACAACTTCATGTTTCGTCGGTAAACAATTTGACCGACTGCGAATGGGTTCGCAAATTTGCGATGTCGCCCGTTGTATTGCTGTCGAGCACCCTCTGAGGCCTTACTAAGATTTTCAACCACAATACCCCGAATTGTCTCTAATTGGTCCTGTCTTGATCACCCTCCCCGGAAATCCTGGATTAGTCATCCCCTGATGCCATTTCGCAACCATGAACGACGAAATGAGGACTAAACCCGGTAGAAGAATGAACCGTGGTATTTAGGATGCGTTCCACATCAGAAATGCGGGCATCCCACTTGCGCTGGTCCTTGCGGGCGTACGCGCGTATTGCCGTATTTATAGAACGATTCGTTCGTTCTACCGGGTTAGCCTGCGAATGATATCTCGAATTCAGCAAATGTGTAACATTCGTTTCTTTTAGGAACCGGCTGAATTCTTTGGAGATGAACGTCGAACCATTATCGCTCAACAGGATTTCCGGACTTCCATGGCGGTTGAACCATTGTTCGCGAAGGGTCGCACAAAGTGAGGCGCTGCAAATTTTGCGAACGGGGGTCAACATTACGTACTTGCTGAAGACGTCGAGTACGACTAGCAAGTGTTGATTGCCCCGTTTGCTTCGAGGAAGTGGGCCTATGTAATCCACCGAAATCATCTGCCACGGTGCACCGGTTGTGCGTGACTGGCCCATTTCTGGTTGGACTGAGGTAAATGGTGCTTTTATCTCTTTGCAGGTCCCACATTGGCGAATATATTCGCGAACTTCTGGTCCCATACGAGGCCAAAAATAGCGTTTTTGAACCTCGTGAATCGTTTTATCGTAACCCACATGAAGCAATTCATCGTGGGTACGTTGCACGATTTCTTCTCGACACTCGGGAGTTGGGACCAATTTTCAACTAAACCGAGAGTCGAATGGTACGCTTTTCGAGGCCACGTATTTGAAAAGTTTACCATCTTCGACTTTAAAGTCAGGATAATCATCAGGATTATCTGAAACTTTAGACTTAATGGAACAATACCAGTCTGAAGTGGACAATGCCGAAATGGCTGCTACAGCCCGAGATAAGGCATCCGGAACGACATTGTCCTTACCTTTCCGGTGCTCAATGGACATGTCGTAGAGTTGTAGTTCCAAACTCCACCGACTCAGGCGCGAACTGGGTTTCCATTTGGTCTTCAGTATCCAGGTAATGGCTGATGAATCAGTAACAAGTCGAAAATGATAACCTTCCAAGTAACCTCTAAAGTGTTCAACCGCCATAATCACCGCCAGACCTTCCTTTTCGGTAGCGTGGTAATTCCGTTGGGTTATGTGAAAAATAAGCTACCACTTTTTCCCCCTCTGGATGTTGTTGCACCAGAACAGCCGCGACAGCAGTGTCACTGGCATCTGTCTGCAGAATAAATTCCTTCGAAAAATCTGGCGAGACAAGCACTGGAGAAGTGACTAAAAGTTCCTTTACCTTCAGGAACGCGAGTTCTGCTTCGGAGTTCCAGCCAATATTCTTGGCCTTTGTTTTCAAGAGGTCGGTCAAAGGTGCGGTTACCTCACTAAACCGATCAATGAAACGCCGGTAGTAACCACACATTCCAAGGAATCGGCGCAGTTTAGTAACCGTCACCGGCCGCTCGTAATCGAGTATCGGCTGAATTTTGTCAGGATTAACTTTTAGACCTTCCTGATTCAACAAATAGCCAAGAAATTTTAACTCTGGAACCCCAAAACGGGATTTAGCCAGGTTTATCGTCAGATTGGCTTTGGCTAGACATTTGGCCACCTCTTTGAGCAGGTGTAAGTGATGCTCGAACGTCTTCGCTTACCACGATGATATCATCGAGGTAAACGAAGACGTACGGTTCCAGTTTTCCTCGTCCTAACACCTGGTCCATTAGACGTGCCAAAGTGGCAGGGCTGTTAACGAGACCGAAGGGTAGACGAGTAAATTGGAACATACCCCTGCCGGGCACACTGAAAGCAGTAAACTTACGACTGCCCTTAGCCAACGGAATCTGGAGAAAAGCCTCCTTTAAGTCTATAGTAGACAGATACTTGGCTTTAGGCAGGCTTCCTAAAATGCGCCCGGGATGAGGCAGAGGGTAGGCATCACGTACGGTACGCTCGTTAAGAGGCCGGGCATCTAGACAAAGCCGAATAGAGTCGTCTGGTTTGGTCACAGCGACAATATTCAAAGACCAATCGGAATCTGACTCTTCAATAATACCCATAGATTGCCAACGGTCGACTTCTTCCCAGACTTTAGAC
Organism: Wyeomyia smithii; assembly: GCF_029784165.1. NCBI lineage: Eukaryota > Metazoa > Arthropoda > Insecta > Diptera > Culicidae > Wyeomyia > Wyeomyia smithii. The sequence continues at coordinate 109,039,821 of NC_073694.1, forward strand.
AGTTTTCTTGGGCTCATTTTATAAGGATATCGGCAAACAGGCGCGGCACTCTGGAATTCTTCCTTAATTACGATCCTGTGCTCTGTTAGTGAGTTCGTATTCAATTTTCCGGGCACTACAGCTTGAAAACAGGTCGTAACCTGTTGGATACAGGCCATCTGTTCCGGAGTAAGTATAGACTCACTCGGAGCATCGATCTCTACTTCTTCGTCCCGTTCCGAACCTGAGTTCAACAGAGCACAAGTTTGCAACTCGGGTGTTATTCCAAAGGCGCGCCAAAAGTCCATACCGAGTATTGAAGAAACTGTTAATTGCTCCACTACAAGGGTGCAAATAACCTTTGTCTTGTTTTGGAAAGTGTACGGAAGATATATTTGTCCAAGGATCGGTAAGGTCTGTCCATTTGCTGAACGAAGTTCAACTGGCCTTTCCAAACCTTTCAATGGACTTTTGGAAAACTTTCGGTACAACTTTTTGGTGATATTGGTGGCATTACTACCACTGTCGAGCAAAGCCTTGAAGGAATGGCCATATACTGCGACCAAAGCGAAAGGACGGTTATCGGACGGATCATCGAGAATGATGGTTCAACAAACAACGGCTCACGATAATCCTCATCATGAGCTGGTCGAAAACTGTTGTAAATTTGGGGGTCTAATTTTAGGCTTTCTATGGGGCGCACATCCTTACGTAACTTCTACTTTAGTTGGTACGAATCCCGTTTTTTTAACAATAGGGACAGCGAGAGACATCGAAACCCTTGAATCCACACAAATATAGAAGACTCATCTAGGATTTCTACACGCCTCATGCTCGTGTCCAGTACCACCGCAGTTGTAACAGACTCCGAGACTAGGAGGTCGATGCTGCTCCACCAGATAGTCGAGACAAATCACCGGTTTTTGTTTGGATTCCGGTTTCGAATTTCTCTCGACAAGATTCTTCTCCGTCTGAACACCTGGCTTTTTCTTCGTGTTTTCAGACGGCGTTTTGGAAGCAAAATTATCCTTTTGGGAATTTTTGCTCCAAAATGTTTTGGTTTCAGCGTGGCTGTTATTCGAACCACCTCCCTTTCCGCTTTGTTGGTCCTTTTTCGAGGTGTTAATTGGTGGATTTACCGAATAAGCAGCGACTTCCTTTTGAGAACCGAACACTTTTCGGTAAATCGGTGTTTTGTACGCATCAATCGATTTACCTAAAGTCATCAATTCTGCAAGCGTACTCACTGGCTTTGAAATTAGTATTTGCTTATAGTCCGGCCTGAGGTTCCGCTTGAGCACGTCGAGTTTTTCGCTCGGTGTCATGGGAACCGTCATAGCACGAAAGGTTTTTTCCATTTCCTGGAAATAATCCAGGAAACACTTGTTTCGCATCTGCAGGCGCTGGGAAACCTTTAATTTGAGAGCAGCGTCAAGTTCCGGATGAACGAAATTTGCCTTGAACTCACAAACCAAATGGTTCCAGTTGTAAAGCCTGTTCTGCGATCTCATAGCCCGATACCAAGTGAGAGCGTTGTCAGTGAGTAGGTGCATTGCAGAATTGAACAGCTCCTCAGAAATTTGCTCGCATTGAGCATAATTCTCAACGGAGTCCAGAAATTCATTCAGTCCGAGCCCATCGGAGACACGCTGTTATAATGGTAGCCCGAGCAGGATGGTATTTCATTACCCGTATGATTGGGTAAAGAAAAACGCCCACCTGTCGGGCTTGACTTTCCATTCACATGGTGTTGTGGGGCCTGGGACTGAATGACTGGTAAAGCTGGTTTCGTGTTCTTAATCGGCAGTGACGGACATCGCTCTTTCAGGAAGTCCAGGAGTAACTGTTCCACCACGGTTTGGTTAATTGTGGGCGCCAGTGGTGGATCAGGTACTTCCGGTTCTTCTGGCTCTTCGATATGGTCTGTCTCACATCTTTCGTCCAGATCGGTCTGCAGATCATTCTCGGGAACGCCAGCTGGTTTAGAATGTACCAGCGCCCGAAGTTCACTGACGGATTCACGAAGTGAGACAACTTCTTGAACCGTCTTTCTTCAAACTGAAGCAATCGTGTTCAGTGAAGCAATCCCGCCCATTAGCGTCTGAGTAGCTTCCAAAAGACTATCAGACCTCTCAGCCGCTAGAGCTCTATCCTTTTGGGATTGCTGACGTAAAAGTCGAATCTCGTCCCTTAACTCGCTCAAGACAGACCCAACATCTTCTCCTACGAGCGGACCAGATCCTACACTTTGCAGGGAAATGGGTGCCGTTTGTGATGGTGGCACTTTCGTGTCCAGCAAATCTCCCAAATCAGCTCCACCTTCCCCAGTATTTTCAATTGGAGGAAGCACTGCCGACAAATCAAAATGTTCTTGATATGTAGCAGCAACTTTCGCTAACAAACCCAAAATTTCCTGGTTGACCTCCCCTGCTGTGTATTTGTGGATTATCTGGAGTCTAGACCCCAGATGGAGTAACCTTGTTCGGTAAACCTCCTTGTTTGGGCATCTATAACGGAGATCTTCCTTAATGGAGCTCAACTTCCCAAGGCAGATCTCCATTTCTTCAGCAGCATCCCCATGAAACACGCGCAAGCGTTCCACCGGAGAAGACCGTTCTTCGGCCAACAATCCCCGTAAACGACGCTGCCGCTGAACCCCAGATGGATCCGAATCAGCCGAGATGACAACATTCCGCGAGCTCAACTCAAAATCTAGCTCGTCGAAATGCAAATGGTCAACCCGCATCAACAAATAAGCTCTGTTGAGCTCTTCAACCATCATTGCCATTTTCTCAATGTTCTTGGAAAAGAACTCAAAAGCACACAGCATGAAGTATTGACTCGGTATGAAACTTTGTATTATTTTTTCCGCCCACTAACGATTCCCTTATATTTCAGGAATTTTAGCTGAAATAAAAACAAATGTTTCGAAAAGGATTAAAATTTTAGGGTTGGCAACCACCTTGACTGGGAAAGCTTTCTTCAAGCTTTCTACAACTTGGCAGTTCCACCAAAACCAACGCAAAATCACTGATTCAGATAACAAAAATAATTAAATGTATACAATCAATATTGAATAAATAATATAAATAACAGTGAAAAATAAATAAACATTACGACCGCGAACAATATTGCGGAAGAAACCTCACCACTTGCGTAACAAAAATGCTAGCAAAAATCCAATTTTTGACAGAGGTACCCCACACTCAAAAGGAAAAGAAATATTTTTCCTAAGAAAAATATTTTTTTCAGTGCGGTTTTTTCGCTGTGCGCCAATTGTAACAGGGCTTTACCCTGTACACACTAAAATTTGCCCGGCGAAACCCTTACAGGGCGGCCAGATACCTCTAACGGGCTTTCGGATCTTTGCTAGAACACTGAGAAAAAAAAAATAAACAAAATAAACAAAAACTTATCCGCGTTTATTCCGTCCTTTTCCTTTTGCTGTTTTGTGGTGGGAAGGGAAGGCTGCGGCGACGCTGCTGCTCGACGTCAGTCTGGCGGTATCCAACAGCGCTTGCTGCAGCAATCTCCGGCGAGGCGGTGTCTTCTCTGCTCCTTTACACTTAGCCGGGGGTAGCTATTCGCTTTGCTTTCCCTGTCCGGCGAGCAAACACCAACACTTTTAGCACTCGAATCCCGGGCCAGTGGAACAACCTTCACTGGACTTGGCAGTGGAACAACCTTCACTGCAAACAATACAAAAACGGGACACCAACTGCAAAAAAAATACAGTTAAAACCGCGCACAAAAATTAACCAAAACAAAACACGACGTGTGTCCCGTACCGAGATCGAGGCTAAACTGATCATCCCGCGATGGCTGCCTATGTTGCCGACCACAACAAACCCGCCGTGACGTTTTAGTCAGCACTCAGCACACCACTTTTCCGCAGCTAGAGGGAAATTCCGGCCTATCTAACCCTAAACATTAATTCACAAATATAAAATAAAAATTATCGACCCTACTAAACGCGACAATATCGTTCACAAACAAAAAAACGAACGAATTTAAACGAATTTACGTGAACGATATTCAGCGCAAGTGGTGAGAACTGTCATAGCAAGTACACGCTGCTGCGGGTTATTTTCACATATACACTCTCTCGCAGCGGTAGCCAAAATGAGGGCTACTTTTACGCGCACACGCTCGAGTGGCGTTACACAAAATTAGGTAAATTTTTCACTCGATGCTAAAATTGCAACCGTACAGGTTACAACCTGAGATGAAAGGCAAAATATATCTTCTACGAAATGTAGAAGTGCAACAGAAAATTTGTCTGAAAGTTAAAAAACAGTTGCTATCATCTGTTAATGGTTAAAGAAGTCACATAAACGATTCATGCAACTGTGAGTAATTGTAAAATACTCAAGAATGTGTTTTTATTTACCTGAAATATATAGAATTATCCGACGAAAAATCTTATGCTGCTTCTACTCCCAACACTAAAAAACACTGAAAAACACTACGAAATCCTATTTCGTTTGCTTACCAATCAACATAAAAAATATCATCCGATTTTTCTTTATATGATAAAGCGATCTTATAACAGATTAAATTCACATCTTACGAGACCTGATTTAATTATCCAAGAAATCAGGTGACAAAAATAGTCAACATACGTGGTTTGACGAAATTGACTGATCAATATGTCGATTGCACAAACACCCGATTTAGTTGATACCTAAGGGGCGACATCTGGCTTCTTACTCTTCTTCCTCATCCACCTCTATGATCCCTGTTGTATTTTTCGTAAGCGATGCCATTCACTCGGAGAATACTTGAATGTTTTTAATGCTTTTTATCAACATTATGCACAATTCCTCCTGCATGCGATAGTTTTACCGTCTGAGGGTTACCGGAGATTCTGCATCTTTAATATACTTAAAATCGAACGTGTCATCCATCAATGATTATGATTAATTCATTGACCCATCTGAATTGTACTTCCTACACAAGCAATATGCCTCAACAGGTATGTTCCAAACTTAATCCAGAACGGATTCAAAAGTAGAAATAAGCTCACACTACACTATTTACTCTCGACATTGAGCAGCGGTATGCTGTTCTTATGCTTCACGCAAAACCGTAATAACTCCTTGCGCACTTTTGGATCTTTTGGTAATTGATATTAGTGATGATCCAAGTCGGATCTACGCCCATATTTGTACTTCTTTTTTTAATGTTCACTTGATATTATTTTAGATTATAACAGGTGACATCAAAAAAACATAAATCAAAACAACAAAACATGTTGTTCAGCAACACTGCCAGCAAGCCTGATGATAAATTTTAACGCACTCGGGGTTTTCAATTTCAACCAATCAGCGAGTGGTTTCCAAAGTGGATGCAAATCTATACCCAGTTGTCTCCCCTTAGGTTGATACATGCGTATAATACCATCTGTCAAAATTTTTTATCGGGTAGTTATCGTACTTGGCAATGACGCTAATGTCTGAAGACGTTAGCGTCATCGTCGATAACGATAACAGACGGTATCGTAACCGGCGTTTACGATAGGTTATCGGTTAACAACCTTGCTTAAAACCACTTAAAGTTGTTAAAATTCGAAATCGATTTTTTCGTTAGCTTTGCTGTTTAAATCAAGAAAAGTCAGTAGAATATGTATTTCTTTTGACATTTCTTATCAAAAGAAAAAATAATATGCATACCCCTAAAACACCCTATTGTTCATAGTTATGCCATAATTTAACTATGTTTTTCATTGTGAATACATCAAATTTACATTAAATATCATTGTCCAGAACTATAAAAAACATCGTTTCTGTTTTTCATGGTAAAATTATTGCCGGTGGTAAATTCAACAACAAAAACCTAAATTAATCCACCTAGCGGTCAGACCCAGCCTTTCTCATTCAAACTTATTATTTCTCGAGGAACATTTCAAAAGGTCCTATCTGACATTTGTGAACAAAACCCAATTTATGCGTATTCATTTAGAAGAGCTTCTTGTATTTAAGCTTAGTGAAAAAAAATTGGTTTTTGATTTTTTGAGTATCCGAGAAAAAGTCCAATTTGAAAAGCAACACAATATCGCACAGCTTTCTGATTGGACCTTTTCATCTGCTAGTAGGCCAATCTGTTATTCGAACAAAAACTTTGACAGATGCAGATTGGACCTCGCACTTTGAACTGTTGCAAAACATGTTAAAATTCTTTATCAGTGAAATGAAGTGCAGAAGAGGAAAAATGAAGTTATTCTCGTCTAAGCTTCAGTTGATGCTCGGTAAGTTGGAGAATTATTTCGGAATTACTTGAGTTATTTGTGATACTTTGTTTTGCTAGATGTCGCCGAGAGAATTGATTTGCGTCTTTGTAAGTTATCGCTTACCACCTCAGCTTTCACGGGGTCGATTTACCCGGCAGGCGGCGATGCACGGGGGTACTTCTACACAACGGTAGATTTACTTGGGTGGAAAAGATTTACCACGAATAAACAAGTAACCACAAAACACTAAATAAAATAAATAATAAAACAGAAAACCTAACATTGACCTTCCGTCCTCCTCGCCGACTCTTCGCAATGGCGGGTTTGTGAAAGGAAGCCGTTGGCAGTGAATAATTTAGGCCACTCGCTGCTGGCGTGGCGATCCAGCACTCTTTGTAGCGGCTTTTCCGCACTGACGGGGTGTATTTCACGGGTGGGGGAAGTGGCACACGCACCGTTCGGGTTTCCTCAACACGGCACTTCTCACAGCGTTGCTTTTTTTTCGCTCACCCACGCACTGAGGACTACACTTCACGCTCCCGTCGCGATTCCTTTTCAGGCGGACCAAAAAACGCGTCCTTTCTTGTTGTCGGTTCACTGCGATCTCTCCTCCGTAGCATCAAAACAAGCCGCTTGATGTTTTTTTTGCCAGCCAGCTTCAAACTAACACAACCGCGCTTGGCTTCTTCGCCGTTAACGCACTTCACTTTTTGCCGCGGGAGGAGAGACGGGACCTAATTTTATTTCACTCGCGAGACATTTCACCCCGATAATTTAAAACTTAAATTCTAAAACACCTAACATAAACTTCTAAATAAAATCTAACGAAAAAATAACGAATTAAAATTAACATGCAGTGGCGAGTATGTTGCTTGCCACAACAACAAAAATCAAAACAAAACTCCTACACACTGACAAGCAACATATCTTTACACGCTCGGCGTTTATCACACAAATTTGGGTTAATTGCAACCTCGAGGGTTGCAATCTCGCCCACACCGAGGAGAAAAAAATGTCTACATTTTATTTTAACTAATCCTTATATCCCTATCACCGATACAATAATAAATAACGAATTAAAATTACTAAATAAAATAAATGAATAAATTAACATGCAAAATAAAATTAAACTACACAACAAACTTTTTCCACAATTCCAAATAAACATGTAACAATCAGAAATACAAATCGACGCGACATATTATAAATCGGTGCTTCGGTTTCCAATCTGTCTACAGGTCAAGAGGTGGGCCTTGCCAACGAGTGGCAACAGCTCACCATTCTCACATTCAGGTGTCAATGGGTGAACTAAGGTATCCATCCTTGACCACGACGAATCAGGTTCGGCATTCCGCCCCTAAAATTCTGCAAATCGCCTTAGGCCATTCGCAGCGGAACGCGCATTATTATCTTTTGATCCAGTTTCAGTATTCATACCAACTCTACAATTACGGTTTCAATCCATTCCCAAATTCATCTTAGGTGAATCACACATCCATCAACATTTTGGCCCGCGCGGACAACACATTTGTAAAATCCCGCAAGCGGTCAAAATTAAACCTACTCCCTCCAAATACTAAACCAACTGGACAACACAGGACGCTCAGGTTGGTCTCTACCGCATCAAGAATGACTCGAAAAGAGTCGTTTGAGCAAGACCTTGGGAATCAGTCTAGTTCGTTCTGATTTCTGTCGGAATCAGAAGAATGATCCTGACGCCAACACATTAAAATAGACGTAAAAACAGGTTAAAATTGGACAATTCATAATAATAAATAAATAAAATCGGACTAAATCATTATATTTCATACGGTGTTGTGATTTTGGTATGAAGTTAACATGAAGATTTTGCCCAGTGTCTTCTCACTAAGCGCTAGGCGCAAGAACAGTGAGTGGACTAATTTCACGCACTCCCTCACTGAGAAGTGTCACAAGGAACAGAATGGAAATGATTCCCTTGATGACGTTACTCAGTCGGGAGGGGAAAAGAGATTGACAGAAAACAGTAAATAAAAACAAATCGGTCGCGACGTCGCGATTCGCCGCGAACCGCGAATTTTATTCGTTTTCGTCGATTTTGAGAGAGTTTTCGTTCCGAAAACGCCCTCGGTCGTGTGTTTGAGTCCTTCCCCTGCAGAAAGAAGAGACTCCAACGTGAAAATCCCCGCTGAAGAGGGACAAAAAGTGTTTTTTATTCCCCTAAAAGGGAATGAGAAAAATTCCCATCGGTGGGATTGGTGTGTTTTTTTTTTTTAATATTTTAGGGCCTACAAGCGGCCAGTCTACCGTGTTTACAAGTGTCACGGCAAACAGAAAGTGGTTTGCTGCAACCGGAGCAGCTATAAGGAATTTTTCGACGCTGGCAGTACAGGTGACCCGTACCCAAACGAAGGGATTCGACATCAACCTATGCCACGGGGAGACACGGACTACGCGGGTTTAATAAGATTCGCCGGCCAAAATCCACGATTCTTCCCATTCGAATCGACCAACTCACAGGAAGAAACACCGCGCCGACGAAGAACTTTCGCGGGTAAGTATTGTGGTCCAAGTTTAGCATTATAGTTAGCGGCAGCGTCCGATTGTTTTAAATTTCGACGGTAACCCCTCTTCAAAGGGTTTCGCAAATTTACGGTGTCGCAAATTGTACTGATGACGGACGTTGTCGCTAGCTTTTCGCAGATTTCTGACTACAATTTCCCGAATCTTCGCTAACCTTTGGTGTCGTACTTTCAGATCGTCGTCTGGAGCGCCTGAAGTTCGACTGAAGTCATCTCCCGAAGCCATTTCCTTCGACACGAAGTTGGAAGCGTTGTCGCTCAGAAGAACTTCAGGACACCCGTGACGATTAAACCACTGCTCCCGAAGAATGGAACAAAGGGAGCTGCTTTGGATTTTCCGGACAGGGGCCAACATGACGTATTTGCTAAACACGTCTAGCACAACAATCAGGTGTTGGTTTCCCCGTTTACTTCTTGGGAGTGGGCCAATATAGTCCACCGAAATCATTCTCCACGGTGAGTTCGATATTCGGGCTTGCCCTAGTTCAGGCTGGACCGGAACGACAGGAGCTTTTATCTCCTTGCAAGTTTCGCACTGCTGCAAATATTTTCTAATTTGCGATGCCATACTTGGCCAGAAGTAGCGAAGCTTAATTTCATGAAGGGTTTTTTCAAACCCCACGTGGAGAAGATTTTCGTGCGGATTCTCAATGATATCGGGACGACATTCCGGAGCTGGGATCAGCTTCCAACCGAAACGCGAGTCGCAAGGAACATTCTCATCTTTGACGTACTTGTACAGTTGACCACTTTCGACCTTAAAGTCACAGTAATCATCAGGGTTTTCGATTACCTTGGATTTTAAACTGCAATACCAATCAGACTTTGTCATCGCCGAGATTTTGTTCACGGCACGAGACAAAGCGTCAGGGACGACGTTGTCTTTGCCCTTACGATGCTCGATAGTCATATCGTAGAGTTGAAGCTCCAAACTCCAGCGGCTCAGACGGGAACCAGTCTTCCACTTGGTTTGCATAATCCAGGTAATCGCTGAGTTATCTGTGACCAGTCGAAAGTGGTAACCTTCCAAATAGCCTCGGAAGTTTTCCACTGCCAAAACGACCGCAAGCCCCTCCTTTTCGGTGGCATGGTAGTTGCGTTGCGGTGTAGTAAGCTTATGAGAGAAGTAAGCTACTACCTCCTCGCCATCGGGATGCTGTTGCGCAAGCACTGCTGCCACTGCAGTGTCGCTCGCATCAGTTTGGAGGATGAATTCCCTCGAAAAATCCGGTGAAACCAGAACTGGTGGAGGATCAACTTCTCCTTGATCTCAAGAAAAGCCTTTTCGGCTTCGGTGTTCCAGCTAATCTTCTTCGACTTCGTTTTGAGCAAATCTGTAAGCGGCGCCGTCACCTAACTGTAGTGATTTATGAATCGGTGGTAATATCCGCACATGCCCAAGAACCGACGAAGTTTCGTTACCGTGATCGGTCTCTCGTAGTCGAGAATCGGTTGGATTTTCTCGGGATTGACTTTCAAGCCGTCGCGAGAAAGGTGATAGCCTAGAAATTTCAGCTGTGGAACACCGAAACGGGATTTCTCAAGATTTATCGTCAGGTTGGCTCTCCTTAGGCAGTCGGCAACCTCTTGGAGCAGTTGTACATGGTGCTCGAAGGTTTCGCTTACCACGATGATATCATCGAGGTAAACGAAGACGTACGGCTCGAGTTTGCCTCGACCTAGAACCCGGTCCATCAACCTTGCTAGAGTCGCAGGACTATTGACTAGCCCAAACGGTAATCGGGTGAAGTGAAACATTCCGCGACCAGGCACGCTGAAGGCTGTATACTTTCGGCTGTCTTCCGCTAGCAAGACCTGAAGAAAAGCTTCCTTCAGATCAATTGTCGACAGAAACCTAGCTTTCGGAAGACTGCCTAGTATACGACCAGGGTGCGGAAGCGGATAGGCATCGCGTACGGTACGCTCGTTAATGGGCCTAGCGTCTAGGCAAAGGCGAATGGAGCTATCGGGTTTCGTTACGGCCACAATGTTCAACGACCACTCCGAATCGGACTCTTCTATGATTCCCAGTAATTCCAAAGTAATTCCAAAGGTACTCCAAAAATCCATCCCCAACAGACAATCCACACTCAAATTTTCGACGATGAGGGTACAAACGACTTTAGTCTTCTTTTTGAAGGTGAAAGGAAGAAAGCACTGGCCTTGAACAGGCATGATCTGACCACCAGCCGAACGTAACTCGCATGGTTGATCTAAATCCTTCAAAGCGGTGGGAGAAATTCGCTGAAGAAGTCGCATGCTCATGATCGTGGCATTACTGCCACTGTCGAGCAGGGCTGCGAACTTCGAACCATGAACTTCAACCCAGGCAAATGGTCGATTATCCGAAGGCAGATTAAAACTGATCGTTTGTACGGAAAGCGGGTCGCAATAGTCCTCATCGCCGGCAGGTCGAAAATTTTGGAGCACTTCGGAAGGTATGACTAGCTGTTCGATGGTGCGCTGGTCGGGTACCAATGGCGGCTTTAATTGGACCGAATTCCGTTTTTTGGGCAATAGGGACAAAGGGAAGCTTCAAAACCCTCCACAAAATCCACACAGCACGCAGAAAATTCTCTTTGGTTTCTGGCACTCTTCATGCTCGTGTCCGCGAGCTCCGCAGTTGTAACAGGAACCGAGATGCAGTGGACGATGGTTTTCCACCAGGTAATGTAAAGAGATGACCGTTTTCTGTGACTGAGCGGATTTATTCTCGATATTCGCTTTCCCATGGAGATTCTTATCCGGCTGGCCTCTCGAATCCTTTAGGAGATTCTGAGGTGGCTTAGTGGCCGGCTGTGAGGCCCCCGGAGCGCTCTTATAAAAAACCTTTGATCTGGCAAATCTCGCATTCCCCTGCTGCAGTTGGGTTGGCTTTGAACCACTGTAAGCCGGATTCTCAGAAACTGCAGCTACTTCCTTGGAACCACCAAATACTTTGGAGTAAATTGGGGTTCGTGAAGCATCGAGAGATTCGCCGACAGTCAGAAGCTCAGCAAGCGTATTCACCGGCCTCAAAATGAGATACTGTTTGTAATCTGGCTTAAGATATCTCTTAAGCAGATCGAGTTTCTCACTTGGAGACAATGGTGTGGTCATAGCTCGGAAAATTGATTCCATTTCCAGGTAATACTGCTGGAAGGATTCATTTCGTTGCTGTCGCCGATGAGATGCTTTCATGCTCAACGTAGCGTCGAGCTCAGGGTGAACGAAATTCGCCCTCAACTCGCAAACTAGATGGTTCCAGTTATATAACCGCTTTTGCGACCGCATAGCTCTATACCACGCCAAGGCATTGCCGGTGAATAGATGCATTGCTGAGTTGAACAACTCCTCTTCGGAAATCTGTTCTGACTCGGCATACTGGTGCACAGATTCTAAGAACTCATTCAGGCCCGTCCCTTCATCATTCCCAGCGTACTTGTAGATTTTTCAATCGGCTACGCGCTGGGGACGACGATAATACGCCGCAGGCTCGACCGAACCTACGCTACCATAACTGTTATGATAGTTGTAGTTCGGGAGCGGAGATTGTTTGAAATAACTGGGATGGGGATGATGAATAGACAGACCAGAATTCTTAGAAGTGCCCCTTTGATTCATCGGTTGTTGAACTACGGGAAGATCCTCTGGTTCGGGATCATCATCTTCATGATAGTTATCCATTTTGGGTGGAGGATCTTCACCAACAGGTTGTAAAATGGTTCTTTTGATGAATTGCTGTAATCCCGAAACAGTTTCCCGTAGCTCTTTCACCTCTTGTTTCGTTTTCTGGAGATCTGCAGCAATCTTTGTAATGGCGGTCATTTCATGGCCCAGGACCTCTACAGATCGTTGAAGAGAACTAACACGCGCATCGTTGTGAGTCTTATTCTTCGCCATTTGATCCTGCACAATCCCCGAATCTCCGCCCTTATTTCCAGTAAGACACTCAACAGTTCTTGTCCGAATGCCCTGTCGCTGACATCATTATCATTTCTGGCCGGAGTGGGTTTCGGATCGGGATTTTGATCCGAATTCCCCGGTTTTCCCATCCACATCTTCGTGGGAAGGAATAGGTGGAATAGGATTTTCACCGAAATGATAATCGTACAGCGCCATGACATCCAGGAAAATGTTTCTAATCTCCGTAAAGATCTCCCCAATGGCATATTTTTGCAAAAGTTGAAGTCGAAATCCCAAATGGAGCAGTCTGCTCCGATAAATCTCTTTGTTTGGGCACCTGTAATGGAGATCTTCCCTCATGGACTCAAACTTCCCACGACACAAAGCGATTTCTTCCTAAACATCTCCCTTAAATGACCGAACAGCTTCCGCTGTTTGTTCCATTTCGATGTTCAGTAACCCTCTCAAACGACGACGTCGCTGTGAACCCGATTTGTCACTCTCAGAAGAGATCACAACACCGCGGGAGATAAGTTCAAAATCGACCTCATCGGGATGCAAATGGTCAACACGCATTTGCAGATACGCTGCGTTGAATTCCTCAACGGACAGTGCTGTGTCGGCCATGTTGGAAAATAAATGTATGATCCACAAAATCAAAACTGGGAGATGCACTGAAACTTTGTAATTGGAGTGTATGGTATGAATGCGGTAGGATTACGTTCACTGTTTTTTTTATTTTAGGAACTTCGCCGCGAATGTCAACCTAAGTCGGTAATGGTCTCAAGAAACTTCGTTGCAAGAACAAAGTCACGCTGAAAAAGCAAGAAATCGTTCTGCAAAACAATAAAATGAAGCCTAACACCGACCTAGTATATAAGAAAAAACAACAATATACGAGAAAAAACGCGACTATTACGGAAAGAGTCCTCGCCACTGTGTTTATTACACCCAAAACTAACTTTTGGTGGAAGTACCCCACGCTCGGGAGGAAAAATATTCCTTAAGAATATTTTTCCTCAAAATCTGTATTTCAGTTGGGCGCCAATTGTAAGTTATCGCTTACCACCTCAGCTTTCACGGGGTCGATTTACCCGGCGGGCGGCGATGCACGGGGGTACTTCTACACAACGGTAGATTTACTTGTGTGGAAAAGATTTACCACGAATAAACAAGTAACCACAAAACACTAAATAAAATAATTAAAATAAATAATAAAACAGAAAACCTAACACTGACCTTCCGTCCTCCTCGCCGACTCCTCGCAATGGCGGGTTTGTGAAAGGAAGCCGTTGGCAGTGAATAATTTAGGCCACTCGCTGCTGGCGTGGCGATCCAGCACTCTTTGTGGCGGCTTTTCCGCACTGACGGGGTGTATTTCACGGGTGGGGGAAGTGGCACACGCACCGTTCGGGTTTCCTCAACACCGCACTTCTCACAGCGTTGCTTTTTTTTTCGCTCACCCACGCACTGAGGACTACACTTCACGCTCCCGTCGCGATTCCTTTTCAGACGGACCAAAAAAACGCGTCCTTTTTTGTTGGCGGTTCACTGCGATCTCTCCTCCGTAGCATCAAAACAAGCCGCTTGACGTTTTTTTTTGCCAGCCAGCTTCAAACCAACACAACCGCGCTTGGCTTCTTCGCCGTTAACGCACTTCACTTTTTGCCGCGGGAAGAGAGACGGGACCTAATTTTATTTCACTCGCGAGACATTTCACCCCGATAATTTGAAACTTAAATTCTAAAACACCTAACATAAACTTCTAAATAAAATCTAACGAAAAAATAACGAATTAAAATTAACATGCAGTGGCGAGTATGTTGCTCCATGCAATCAACTGATTAGGAAGGTGAAGTTTAATACATATCATAATTTATGTAAAGTTATAAATTGAAACTAACAATACGATTTCAGATTGTGAATCGTCATTCGAGGCTCAGTATCAACCTCGGCCATGTCACTACCGTCCTACTAATGGAGGTTGTCCACACGACGGTATAGGAACATACAAATGTTCACCTTCTTGCCTCCATAAGATTGGTACTTGTGATTGTTCTGAAATGTTAGTGGTTGTATATATGTGTTTATGTGGGTTTCGGTTACTAAAAGAGAACTCGAACCTCTCGAGTGTACGGTCGATTCAATAATGCTTTATTATTTCTATTTCTTAGCCTATACAGGCCGCACGATCGCAGATCGATACGTGACCTTTAATGCTGTGCTCAGCATAATCGCCGTCGCCCGTTCCTCGCGCGGGTGGCGTGATAGCGTTTATGCTGATCACAGTGTTTACACTACTTAAGTTTATATTACTTTCTTTTGCTTATCTTAAAAGGGGCCGTATCCACCACACGCCCTTTCTTAATGAATTTAAAAATTAGCCTTAAGTTCTAATTTTTAAATCTATATAATGTTTGAATTGAAATTAGGAATAAAACATATGAAGTGAAAATCAATAATACAAATTGAAATTGGTGGATAAAAAAAAAATTATAGTTTGAATTTATAATTATTACTCTAATATAATATATAATGATGGAGATACATATATATACATATACATACACATATATATATATAAATATATATATATATATATATATATATATATATATATATATATATATATATATATATATATATATATATATATATATATATATATATATATACATATACACATATACACACACACACACGTACATATACATATATTAAAATCTGTATAAAAATGTTTTTGTATCAAATGTTTTTATATGAAAATATTTCTGTATAAAATGTTTATGCATAAGAATAACATTTATATAGAATATTCATGGAAATAATCATTATAAACTACTCTGGTTTCATCTTCTTATCTTTCTGAAAAACTGAATGTAGGTTCTTCTCTCTCTTTTTTTTTTTTTTTACTTTAAAAATTCTCTTATTCTGTCCTTATGAACTATGTCTATATCTTTATTATTTTTAATTGCTATCTTTACATTTGATCCCATATCTTCTGAAATTTCATATGGTCCGTTATATTTTGTTTCTAATTTAGGTCCCTTTTCGGTCTTCACGAGGACCAATGTTCCTTTTGTAAAATTTGTGTCTTTGGCGTTTTGATTATATTTTGAAACTCTATCTGCCTTTACTTTGAGAAGATTCTCCCTAGCTTCTCTTTGAGAAACTTGTAGCTTGTATTTCAAAATACTCGTATAGTCGTCAATGTTATATATTGGGTCTGTTTGGTATTGTCCAGTTAGATTTGAAGGAAGGGTGCAAAGTCTTCCGAAAAGCAATTCGAACGGAGTCTTACCTGTTGCACTATGTACCGTTGTATTATAGGCAAATTTGTAAAACGGTATCCAGGCAGACCAACTTCCATAAGAGTTGTTCGTTTGTATGCGTAGAAAATTTCCAAGAACTTTATGCGAATTTTCCAACGCTCCGATTGTTTGATGGTGGAAAGCTGTGGAATTCAGCTTCTTCATCTGTAATAGTTTACATATTTTTTCAAATACAGTAGACATAAATTCGGTACCTCTATCTGTTAGAACCTGTGCTGGTACACCATAATTCAAAATGACATTTTCAACAAACGCTTTGGCCACGGCATCTGTTGTCTTGTCCATAATAGGTGTTGCGGTCACAAATTTCGTCAGATCACATTGAGTAGTCAGTATATACTGGTTACCTTCTGCGTCCGGCAATAATGGACCTACCATATCCAGAAATATTTTTTCGAAAGCTTGACTAGCTGTGCTTGTCAGCTGCATTGGTTGTTTAGTGTAATGGCTCTTGTTTCTCTGACAATGTGTACATCTCTTTATAAATGAAACAACATCGTTATCTAAGGTTTTCCAATGATATCGTTGTTTTATAGTATTAATTGTTCTTCTTATTCCTGCATGCCCTGCAGTTGGCAATACATAGAAATCGTTTATAATAATTTTTTGTTCATTTCTATCGTCTATTTGACGAGTATTTCTGCCTAATATAATTATAGGCGGCATGCCTTTTATATCGAGGACTTCTATTTTGTCCTTTAATTTTTTATTTTCAATCGTATTTTTAACGATTAGGCCTTTTATTTTGGTTTCTTTGATAAGATCCACTAATCGGTTCATTACTCCCCGTAGGTGAGTCAATGGCGTATTAGGGTCGATACAAATAATACCCTGCTCTAACTGAGCTTCTAGCGCTTCATTTTTCTTCATGGATCCAATTTTAATTTCAATATAATTATTCGGTGTATCAATCTTAACCGATGTATCAGACTGTATTTTCTGTATCGCGGTTTGACTTCTGGTACAGATAAAAGCTGTACCTGCTGGTGTTAGAGCCTTAAGATCTTCGATCGAAATACGTGATAACGCGTCCGCTACTACGTTTTCCGAGCCCTTTTTGTATATAACGTCAAACTTATATTCCTCTAGAGCCAAACGGAACTTGGTTAATCGGCTTGAAGGATCATTTAGTGTAAATAAATAAACTAATGGGCGATGGTCTGTAAAAATTTCAAATTTCCTGCCATATAGATATGGTCTGAAATGGCGTATTGCCCATACGACACCTAATAACTCCTTCTCGATAGTGCTGTAATTCAGTTCAGCTTTATTCAAAGCCCTACTCGCAAATGCGATGGGTCTAGTGTTTTGATTACTTAATACTGCTCCTAAAGCCTTTCCCGATGCATCTGTGTGCAAGGTAAAAATATAACTCTCCGAAAAATTCGGGTAATCGAGGACTGGTGGATTCATGAAACACTCCTTCAAGTATTGAAAGGATCGTTCACACTCCTCCGTCCATTTAAAATCTTCATTTTTTCGAGGTAATTTATTTAAAGGACTACAAAGTTTCGCAAAATCCTTAATGTGCTTACGGTAATAGTTCGCAAAAGCAACGAACCTTTTTACCTCATCTGCGCTTCGTGGACTACTCCATTGTTTTATTATTTCAATTTTTGAAGGATCGGGTTTTACTCCTTCTACAGATACCAAATGTCCTAAATACAACAATTCGGTTTTAAGAAAATTGCATTTTTGCGGATTGAGTTTTAAATTTGTTTTACGTAAACGTTCGAAAACATCTGAAAGGTTTCTATTGTGCTCTTCCAGAGTCTTTCCAAAAACAATAATATCATCTAAATAAACAAGACATCTCTCCATATTAAGGCCTGACATGGCTACGGTCATTAATCTTGAAAATGTTGAAGAACTCACTTTTAATCCCATAGGAAGACGTGTCATTTGATATTGTCCTCCGCTGGTACCAAAAGCGGTAATTGGTCTATCTTCTGGCTTCAATTCACATTGGTAATATCCTTGTGAAAGATCCAAATGAGAAAAATATTTCGCTCCTGCTAGCGACTCAATCACTTCTTCTATGTTAGGAAGTGGAAACTTATCATCTTGCAATGCGTTATTCAATTTGCGGTAGTCTATGACCAACCTCCATTTTCTTTCATCCTGAGCTGATTTCTTGGGAACCAGTAATAAAGGACTATTCCACTCAGAAATAGCGTTCTCAATGATATTTTCGCTCAACATTTTGTCTACTTGTCTCTGGACTTCTTCCTTGTGAGCTTGTGGTAATTTATATGGTCTGGTATATACAGGATGTGTATCTGGCTTAACAGTAAGCGAGGGTTGATAAATTTTCGTCACTGTTAATTTGTCATCTTTCAAACAAAAAATGTCGTTATATTTTATGCACAATCTTTCTATCACTGGTCTGTCCTTGTCATGGATTTCAGTCAGTTTTAATTCTGATAAAAGTTCTTTCGTTCTAGCAACATTATATTTTGATGAACAGTCAATCTCAAGTATATCATAATTTTTTAAAGGTTTTGCTTGAGGTTTTAAATTATCAACCTTCACAGCTTTATTTTTTATGTTCAGTATCCTAACAGGAATTTTTCCTTTTTCAGGTTTTACAATTGCTCCTGCAATGTATACTTGTGGTTGTATCTCCTGATTTAGAATAACCATTTGTTCTGAGAAACAAGTTTCAACAAAAGCAATCACTTCAGTTCGTGGAGGAATTATGAAATTTTCCTCAAATCGGGGGATTCTTAATGTCATTTTAGAATTTTCAAAATTTATCTTTGCTCCAAACTTTTTCAAAAAGTTGGTTCCAATAAAACCTATGACATTGGATGGTAGCTCATCCATAATGTGAAACGTAATCGGGTACATGTAGCCATTATATTCTGTAAAAGTATCTATTGTACCTATTGTAGTGGTTACTCCATTTACACCACTTACTTCAATTATCCGTGATGTGTCAAGATATGAATTTAAATTTTTCGTTAAATGACGCTTATCGAGTAGACAGCATGAAGCTCCACTGTCCACTACTAAAAGAAAATTAGTGTTATCTATTTTGAAATTCAATCTTAGAGCTCTCTCGCCGCTAAAATTACTCACGAAAAAACTCTCTTACATTTGCTTCTGCTCGGGGTTGTTGCTCTTGTGGTTCCTCCGCCACATTTGCATTTCGTCTCTGGGGATTATTATTATTGTTGAGGTTGTTGTTATTCCGAGGAGCATTGTTTCCATTGTTGTTATTATTATTTTGGTAGTTATTATTAGGAAAGTTATTATTAAGATTGTTGTGGTTATTGTTGAAGTTACGTCGATTGCTTCGATTATTATAATTGTATCCTTGATTGTTATTAAAATATCCAGGGTTGTGATTATCGTAACCATGGTTGTTATTGCAATAACCTTGGTTATAATTTCGTTGATTATTGTTATTATGGCGATAACCACGGTTATTATTATTGAATCTGCGGCCTCCTCTACGGCCTGGGTTTCGGTTACTAAAATGATTACTGAAATGGAGAACTCTGTTTCCCTGAGCCCAGAATGCTGGCTCCGTCGATGATTGAGGTTGAACCTCCAATGCATCAGAAATAGCCAAAGTCAAAGTCTTTGGATTTCTGGACTATACTAAATAAGCTGCCGATTTGTCTCTTAAACCATTTATAAAGGTGTGTACGGCTATAGGCTCCACCACTGGCCTAGCGGAAGCTTCGGTAGTAAATGGGGGGCCTTTGGAAACCCATGCAGCTGCCAGTTTCGTGGCTAGTTTTTCAATTTCACTGCCGAATTCGGTAACAGTTCTACCACTCCTCTGCTTTAACGATCGCAATTCAGCCTCCACCGCTATGGGGGTGAGCTGGACAGCAAACTTCTCTTTAAGTGTGGCTTTCGCTACCGCAAGGGTTTGAACTCCTTCGAGGGATCCGCGTGCAGCGCCCACTAATCGGGATTTGAGAAAGGTAATAAAGCTGACTTCCGGTACTTCCGGGTCATCAGCTCGTAGGACATCCACGTTGTCCAACCAAGACTGGAGAGAAGCAGCATCCCCGTCGTATTTATCAACGACTCGGATAGCCACTCCCAAATCAATTTTATGAGCCATTGTGATCGTTTTTTGGCTTATTTCGCTTAAATTACTTTCTTTGTCGTCGTCTTCGTCTCCTATGTCTCTTGGGTCGTTTTCTGTAATCGTTAAATTTAAGTCTCCCTTTAACAAGGTCAAACACTCAATGGCTATTGTTTTTAATTTTTTGTATCTTTTTCTAATGACAATATAGTCGGTGGTTCCTTCAGCGGTTACTGTTATCTGCTTGATTTCTCGTAATAGATCGTATACCGCTTTAATCTTTTTATGCCTAGTCGGTGCTGTCAAATTCTTAAATTTCTTTAAACTAGCTAGCAACATGTTTAGAGTGTCACCAGCTTCAAAATTTTTTTCCATTTAGCATTAAAGCATAGGTTGTATGTAACGTAGTTATTTATTTATATATATATATATATATATATATATATATATATATATATATATATATATATATATATATATATATATATATATATATATATATATATATATATATATATATATATATATATATATATATCCATATCTACTTACACGTATACGTGGATTAGTGTTATTTTTTTTCTTCGTTGCTACTCCATAAGTAAAATAGAATACTTATATTCTTGTTGTTACCTAAAAGGTATATTTTAAAATATTGCGAAGTTTTATTAAACAACTCACGATACTCTCCTTTAGTCTAAAACGAGTTGGTCCATTGTATATTTCAGTGATTTCCCATACTATTCCACAACAGCACTGTATCTATTTCATCGTATAGCGCTGCCAGAGCGTTGAAAGTTGTCGTTGGTGCGCTATATCCGATGGCTGCATTTGTAGCTAGGTGGTACAGGTGTTCCGAAAGTTTCAAGTATGCTTCGGCCTCTTCCGGCATAAATGATCGTTGTTTGATATGGTCGTACAAAGTGTCTCTTAATTGCGTTAGATGATGACGGCAGTATTGCACAAGGAATGCACTAAAAATTGCGGCTCTATGGGATCTATCCATTTTTTTTTTTTTTTTTTACTTATTGTTCGTGATTGCTCATAATTGTTTATTTTTCAGCAATAACGTCTGTCAAGCGGGCGATGAACGTGCTGTGCGTTCTGCGTCCCGTGTTTTTGCACTTTTATATCGCTTCTCTAATTCTAGAACTAAAGAGATAGCGACCACTACACAAATGACCCACAAGATGACACTATGTTCTTCGTGATATGAGGTGTGTAAGTCTTGATTGTTGACCACTTGCACCAAAGCATCACCACTGGTGTCCGCCTTGGACTGGGGTGTGCCCATTCTTACATCGTTAACACTCACTGTGGCCTCTTCTATTGGTGCATTTGGTCTTTTCTGGTTCATTCGAGGAACCTGGAATCTTCTGATCGCCTCATCGTTAACTTTACGTTGCACAATTCCACTGACTGATACTGCTCATTTTCTACTGCTCTTCGGGTTATTGTTCACTGTTTTGAACATTTTACATTTGTATATCTTTGTTGCACAATTTCAAACACTTCATAACTGGGTTCAAAGTTTTCAGTAAAGCGACGCCGAACCGATACACCATCATAGGTTCGCCTCCTGGCAGGATCGCCATGAAATGTTAGTGGTTGTATATATGTGTTTATGTGGGTTTCGGTTACTAAAAGAGAACTCGAACCTCTCGAGTGTACGGTCGATTCAATAATGCTTTATTATTTCTATTTCTTAGCCTATACAGGCCGCACGATCGCAGATCGATACGTGACCTTTAATGCTGTGCTCAGCATAATCGCCGTCGCCCGTTCCTCGCGCGGGTGGCGTGATAGCGTTTATGCTGATCACAGTGTTTACACTACTTAAGTTTATATTACTTTCTTTTGCTTATCTTAAAAGGGGCCGTATCCACCACAGTTCATAAAGTCACGAGTATAGTAAATGACGCAACGCCTAGACGAATTTGGTAAATCTAGTTTATTCTTGTTTATTGTTAGATACTAGATACTACATTATTATTTTTAATATGATTTTAGATGGAAATTTGGCATCTCGAACATCTCACCGTCATCGTTGTTTTTTCTCTCACGATATTTCATATTAATAAATAAATAGAACATTCACCGTTTTTTTTTTCTTCATCTATAATTTATTAGATACGGCACAAATACAATTCAATGTTTAACGGCGCCAATTATATCTGGTAGCTTACTTTCTAAAGTATCTTAATAACTAAAAGCAAATTTTTTATCCTCGCTGCCGACTACGAGCTGAAACTAAATCTAACTTAAAGCTAGAATGTTTTGCATTAAAAGCACTGATTTGTTGTTTGATGGTTTTCCATCGCCATAGGTAAGCAGCATATTGAATATGTTCCGCTGCTGGGCCCAGATATTACGGACTGGCATATTGGGTTGTCTCCCTCGGGACCTGAGAGTATCGTGCGGGTCTAGCTGCTGTTTCGGGGTCGGATCGGGGTCTTAACGTGTTCTTGTCGTTTGGTTGGATGTAGGCGGAAGGGAATAGGATTAAACTGGGCCGTGGATGGATTTCAGGAAAACGTATATAAGGGACATGTAGGATAGGTCACGGCTCGCCAAGACATCACGAACAGGAACAGCCGGCTGCCTACTTTCGGCCTGCAGGGAAGCTATTAATTTAGACCTGGCGTCACGGTGTACAGGGCATGACCAAACCACATGCTCTATGTCGTGATAACCCCCACCACAGGCACAGATACCACTTTCCCCGAGCCCAACACGACGGAGATGCGCGTCAAATCTATAGTGATTGGACATAAGCCGGGACATCACGCAAATGAAATCCCGACCTACATCCAACCCCTTGAACCACGGGTTCGTCGATACTTTGGGGATTATGGAATGTAACCACCTTCCCAATTCCCCTCTGGTCCAAGCATTTTGCCAACTGATGATCGTATTCTGACGTACAAGTGCGAAAAATTCATTAAAAGCAATTGGTCTTTCATAAATATCACCGTTTGTTGCGCCCACCTTAGCCAAAGAGTCCGCTTTCTCATTGCCCGGTATCGAGCAGTGAGAAGGGACCCACGCTAAGGTAATCTGAAACGATTTTTCGGATAAAGCACTCAGATGTTCCCGTATTTTCCCCAGGAAATACGGAGAGTGCTTAACATCTTTCATCGATCGGAGAGCCTCAATGGAACTGAGACTGTCCGTAAAGATGAAATAATGGTCCGTGGGCATTTTTTCGATAATCCCTAGGGTGTACTTAATTGCAGCCAATTCTGCGACGTAAACAGAAGCAGGATTATCGAGCTTATGGGAGACGGTTAAGTTGTTATTGAAGATACCGAAGCCAGTGGACCCATCAAGAAGTGATCCGTCAGTGTACAACATATTGTTGCAGTTGATGTTTCGATATTTATTGGAAAAAAATTTGGGGATCTGCTGCACGCGTAAATGATCCGGGATTCCACGAGTTTGTTCTATCATGGATGTATCGAAAAACACAGTAGAATCAGAAGTATTTGATAAGTCGACACGATTTGGAATATTCGAAGAAGGGTTAATATTTTGGGACATGTGATGGAAATACAATGTCATAAAACGGGTTTGAGAATTAAGTTCGATTAACCTTTCAAAATTTTCAATCACGGGACGGTTCAAGACCTCACATTTGATAAGAATACGAGAAAACAGGCTCCAAAAGCGGTTTTTCAATGGTAGTACTCCAGCTAAGACCTCCAAACTCATCGTATGGGTCGATTGCATGCAACCTAAGGCGATACGCAAACAACGATATTGTATTCGCTTGAGTTTGATCAGATGTGTGTTTGCTGCGGAGCGGAAGCAGAAACACCCGAATTCAATAACAGACAATATCATTGTTTGGTAAAGCCTTATAAGGTCTCCTGGATGGGCCTCCCACCATTGTCCGGTTATTGTACGAAGAAAATTCACTCTTTGTTGACATTTTTTCATCAGATACCTCACGTGACAACCCCAGGTGCCTTTAGAGTCGAACCAGATACCAAGATATTTGTGTACCAAAACCTGAGAAATCGTTTTACCCATTAATTGTGTTTGAAGCTGAGCAGGTTCATGCTTCCTAGAAAAAACTACTATCTCAGTCTTCTCCGGAGAGAATTCGATTCCTAGCTGTAAAGCCCAAGCAGACAAATTGTCCAAGGTATCTGGCAATGGTCCTTGCAAATCGGCAGCTTTGGCTCCTGTAACAGAGATTACACTGTCGTCTGCAAGTTGTCTTATCGTGCATGAATTTGCCAGACATTCGTCGATGTCATTTACATAAAAGTTGTAAAGAAGGGGGCTTAAACATGAGCCCTGGGGAAGACCCATGTAGCTAATGCGAAAAGTTGCCAAATCGCCGTGCGTAAAATGCATGTGCTTTTCGGACAACAAATTTTGCAAAAAATTGTTTAAAATTGGAGAAAATCCTTGTCGGTGAAGTTTGCCCGAAATAATGTCAATAGAAACGGAATCAAAAGCCCCCTTAATGTCCAAGGACGCAGACGCCATTTGTTCTTTGCGAGCATACGCCAGCTGAATATCTGTTGAAAGCAGCGCAAGACAATCATTCGTCCCTTTGGCACGGCGGAAGCCAAATTGAGTATCCGATAGTAGGCCATTTGATTCGACCCAATGGTCAAAACGACGGAGTATCATTTTTTCCATCAATTTCCGGATACAGGATAGCATTGCAATCGGCCTATAAGAGTTGTGATCAGAAGCTGGTTTCCCTGGTTTTTGGATGGCGATCACCTTCACTGCCTCCAATCCTGCGGTAAAATGTTTTGCTCCAGGAACTTATTGAACAAGTTCAACAAGCGCCTCTTGGCATTGCCGGGTAGATTCTTCAACAAGTTGAATTTGATTCTATCTAACCCAGGCGCGTTATTGTTTCAGGACAGGAGGGCAACTGAAAATTCTGCCATCGTAAAAGGTGATTCTATCGCGTCGTGGCCCGGAGACGCATCACGAACAATATTTTGCTCAGGAACAGAGTCCGGACATACTTTCCTGGCAAAATCAAATATCCACCTACTTGAAGACTCCTCGCTTTCGTTGACCGTTACGCGATTCCGCATTTTTCGGGCTGTGTTCCAAAGAGTGCTCATCGATGTCTCCTTCGACGTCTCGTTCACGAACCGACGCCAATATCCGCGTTTCTTTGCTTTAGCCAAGCTTTTAAGCTTGGTATCAAGCTCCGAATACCGTAAATAGTCGCCAGGTATACCTCCCTTCTGGTAGGCCAAAAACGCGTCGGATCTTTGCGTGTAGACATCGGAGCACTCTTGGTCCCACCACGGAGTGGGAGGCCGTTCTTTGATCGTTACGCCGGGATATTTCTTCGTTTGGGCTTGCAACGCGGCGTCGAGAATCAAGCCCGCGAGGAGGTTGTATTCTTCAAGTGGTGGATGATGTTGAATCGAATCGACCGCTTTTGAAATCATTTCCTCGTATAACTTCCAATCGACATTCCGTGTAAGGTCATACGGAATGTCAACTGGTCGCATGCGAGTTGACCCGTTATTAATTGAAATAAGAATAGGCAAATGGTCGCTACCGTGGGATCGAGGATTACCTTCCATGTGCAATCCAACCGTAGCGACGTCGAACATAAGGATAGATCCAAAGCGCTTGGGCGCGCTGGAGGTTTCGGGATACGTGTCACTTCACCGTTGTTTAAAATAGTCAGAGCGGTTATCATTGTAAGGGGAACCCCAAGCCACACCATGAGAGTTGAAGTCTCCCAAAATCAAACGTGGCGAGGGAAGAAGTTCTATTAAATCAAAGAGCAGCCGTTGCCCAACCTGTGCTCTGGGAGGAATATATATATTGAGGCAATACAAAGCTCTTTACCTTGTATTGTCATTTGACATGCGACAACTTCGATGCCTGGAATCGAGGGGAGGTTAATACGATATAAAGAATAGCACTTTTTAATCCCTAAAAGTACTCCTCCTTATGGGGTGTCTCGATCAAGGCGAATAATATTAAAATCATGGAAGTTGCGATCAATATTTGAAGTAAACCAAGTTTCACAAAGGGAAAATGCATCGCATTTCACTTCACTTTGAGAAATCTTAGGACCTTTTCTGGGAAGTTTAGGAGAGGGAATATTTTTCCTCTTTCTAGACTCCCCAGGATTGGCGTAAGATGTTCCCGCTGGTGAATCGTCAGAATCGGTTTCATCAGAGGACAACAGATCATAAGGGTTTGATGTAATGGGAGAAGTGGTAACGGTCTTCTTCAGCATCTCAGCGTAAGAACGCTTCGAACGCTCTTTGAGAGACCTCTTTATTTTATCCCTGCGCTGCATGTACACCGCACATGTCGAGAGCTCATGCTGACTCTCCTCACAGTGAATGCATTTTTCAGCATTTTTACTGCAGGAATCATCCGCATGATTCTCCCCACACTTGCCACAACGTGCCTTATTGCAGCAGTAGGCGGCGGTGTGGCCTGACTGCTTACAATTCAGGCAGTTCATGACGCGAGGCACATATAATCGCACAGGGAGACGAACCCGGTGGATCGAGACGTGGCTTAGTAGCGCTGACCCGGCGAACGTAACTCGAAACGAGTCTGACGGGGTGTATACTGTTTTGCCACCGATGATCGATGCTGACCGCAATTGCTTGCAGTCGAGCACCTTTACATCGGGACAGGTTTTGTTTTTAAAGCACCCTTTGGCACTTGCCAGTATACTCTCGACGGACAGACTCGAATCGGTTATGACACCGTCGATCTCCACGTCTCGCGCGGGTATGTAAACGCGATACTCGCGTGTGAAGAGCTCAGAGCAAGCTATATCGTTGGCCTCTTTCAGGTTACTGACCACGACACGGAGCTTGTTAGGCCGGACCTTGGAAATTTCGGTCACGCCCTTGTACTCCTTCGTCAGGTCTTTAGAAATCTGCAAGAGGTTCAACTGTTTCGATTTCGGTCCCGCCTTTGGCCGAAAATAGACAGTATAGCTGCCCTGGGCTCCGTCTGGGTAAAGCCTGGGGCGAGGGGGGACTGAAGAATGAACAGGGGAGGGGGTAACAGAAGGGTCAGGGTCAGAGGGGTTCGGGGATGGTGGCGCGGGAGGCGAGGGATCTACATCCATCCCGCTAAGTCTAGCGCACTAGCGCCGACAAGAGCACGTACCTTTTTACTTCTCCCTTCCAGTAAGGTTGGTTGTCCGATCGTTCGAAGTTGCAGCCGTCACAGCCAGCAGCACCAATACAGCAGCACCAAATAGCCACCTGCAGCGAGCCAGGTGTGAGATCACTCCACACAGCGATACAACTCACTGTCAACTGATGGCTTCTTCTTTTTCCTCTTTTGTGTCTCGTCCACTGCTGTAGCACAATTCAGCCAGCAGCCAAATCGGCTTACGCACCAGCTGGTAGTCACGATGCGAAACAGTTGCACAAAGGCGCGACCTTGAACCCGGATTTATTTCACTCGACCAGGCAAACAATGCCAACACTTGTTCACACGTCTTTTGTTTTATATTCTATCGGAGTGATCACCGATCACACGTCCGATACTGATGCGTGTTCGGCACAGAATGGATTCCCCGTTTTGTTACCGTTTCTTTGTTTTTTTTTTATAATCATTTAACTATTTCAGATATTTATACATCTCTAATCCTCTTGTATGAGCTTCCACTTATCATTTTCCTTCTCGACCCCTACTTCATCTTCTACGGTCATTTCACAGACGACTAAACTCTCATCACCTGCCATCATGTGGCTAATGGATTCCTATTTTGATACACAAAAGAATTTGATGTAAGAATAATGCTCGTTAAAAATGAAACCTCCATGAAAAAATATTGATAACATTTTTATGGAAATGTATCTAGAATTCGAATATCCTATGACAATCCTATCGTACTATCGTTGATCATAATAATAAATTGGTTCTTGTCAAGCCTCTGTAGTAATTGAATCAAAGGTCCAATGTGTTACCAATTTTAACTACAAGACCTATTAGATAGGTCCCATGTGATAATGAAAACAACATAGGTTCTATGTAACAAATACATCAAAAAGGTTAAAAACTTTAAAAAAGGCACTGGAGGTAAAGACGACGGTCTTTCAATACAATAAAGATCATATACGTAATTAAATTCTGTTTCTGTTAGAATTGGTAATTTAAAAAGATTTACAAAACTTCAAGTTCATCTTTCTATGATTAGCATCAATGTCAGATAGGACCTCTTGAAATGTTTCTCTAGATTTGTAAAAATAGATTTACATTAAAGCCTGTAGTACACTCTTTGTCTAATGGTCAAATATTTGACCTTCTGACATGATGGTCAAATTTATTTGACATAATGGTTGTTGTTTGCCCGTGTTTGCCTCATGTTAAAATTGGAGAGTGACAAATAACTATCTTATCTGTCAAAAAGTGACAAATATTTGACGCTCGGTCAAAGAGTGTACTACAGGCTTCCCAAGAAACAATTTGGAAGCCGTTATGAGAGCATATGTCGAACAAAAGCAGTGTAGAAGCAACCGGTGCTGAATAAACAACACGTTGAATTATTTGTTGTACAAACGTTGCCAGTGTTCTTTGTTTATGTACTTATCCAACAATGGAACTCTAGCTTAACGGAAGTTGTTTAAGCGTTTGCAAAAGATTACCAGCAACACTAACATCTATGTGCTGCGTAACGGCGCTTTAAAGGGCTCCATTCATCAGTGGCGTTATCGCTTAATATAAACTATTTGAACGTATCAAACGGCAACCCGGCAACTGTTATTCTGCAAGTGTTGTTCAAGTGCTGCATACATTAGTTTGAAATCTTTCTACATGCAATTCTTCAGTTCTTCTAGACGCGAACGTTAGATCACTAGTTTTGTGAAACATCCTTCTAAACGCGTCGTATGGTTGGTTTATAACAGTACACTGTAATAAGTAAAAGTTTTTTTTTTTAAATTGCTTGCAAAGAGTTTTGTAATTTTATAGCTTATTAAGCTATTAATAGACGGATTTCGGTAAAACAAAAGATTAATAAGCTGGTACTCAACTCACGTGACTGTTGGGTAATGATCTTGTTTATTAGTAAACCAAAGGTTGCTCTAATGGTAATAATAATTTAAGCGAACATTTAGTTAGCTAAATGTAAACTAATATTAAGAAAAAATATACAATGTGCAATGAAAAAAGTCCCGAAAGAGTCGTTTATTAAAACATAAACATTTCATTTCTTACATTCAACAGGAATACATGGTGTTGAACCTGTTTTGCCCAGGTTCTAGTCTTTAATTACATCTAGATTAACGAATTACAGATAGCTTGGTATCGAATAAAAAAATAACTGAAGATAACTTAGAACTACGATACGCAATATTCAACACGATCGCTCTCCTCTTCTGTGTCGCTGTTTTCTTGTGCTGTTCCGTTCTTTTTTCCCGTATCATCAGTGGTCATACATTCAGCAACTAAAAACATATCAACAGGTAAAAAAGGTATAAAATACATGAATATATAGAAAACTGATTACTTGCAACAGAAGTGATGTTTTCTTTGATCTCCGGTGAACTGTCGAGCAGCGCAGCGGCTTCACAACGTTTCATGGAATTCCTCGTGACTGACTTTTAGAAAAGGTTCCATCAATTTGACGTTGAAGCTCCAATTGATACTCTTGACAATTTCGTAGCATGTATTTTACCCATTGACCGTATTTGCCACATTACTTATCTTTTCCATCATAAAATTTTTCTAAAAAGTCAAAAGATATGTTGAGAAAGTTATACACATTTTTTAAGTTAAACAGCATGATACACTGGTCGACAAAAGCGAAAAAATGTTGCTTTAAAGCTCGAAATAGATGCTCTAGAAAAATTAAAGCTTTTTAACCATTCCTGTCAATTTTGGTGCTCCTAGCCATTACCAAAACGGGTTTATTTACGTGAGTGTTCGTATAGTAATAACTCACCGGGTCCGTCGCTTCAATGTTATGTTTATTAGAAAACTCATGTAAATCTCTGAAAAAATGTTGGTAGCTGGGGGCACCAAAATTCACAGCAATGGCTAAAAATTCATAATCTTTCTTATTTTTTCTAATTTGAACTTTAAGACCACACCTGTGTTGACCAGTGTAATTATTATATAAAATCGTCAGCTATCTCTCTCTCTTTCTTTCTTTCTTTCTCTCTCTCTCTCTCTCTCTCTTTCCTCCTCTCTCTTTCTTACTCCCTCTCTCTCCTTCTTACTCTCTCTCTTTCTTACTCTCTCTTTTTCACTCTCTCTCTCTCTCTTTCTCACTCTTTCTCTCTTTCTTACTCTCTCTCTCTCTTTCTTACTCGCTCTCTCTTTTTTACTCTCTCTCTTTCTTACTCTCTCTTTCTCTTACTTACTCTCTTACCCTTTCATACTCTCTCTAACGTTGGATTAGATTTAGGAGTTAGATCAGAAGTTTATTACAAATACGTTTGGGTTTCACTATTTGCTATCAACCCTCGCAAAACATTTAACACATAACACATTATTTTTGATAAACAGACATTTTTGCCTAAAATAAAAACCGCATTTTGGATTTATAAAGAAAAAATAGTTGTGAGCTATTTATTTCAAAATATACTGATAATAGGTTTATTGGGTCCTAAAGCTATACCGGTTTTTAAATATCATTTGAAAAAGCCGCGTTTCCTGAGCAAAACGTGATTTTAAAAAAACGTTTATCGTTTTCCTTCGATTTTTAAATGAAGAATAAAAAAAAATCTCGAATGGTCTTAGATGACGTTTCGCCCATGTACGGTATATGAGAGAACTGTCATTTAAGGCATTTCGAGCAGATTTTTATCCTTCATTTAAAAATCAAAGGAAAATGATAAACATTTTTTAAAAATCACGTTTTGCTCAGAAAGTTGCACTCTTCCAGCTGATATATAAAAATCAGAAAACCGTTTAAAACTTTAGGACCCCATTGCGTATTTCTAAAAAAAAAAACACACACTCCTTCCTTCCTCCCTCGCAAAAATCAAACCGTGACGATTTCTGCGAGCTCCAACCAGCTTCAGCTGATTGCGGTGCGCCAGATACACCCGACCTCCGACGGAAACCTGAAAAGTTGTTAAGGAAACACGTTTTAAAAATTTTGCTTCAAGCCATCGTCGAATGTCAGTAGGTTTGAAATTTTTAAAGTATACTAGATCTCCTGGGCGCAACTTGTCAATCCAGTCAGGTTTATGATAATCTTTGGTATTATAGCTATACACAGATTTATCCACATTATCACGCTTCGTCAGATGATTCCTAAAACTATTCCTAGGATGGATTAAATCCAACAGCGTTTTGGGTTTATAGCTAAACAGTCTCTCTGAAGGAAAAGAACTACTACCTTCTAAACATGTATTCCTGTAACCAAACAAAAAATATGACACCAGATCTTCTGTGTTCAAACTAGCCATCTCCGGATCCAACAAAAACTTTTTCAAACCTTTTACCACTCTTACCATACGTTCTGCTTGTCCGTTACTCGAGGGGTTATACGGAGGACTTTTCATAACCTTGATACTGTGTTTCTGAAAAAAATCAACAAGTTCTTTAGAATTAAACGGCGGTCCTCCGTCCGTAACAACTACGTCCGGCAACCCAAATCTAGCAAAAACGCTGATAAATTTCGACTTCACACTCCTGGCATCTGTACTAAACTTCATGTACTCAACTTCAAGCCATTTTGAAAAACTGTCGACAATGACCAGGAAAACTTTTTTGTCGAAATAAAAGAAGTCCGCATGAATGCGGGTAAACGGTTTTGTTGTAGGGATCCAGTTAGAATGTGGTACCTGCTTTGGAACAACATTCATTTGACAACACACAGAACAAGTTTTAACAAAATTTTCAATGTCAATACTCATGCCATGCCAATAAACTGTTCTTCTGGCCATCTGCTTTATTTTGGTTATTCCTGAGTGATTTTTTTGTAGTAAACGCAGAATTTTCTTTTGCAAATCATCAGGAATAACGACACGGTCTTGGTATAGCAAACAACCCTCTACTACTTCCAAGTCTTGGTGTTGTGCGTATACATCTAAAAAACTTCGATCTAACTTCTGTGGCCAACCATGCTTCATGTAGTAAACAATTTTTTGCAAAAACGGATCTTTTTGTGATTCACTCGCAATCAAAGCATGGTCTAACGGAAACTCATTGGAAACATTCAAACTCTTTATGTATTCCTTTTGCAGACTTGAAGGAACATTTTCAGGAAGAGGAAATCGTGAGCAAAAATCTGCGTTGCCCATCTTTGTTGACGGCCTGTAAACAATGTCAAAATCGTAAATACTCAGTTCCATTACATATCTCTGCAGACGCGTCACAAACAACGTATTTTTTCCTTCCTTCCCGAAAATTCCAATCAATGGCTTATGATCAGTATACACAGTAAACTTTTTGCCAAAAAGAAACTTATGAAACTTTTTGATGGTGCTAACAACTGCCAACGCTTCTAAGTGCAAAATTGGGTAGGATTTTTGTGCATTTGTTAAACTGAAAGAAACAAAACTAATAGGTCTTTCCTCATTCTTGATTTGATGTGCGATTACGCCGCCTAACCCATAACTACATGCATCTGTTACAACGACAACAGGTTTCCTCGGATCATAAAACTCTAACAGCTTTGAACTCAGCAACGCCTGTTTACAGTCTTCAAACACTCGACTACAATCTGAGTCCCAGACAAACTTAACGTCTTTTTTTAATAAACGATACAGACAGCTGAGGCGTGAGGACAAATTGGGTATGAACTTCCCGTAGTCATTAACCAAACCCAAAAATGCCTTCAGTTCAGAAACATTATTCGGAATATTAGCTTTCCGAATAGTCTCGACCTTTTCCGGGCACGGCAACAAACCTCTGTCGCTCAAAATGTGACCCAAGAATGGCAAACTTGAAACAAACCATTTGCATTTTTGCAGATTAATCTTAATATTGGCATTAGAAAGACGCTCTAAGACCAAATTAAGCTTCCGTACACAGTCCGAATAGTCCTTGCCTGCTATCAAAACATCGTCTAAGTAACAGTAAACTCCGTCGATATCCTTCAAAACCTGATCCATGATCCGCTGAAATATAGCCGCACTTGAAGAAGCACCCTGTGGCAAACGGTTGTACGTAAACAAACCTTTGATTGTGTTAATCACCATGATTTTTCTTGACCTTTTTGACAACAATAGCTGTGTATACGCACCAGACAGATCAGGAGAACAGAAAACCTTCGCGCCAGCCATAGAAGCAAACAAATCCTGTGTTAGTGGGAGTGGATACACATTAGGAATCAAAACTTTATTGATAGAAACTTTACAATCAATAACCATCCTAATGCCACCGTCCTTTTTCACCACTTGAATTACGGGTGACGCCCACTCGCTCGAATCAATTGGTGTTATGACTCCATCCTTTTCCAAACAGTCGAGGTGCTGTAAAACCTTGTCCCTCAACCTGTATGGAACGTCATAAGCACGCTTAAAAACCGGTGTATGATCTTTTAAAACTAGATCTGCTTCGAACCCTTTAATTGGCGTACATAAAGATTTATCAAAAACATTGGCAAACTTACTCTGTATCTCTGCAACAATCTGGTCCGGGCAAACTGCCAGTTGATTGATGCTGCTTCCAAACGCCTTCCTCCAGTCAGGAATGAATACATCCAGCCAGTCTCGTCCCAACAAAGGTGTGAAGCAACTTCCACTTCGCAAAACGATCAGTTGAACAGTTTTCGCTTGGCCGTTAAACTCAACTTTTACTGTTATTTCTCCTTCCACCTTCAACTTACTGCCAATGATCACTGCTAATTTCTTGTCGCACGCCTCTAAAGGTATGTGATCGAATTCTCCCTCGTACATCTCCAAACTGATGACGGAGACTGCAGCGCCACAATCAACTTCCATCTTCAACCGCAAGCCGTCAACGAAAACGTTACGGAAACACGGTTCGTTGATTCTATTGACTGATGATATCATCAAACAGTCCATGTCGTCGTCATCCGAGACGGATCTATTCAATCGACGTCTCAAACTTTTTTGATACTCGTTCAATTTTGGCTTTGCTGCTGGAGAATCGACAAACTTCACTGACTTTTTCTTGTTTTTCAAGTCGTAACAAAAACGACGTGTATGTCCACTTCTACGACAGAAATTGCAAAACAGATTTCGTGACTTTGAAGTGGAACGATTTTTACGGTCAAACGAAACTGATCGGCTTCTGCTCCTTCCTCTGCTAGGCTGACGACTCCGTCCACGCGAGCGATCTCGGAAATCAGACCGATTGTCCCGATTCCCAAGCCTGTTCAACACGCTCGTACGGCGCGAACTGGAATCTCGAGAGATTATTTTCACCCTCTCTCCTGCTGCTTCCGTATTCGTGATGAGTTTCTCCGTTTTCGCCAAGGTTAGATCGTCCTCATCAAACAAACGCCTTTGTAGCTCCTCATCGCGGATTCCACAAACCAACTTATCGCGAATCGCCATATCCTTAAACTGTCCGAATTCACACAACTCTGCTTGGAGCTTAACAGCTAGTATGAAATCCACAGCTGTTTCATTCGGCCCTTGTTCGCGTTTGTAGAATCTGTAGCGATGGATCAAATCGCTTTCCGTCTTGTCATACCGTTTTTTAAGAGCATCCGTAATCTCCTTAAACGATAAAGCTTTCAAATCCTTGCCAGGGAAAAGAAGCTTTATCTCGCTGTAGACTTCCCTGCTACAGGTAGCGAGAAAAGAAACTCTTTGCTCCGCCGGATCAACCACTTTATGATGCGCAAACACCCAGTCCAACTGCTCCAAAAACTGCGCAAACGGAATAGTACCAGGAACGTACGGCTCGATTTGATTCACTAACGGCATACTTGACATGATGAAGAAAAAAAAATTAAAAAAAAGTGACTAACTAAAACTTGTACTAGTGTGCAAAATTACAAAAATATTTTTTTTCAGTGTATATTTCACTGGTGCGATCAAATCAAAACAAACTGAATTTGATCTCCACACAACTCAACATAAAAAAAACAGCTGTGAACAACAAAACACTTTTGCCTATTCCGCTTCGTGCGGAACGAAAAACACAAGCAAGAATACGATTTGTTTCGGCGGTGCGATGAAGCAGACAAAAAAATGCCGCCGATGATTAGTGTTAGTGCTGAATCAAACAGAACTTACATGCAAAACTTTAATATGCTGCTGTTTGATTATGGTAGTGCAGCATAAACTTTGCCAAAATCAAAAATGGCTCTTTTGCCTATCCGATCACGGTAAAAAACAAAATGAAGCGCAATTCCTCCTGCGTGCTAAACAGTCGAAAAAGGCTTACAATCGCACTTTGAACATGCAGTTAAAACAAGATAAACTGTGCAAAAACTTACGTGGTCGTTGACGCAAACCTGTTTGATTAAAATAAAAAAACTTGTTAAAAGTAAAACAAACCTGATTTACCAGGATAAACTTTTTTTTTTTTAAATGATTTTTATTACTTTGCGGAAAAACACTACTACCGCTTTTCAACACTAGCTCTCCGCAAACACTTGGCGGGGCAAAACTTTTTTAATTTTTCTGTCGCTTTTCACTCCAGCGGGAAACAAACTTTCGGCAAACTGAACGCCGCGAAACCACTTCACCAGCAAACTTAACGCCGGAAAAAAACTGTTCGTAGGCTACGGAAACACTGTCGCAAAACCAACGAAACCGTTCGTACACACGCGAATTTCTAAGAAAGAAAAAACCGATTTCCTCGTCGCCACTAAAATAACTGTGAAAGCTAACGGGACTGGTGATACGCTAGTAAATAAAACGCGAGGTGTACTCTTCGACAGTCAACTATAAACTGATTTATTCTCTGCATCAGAACACTGAGCCAGCCAGTTGTTCAGCCAGGGTTGTATTCGAGGGTGGTCACCACAATTCCCGAATCCCCTCCGCCAGATTGGTGAAACATACAGTGATTATAATATAAAGTGGAACGTTCTATATGCATCAGTCTTCATATCGTCGGTTAAGTGCAACACTGGCACAACTCAAAATTTTGCATTTTTAGTTTTGGATGGCAAACGATGCCAAATACTGTAAATTTGCCTCCGACAACACCCTGTTTCGAAATTCACAAAATCACCAGAGCTATGAATAGAAATGCTTTCGCTGCACAAATCGAAATTTCTCTATAAAGTTAGTAAAAAAGATTTTAACGTGCTCAAAATATGTGCTTAATAGACCTAAAAGTGTTAGATAAGGATTGGAAATCATAAACTTTAAAGTTTTCTTGAAAATTGAAAAAAAAATTTCGATGTTAATTTTCAAACGCGTTTTTCTCGAAACTATTTTTGGGTTGTACCAGTGTTGCACGGAACCGACGATATAGTTACTCACCTGTCCATCGCGGTCAAATAGTGGGTCGTATGCAAGATCTTCGCTTCGATGTATAATTGCAGTATTGGAACCAGGTAGCATATAAGAAGTAGCAATTGGTTGCTCTGTTTCAAATTCTTCTATGGGTTTGCAGACCAAATTAGTATCAACGTTAACCGCAGACGTTTTTTCAATGGTTACTAACATCATTAAAGTACCCAAAAATAGAAATGTAGCATTATTCGGACATAATGGGGTACAAACCTTTGTTTTCTAGCAAACGGTTGATATCAAATTCTCGAATTGATGTAGCTGCCCTTTTCAACCTTTTCTTAGGTGGCACTGCTGTATCGAAGGTATCCATTGACCGTTGTTCTGTCAGATAGGAATGCATCTTCCTCTTCTGCCTCATCAAATGTTGAAATGTTCTTTTTTTTTGAATATACAGGGAATGTTACCTCTGTTAGATTCTGGTTTGGAAGACGCAATTTTCGGCTATATTAGGGTGTCAGAAAAGAAATTTTCCGTCAATTCATTGCGGCGGAACCACAGTTATCACTCACTGGCTTTGTATCACACAGAAGAAATTTCCTGTAGATGAAAGATAATTAGCGAATAGGTTGATCTGACTTCATATTCACAATTACTTTGCATCACGAAAACTTAGTTTATTTTGCGAAGTAACTCAATAAAACTTGGTAAATAAAGACAAAAAACGGAATTACATTGGAGGCTGAAACCGCGGAAAAACAATGAAAACTGAGACTGGACAGATGTTGACACTTGACAGCGGCATAGCAATGCCGCAATGACCAGGGATGCCAGAAAATTTAAACTGAACAGCAACAGCAAATTTATGTGCAATTTTCAGAATTTACAAGAATATCATTATTTATTGTCGAAATATGAGAAGTATATGGTAGGTTACAACAACATAAGAAAAATCGATCCAGGCTAATCGATTAAATCGGTGAATCGATTAATTTCAAAAGAATAGATTCAATTTTTTTTCTAAATCTTTTCCAATATTAACTGATACACAACACTACATCGTTAATTACTGAGTAACTGTTATTCGCGACTACGAAGTTGAAAGAGATTTTAAAGACTTTTTGCACCTAGGCGAACTCTCGTATGCAATTGTCAAAATGTGTACGATGACAAAAGCAAAAATATTTCCTTTCTTCTTTTTCTCATGCAAAAACCAAACAAATATCAGCACCTTCGTAGTCGTGAATATGTTGCTTGTTTTCAAGCTGCTTTTTTTAGAAAATAAAACAATAAAAATGAATAATATAATACTTATAAAAAGTATATATGGAGCAATATATCCACAGAAACCTAGACAGAACGTTAAAAATAAAGTCGATGAGCATTAAAAATTTTCGTAAACATCATTGAAGAGAGAAAATACCAATGTCGGCGCACGGCTTGACAGTTGCTTACATCCGCACACGAAACTAAAACCAAAATTTGCTGACTATTCTGTAGATCTGGCATGCCTGATTATGTCAAATTAGTCGGTACGCTTTGTTTAGAGGCGTGTGCAAAAAGCTAATATTCCAGCAGCTATGCAATGCCTGTTCAACATTTAATTGACCAGAATGTTTAGAAGCATATTCACTTTAGACACAGTACACGTCATATTACAGATTAGCTCAGATGCATTCATCGATGACCGCCAAGCAATGGATCGCAAGTTCGTATCTCAACAGAAACTGAACAAAAGAGGATAATTCTAAGAGGGTGGTATTTCCTTCTAATATAAATTAAAAATTTACCCATAACGTTTCGACAAGCAAAAAACTAATAAAGCTAATAATAATAATTTTAATGAAAAAAATCGATTTTTTTTTGCATTTTGTTTGTGCTAAAAGAGCTGAATTAATGTCGATTAAACTTTTTTCCACGCTACTATTCAGCATTAGCTGCATAAGTATGTACTAATGCGCGAAATAAACGTTTGCAAACATTATTATTGAACATGCGTTTAACAAGAGCATTTCAAAAGTCGGGCAACGGTTTCACAGATGTTCGATGACTATTTTATTCAACTGGTCGAACACATACAGAACAGTAGCCTAATAAATGTTTTCCGGCGCATCTGTTCAACGCTGGTTTAACAAGTGTTGGATGAAATGTTCTGCTGTTGTTGTTTAAAACCCTCTTCGCCGTTCCTAAACTACTGTGTGTCGGATAATTTCTCCAAATTTAACTGAACAACCATTGAACAGAAGTTTTCTATTTTCCATCTCGGTTGTTGTTCAACTCGAGCCTAATAAAAGTGGTTGAGTAAATGTTTACGCAACAATAATTGATCCTTGGGGTGTGACGATGTTGCCTTCCGATATAAATTAAAATCTACCCGTAGTATTTCCAAGTAAAAAAAGCTAATGAAGTTAATAATGAGAATTATAATAAAAAATATTACCACAAAAAAAATATGGTTCAACTAATTTCTTCGAACTTTATTTTTACATTTTTGTGTGCTAAAATAGCTAAATAAATATCGACTAAACGTTTTTTCCACGCTACTATTCAGCGTGAGCTGCATAAGTATATTCCAATACGCGAAACAAACGTTTTCAAACATTATTATTAAACAAGCATTTATTAAGAGCATTTCAGCAGTCGAGCAAAGGTTTAACAAATGTTTAATAAATATTTTATTTGAACACAGGTCGAACACATATAGAACAGTAGGCTAATAAATGTTTTCTGGTGCATCTATTCAACTCTGGTTTAACAAGTGTTGAATACAATATTCTGCTGTTGTTGCTCAAAACCCTCTTCGCCGTTCCTAAACAACTGTGTGTCGGATAATTTCTCCAAATTCAACTGAACAACCATTTAACAGAATTTTTTTTATTTTCCATTTCGGTTATTGTTCAACTGTAGCCTAATAAAAGTGATCGAGTAAATGTTTAGGCAACAATAATTGTTACTTGGGGCTGTACCAGTATGAAGCTGTGCAATTTTCTATATGTCATCAGTTGGGCAATCTCCAGTAGATGGTCCACACGGGGACCGAAGCCGGTCGACTTAAAAGGTATTTTTTTGTTGTCCTTTTACGTTTGTAAGAACAATAAGTGTTGTGTCCGTTAGCGCGTCGCGTTTTTATGTGGTCAAAAAATGAGTAGAATAAAATTGATCATGGCGGCAAATTTACTTAAAATTGGGTAACTGGTGCTTGCGTGTTGTTTTTGTCATTTTTTGCAATTAAAAGCAAACAGCAAACCGTCTGAAAAAAGGAGAAAATAGAAATGTTTAAAATTAGCTGTTATCGGTAGGTAATTCATAATTTGAAATAAATGACTGCAACTAATGCCCATTTTTCTTTTTCACCAGGACTCGTTGGTTGGATATACGGCGAATAAGTTCAAAGATCTCTCGTGTCCCGGCGAACAAAGGTAAATTTCTTGAAATCAGCCTTTTTTTAAATAAAATTCATTAAGAATGCAGAATATAAAAATATCGAGCCAATAATGATAATTTTTCCGAAATTCCCTCATTGAAGCTTAAAGTACTCATTTTTGAGTCGAAAATGAGTAACTTTTACGCATCGCGCATCAGGTATAATATGGGTAATATTTACTCAATTTTTATAACATTCGGTGGTACTCAAAAATGAGTAAAACAACTTTTACTCAATTTTGAGTACATACGGTTATAGCGAAACTGATAAGGTTTTGACTCAGTTTTGGGTTATCCAGAATGAGCGTGCAATGATCTATTGTCCGCAGGGAAACCAGATGTGCAAATTTGTCTGCAAAACGCAGATTTTTGGAGTCCGTGTGCAGATATTTATCGATTTGCTGATATTTGCAGTTTTTCCACGGTTTCTGCAGATTTTTGTAAGAGTCTTCTTATATTTGTGCAGATTTTCTTAAAATGTGTGCAGATTTTTACAGACTTTTGCCTGCGCGAGCGAAATTTTTTCGGATCACGGATAGATTTTTTTCAGATTTCGAGCACATTTTTCCGGTTTTTCGAGCAGTTGAAGACATTTTTCAAAAACATCTGGCATCTCTGATTCTAATTCGTAGCAAAAATTACGATTTATATCGTATACGACAATACTAAACACGATTGCAATATCTTTTGGGTAGCTAGTAAAGTAGTGAATAAAATGGATTTTGATAAGTCGAGATTTAAAGGAAACATGCATTTGCAAAATGGTAGTTCATCTGCACTAAACCCTTGCAAGGAAGGTTCAAAAGATAACGAATACAAATATTTACGGAAACGTAAAACAGATAAGCTAGAAATGGTTCCTTACAAATTTCTCAAGCCAGAAGAGTTGGATCTTTGTCAAAGAACTGATTCTCCGAATAGTACGGCCAGTGTTTATTCAGAACAATCGCAAAGAATGATGGATAAAATGAAATTTGACAAAAATAAGGGCCTCGGCAAAAGCGGCCAGGGTCGTACCGATATTGTTCACATATCTTCCCAGAAAGGGCGTCGCGGCTTAGGTAAGTTTTAAAATACAAGGAAGAGTATCAGATATAGATTTTTTAGATAGATGTGGTCCCCGTAGTTCTGTGGTGAGCGATGTCAGTCGGCTAGCTCTCCCACACACGGTTGTGATGTCGGTATCGATTCCCGATCAGAACAAGGATCTATTCGAGCTAGAAATTTTCTAGACTCAGCACTGGCGCACGACGTATCGTTGTACTTATTCTACAACATGAAAAATGTGCCAAAAACAATAACTACAATAACAATAACGAATTCTCAACAACTAATCGAGACCGCTATAAGCCCTCCAGGCTAGCCTGCGATATTGTTTTTTTTTGGTTTATCAGATTCAGATTTTTCACAAATCAAGTAAAGATACCTATTTATGACAAGTCAATTGAAATAATCCGAATCAAAAATATCTCGAAACAATCTAACCTGGGAGTTCCGCATTGCCGCAAATTTAA
Source organism: Wyeomyia smithii (assembly GCF_029784165.1). Classification (NCBI taxonomy): domain Eukaryota; kingdom Metazoa; phylum Arthropoda; class Insecta; order Diptera; family Culicidae; genus Wyeomyia; species Wyeomyia smithii. The sequence continues at coordinate 109,081,099 of NC_073694.1, forward strand.
CTTAATTTTTTATTGTAAATTCTAGTTGAACTGTGAAACTACAACTTCATAGAAAAAGCAAGTGCCAAAAAAGCAAACAAGATTTGTTCTAGCTTTGGTTTGTTTTGTATTTTTTTATAGAGGAATACATTGCATATAATTACTTGAAAGTTTAATGACATCATCCAATTTGTAAATGTCAGCAATTATTTTCAAATTATTTAAGATCAATTTACCTATTTAAAAATATAAAAATTGAGCTTTATCCATCTGTGGTAACCGTTCTCACTGAGCAGATTTTATGACACTTCTATGAGGGTATCCAGAACATGTCTCTAAGTGATACATGATTGAACTTTTATTTACATGAGCGTTCTTCGTGATCTATATTTTTCAAAACAATTTTGAGTATCGTCAGACGAGAGCACATTACGCTAAATCGTTAATCAGCAACGCTAATTTTCAGTTGCAGATTAAGCGTTTTCGCAGCTAGTTAGCAAACTGCTAGCACCGTTAGGACTTTGTTGGGGTTATTCGCTAATCCGCTAAATTTGTTAGTATGCCAAAATTGTAAATTGCTGGGGTTTCAAATGATCTGCGAGAGTTACTTCTGGAGCGTACCGCCAAAAAAGCATACGTTTTCATCGCGGTTGCATGCAAGTCAGCTTTCAAGCTACGCAGAGCAAATTAATATTAAATGCTTCCAGAGACAAAAATAATTCCTATAACGTTAAAAAAATGATAGAAAAGATCAATTTTAAACTCATTTGGAAGTAATATCAAGCAGCGACCAAAAAAAAAACGAAGCGATATATGTACCATTGGAGAAAATAACATTGATGGTGATATAACGAGATCGAAGAAAACTAGAATTTTCCCAGAACGGCCGGCATAGCGGAAAATTGTAAGTATGAGCGACTGTTTGTCTACTAGTGGGTCACCATTCCTGAAAATATCATTTTTGGGAATTTTCTTTATAGTGGAGTAGTAGTCGAATAAGTGACCTACGTGACATACGTATATGAGACAAATTATTGAAAAAATCGAATTTTCCCAGAACGGCCGGCCTAGTGGAAAATTGTGAGTATGAGCGAATGTTGGTCTACTGGTGGGTCACCATTCCTGAAAATATCATTTTTGGGAATTTCCTTATAGTGGAGTAGTAGTCGAATAAGTGACCTACACACGTATATGAGGCAAATTATTGAAAAAATCGAATTTTCCAAGAACGGCCGGCCTAGCGGAAAATTGTGAGTATGAGCGATTGTTGGTCTCAATAACTTACTCACGATTTTTTCAATAATTTGCCTTATATACGTGTGTAGGTCACTTATTCGACTGCTACTCCACTATAAAGAAACTCGCGAAAATGATATTTTCAGGAATGGTGACCCACTAGTAGACACACAATCGCTCATACTCACAATTTTCCGTCAGGCCGGCCGTTCTTGGGAAATTCGATTTTTCCAATAATTTGCCTCATATACGCATGTAGGTCACTTATTCGACTACTACTCCAATATAAGGAAATTCCCAACAATGGTATTTTCAGGAATGGTGACCCACTAGTAGACCAACAATCGCTCATACTCACAATTTTCCGGTAGGCCGGCCGTTCTGGGAAAATTCGATTTTTTCAATAATTTGCCTCATATACGTGTGTAGGTCACTTATTCGACTATTACTCCACTATAAGGAAATTCCTAAAAATGATATTTTCAGGAATGGTGACCCACTAGTAGACAAACAATCGCTCATACTTACAATTTTCCGCTATGCCGGCCGTTCTGGGAAAATTCTAGTTTTCTTCGATCTCGTTATATCACCATCAATGTTATTTTCTCCAATGGTACATATATCGCTTCAAGTTTTTTTGGTCGCTGCTTGATATTACTCCTAAATGAGTGTGAAATTGATCTTTTCTATCAGTTTATAGACGTTTTAAGTAGAATTTTTGTTTCAGGAAAAATTGAATATTATTTTCCCTGCGTAACTTGAAAGCTGTCTTGCGTGCAAGATCTTTCGCATTTCTCGCATTCAAGATTTTGCGCACTTAACCCGGGTTACGTTTTCGATCCCTAGCTTGTAATACACACATTTATGCAATGAATTTGATCCAAAGTACGTCAATGCATGCTTAAATGGTTAGTTAACAACTGCCACCGATATGGCTAAGTTACAATAAACTACAATTTTGCTGAAAACCAGAAAAAAGAATTATAAGTTTCCATTAAACTCTACTAGAAATTTGAGAAGTAAATATTGAAAATATTACTAGTCCGTACAAATACGTATTTCGACTGCGACATACAGTCATCATCAGTGCTTATGTGGACTGGTAAAGAGCAAGGCGTAAATCCTGTTTTATATTTCTAGTAGGTAAAAATGAAATTTAGCTCTCTTTATTGGAATTGGGTAGTGAATTATGCGGTCGGTTATTAACATGTCTAGGGTTTTTGGGAAGAAGAATTAATAGTCATGAGGGGTGGTTACCTGCGTCTTTGTTGAGAAACGTATGTAACGGCGATTTCGTTATTAGTTTATAAGATGAACAACCCTAATGATTATTATACCACATTATTAACAATACATTTGAACATAAAGGCGAAGAGGAGATAATAAAAATCAGTTGAATTCGTAATACCGCGTTGACCACTTCGATTTAGTGTATTCCTGTATTACAGTCCCTATCTTAGGTGTTACAATTCTGTAGACAGGATTAACATTTAACGCGAGTAAAACTATTGTGGAACCTTGATCGCGGTGATAGTGGCGGAGATCGATTGGATATTGCTGATTGTTGTCTGAAATTGGAAAAGATTTCCTTAGAAGTAGCTAAACAAGTGGTTGGAGATACCGAGTCTGGTGAGCATAACCTTGATGCTTTGGGCCTTTTGAAGAACTTGTTCAGCGGAGGCGATTCCGATATAGATACGATCTCGACTGGTCGGAAACAGTTTGAGCAACTGAACGCTCAAGATCAGCAGTATAGGAAAAATTCAAGTGGTAGCAGTTACACAATGGATAATGAAGTAGTTAAGTTGCTAGTGGATGCATTGAAAACCATTCCGTCGGGAAATGCGCGACTGTTTGATATACGAGATGTTAAGGATATAGTACCATTTGATCCCGATACACCCACGACGCCGACAGCATCACAATGGATCGAATCCATCGAAGAAGCGGCAGCTCTTTACAAGAGCGGTAATGATTGGATGTTACAATGTGGCATTGTTAATTCGTATGGAGCTGCAAAACTTTGGTTCTCCGGAGCTGCGGTGAGAAATTGGAAGGAATTTGAAGACAGACTGGTGATGGACTTTCCAACGTCGATAGATGTAGTAAATGTGCATCAAACCATAATGCATCGGAAAAAAAGGGTGGGAGAAAGCTTGGAAACATATTTCTACAGTCACGTGGCACTGAGCAGAAAGGAAAAACTTCCTGATCAGGCCACGATTTAGTATATAGTCTCGGATCTCGAAGGGTGGTATGGAAAGATTACAAAAGTAAACACCCCCACTGAACTATTGCAACAGTTAAAATGGTTGGCGGATGTGAAGCAGTTAAATACGACCGATGTCGCTTGTGGATCACTTTCGAGAAAAAAGGTAGACGCTGGTTCAAGTATTAAGTGTTTTCGTTGTGGTGGTGCCACGTTGCAGCAACCTGTAATGAGAGGAAAGTTGCGCGGCCATCTTCTAATATCGTGTGCTTTCGTTGTAATGAAAAAGGTCATCTAGCGAAAAATTGTACCAAGTCGTCCCAAAAACAATTTCCGAAGTTGATGCAAGAAATTCGCCAAAAAAGTAATTATTAAAATATCTGTGAAACTAACGGGACTGGTGATACGTTGAATAATAAGAAACGCGAGGTGTACTCTTCGACAGTCAACTATAAACTACTTTTATTCTCTCTGCATCAGAACACTGAGCCAGCCAGTTGTTCAGACAGGGTTGTATTCTAGGGTGGTCACCACAGTTCTCCCCCCTTTAGTTTAAACAATATTTCTCTGAAAATGGCCAAACTTCACTGCCATACAGATGTTCATTTTTTTGAATGCGGTTAAACATGACTGCCGCTTTAACTTTTTTTTTCAGATAGTGGCGAAACAATACTGCCACAAACTCAAACTTATATTTGTTTTAATAAATAAAATCGACATCTCTTTTAGGACGCTTTGGTCTACTAGAGCGACGCAAACTTTCTGGATGACAACTCGAACTTGACGGTTGATTCGATTGCGACCACTGTCGCGTAGATGGGCCCTCCTGGGGATCAACTTCCTCAGGCGGTAAACACGCCGATGTGTCGCCACCTTCCGAATCACAAACCATTGGATGATCGTCAGATGTGCCTCGGTAGATATACGAATCTGCTGCGAAACCAAGGAAACCAAGCATCGTCGTCAACGCTTTCATCGTCATCGTCATCGCGCGCTCTTTTCCCGTTAACACTCCTTTCCTCCCTCGCAAAAATCAAACCGTGACGATTTTTGCGGGCTCCAACCAGCTTCAGCTGGTTGCGGTGCGCCAGATACACCCGACCTCCGACGGAAACCTGAAATGTCGTTAAAGAAACACGCTTTAAAAATTTTGCTTCAAGCCATCGCCAAATGTCAGTAGGTTTAAAATTTTTAAAGTAAACTAGATCTCCTGGGCGCAACTTGTCAATCCAGTGAGGTTTATGATAATCTTTGGTATCGTAGCTATTTACAGACTATCACGCTTCGTCAGGTGATTCCTAAAACTATTTCTAGGATGGATTAAATCCAACAGCGTTTTGGGTTTATAGCTAAACAGTCTCTCTGAAGGAAAAGAACTACTACCTTCTAAACATGTATTCCTGTAACCAAACAAAAAATATGACACCAAATCTTCTGTGTTCAAACTAGCCATCTCCGGATCCAACAAAAACTTTTTCAAACCTTCTTTTACCACTCTTACCATACGTTCTGCTTGTCCGTTGCTCGAGGGGTTAAACGGAGGACTTTTCATAACCTTGATACTGTGTTTCTGAAAAAAATCAACAAGTTCTTTAGAATTAAACGGCGGTCCTCCGTCCGTAACAACTACGTCCGGCAACCCAAACCTAGCAAAAACGCTGATAAATTTCGACTTCACACTCCTGGCATCTGTACTAAACTTCATGTACTCAACTTCAAGCCATTTTGAAAAACTGTCGACAATGACCAGGAAAACTTTTTTGTCGAAATAAAAGAAGTCCGCATGAATGCGGGTAAACGGTTTTGTTGTAGGGATCCAGTTAGAATGTGGTACCTGCTTTGGAACAACATTCATTTGACAACACACAGTACAAGTTTTAACAAAATTTTCAAGGTCAATACTCATGCCATGCCAGTAAACTGTTCTTCTGGCCATCTGCTTTATTTTGGTTATTCCTGAGTGATTTTTGTGTAGTAAACGCAGAATTTTTTTTTGCAAACTAGCAGGAATAACGACACGGTCCTGGTATAGCAAACAACCCTCTACTACTTCCAAGTCTTGGTGTTGTGCGTATACGTCTGAAAAACTTCGATCTAACTTCTATGGCCAACCATGCTTCATGTAGTAAACAATTTTTTGTAGAAACGGATCTTTTTGCGATTCACTTGCAATCAAAGCATGGTCCAACAGAAACTCATTGGAAACATTCAAACTCTTCATGTATTCCTTTTGCAGACTTAACGGAACATTTTCAGGAATAGGAAATCGTAAGCAAAAATCTGCGTTGCCCATCTTTGTTGACGGCCTGTAAACAATGTCAAAATCGTAAATACTTAAATCCATTACATATCTTTGCAGACGCGTCACAAACAACGTATTTTTTCCTTCTTTCCCGAAAATTCCAATCAATGGCTTATGATCAGTATACACAGTAAACTTTTTGCCAAAAAGAAACTTATGAAACTTTTTGATGGTGCTAACAACTGCCAACGCTTCTAAGTGCAAAATTGGGTAGGATTTTTGTGCATTTGTTAAACTGAAAGAAACAAAACTAATAGGTCTTTCCTCATTCTTGATTTGATGTGCGATTACGCCGCCTAACCCATAACTACATGCATCTGTTACAACGACAACAGGTTTCCTCGGATCATAAAACTCTAACAACTTTGAACTTAGCAACGCCTGTTTACAGTCTTCAAACACTCGACTACAATCTGAGTCCCAGACAAACTTAACGTCTTTTAATAAACGATACAGACAGCTGAGGCGTGAGGACAAATTGGGTATGAACTTCCCGTAGTAATAAACCAAACCCAAAAATGCCTTCAGTTCAGAAACATTATTCGGAATTTCAGCTTTCCGAATAGTCTCGACCTCTTCCGGGCACGGCAACAAACCTCTGTCGCTCAAAATGTGACCCAAGAATGGCAAACTTGAAACAAACCATTTGCATTTTTGCAGATTAATCTTAATATTGGCATTAGAAAGACGCTCTAAGACCAAATTAAGCTTCCGTACGCAGTCCGAATAGTCCTTGCCTGCTATCGAAACATCGTCTAAGTAACAGTAAACTCCGTCGATATCCTTCAAAACCTGATCCATGATCCGCTGAAATATAGCCGCACTTGAAGAAGCACCCTGTGGCAAACGATTGTACGTAAACAAACCTTTGATTGTGTTAATCACCATGATTTTTCTTGATCTTTTTGACAACAATAACTGTGTATACGCACCAGACAGATCAAGAGAACAGAAAACCTTCGCGCCAGCCAAAGAAGCAAACAAATCCTGTGTTAGTGGGAGCGGATACACATTAGGAATCAAAACTTTATTGATAGAAACTTTACAATCAATAACCATCCTAATGCCACCGTCCTTTTTCACCACTTGAATTACGGGTGACGCCCACTCGCTCGAATCTATTGGTGTTATGACTCCATCCTTTTCCAAACAGTCGAGGTGCTGTAAAACCTTGTCCCTCAACCTGTATGGAACGTCATAAGCACGCTTAAAAAACGGGGTATGATCTTTTAAAACTAGATCTGCTTCAAACCCTTTACCCTTTTGGTGTACATAAAGATTTATCAAAAACATTGGCAAACTTACTCTGTATCTCTGCAACAATCTGGTCCGGGCAAACTGCCAGTTGATTTATGCTGCTTCCAAACGCCTTCCTCCAGTCAGGAACGAATACATCCAGCCAGTCTCGTCCCAACAAAGGTGTGAAGCAACTTCCACTTCGCAAAAGCGATCAGTTGAACAGTTTTCGCTTGGCCGTTAAACTCAACTTTTACCGTTATTTCTCCTTCCACCTTCAACTTGCTGCCATTAATCACTGCTAATTTCTTGTCGCACGTCTCTAATGGTATGTGATCGAATTCTCCCTCGTACATCTCCAAACTGATGACGGAAACCGCAGCGCCACTATCAACTTCCATTTTCAACCGCAAGCCGTCAACGTAAACGTTACGGAAACACGGTTCGTTGATTCTGTTAACTGATGATATCATCAAACAGTCCATTTCGTCGTCATCCGAGACGGATCTATTCAATCGACGTCTCAAACTTTTCTGATACTCGTTCAATTTTGGCTTTGCTGCTGGAGAATCGACAAACTTCACTGACTTTTTCTTGTTCTTCAAGTCGTAACAAAAACGACGTGTATGTCCACTTCTGCTTCAGAAATTGCAAAACAGATTTCGTGACTTTGAAGCGGAACGATTTTTACGGTCAAACGAAACTGATCGGCTTCTGCTCCTACCTCAGCTAGGCAGATGACTTCGTCCACGCGAGCGATCTCGGAAATCAGACCGATTGTCCCGATTCCCAAGTCTGTTCAACACGCTCGTACGGCGCGAACTAGAATCTCGAGAGATTATTTTCACCCTCTCTCCTGCTGCTTCCGTATTCGTGATGAGTTTCTCCGTTTTCGCCAAGGTTAGATCATCCTCATCAAACAAAGGCCTTTGTAGCTCCTCATCGCGGATTCCACAAACCAACTTATCGCGAATCGCCATGTCTTTAAACTGTCCGAATTCACACAACTCTGCTTGGAGCCTAACAGCTAGTATGAAATCCACAGCTGTTTCATTCGGCCCTTGTTCGCGTTTGTAGAATCTGTAGCGATGGATCAAATCGCTTTCCGTCTTGTCATACCGTTTTTTAAGAGCATTCGTAATCTGCTTAAACGATAAAGCTTTCAAATCCTTGCCAGGGAAAAGAAGCTTAATCTCGACTTCCCTGCTACAGGTAGCGAGAAACGAAACTTTTTGCTCCGCCGGATCAACCACCTTATGATGCGCAAACACCCAGTCCAACTGCTCCAAAAACTGCGCAAACGGAATAGTACCGGGAACGTACGGCTCGATTTGATTCACTAACGGCATACTTGACATGATGAAGAAAAAAAAAAACAAAAATTAAAAAAAATTGACAAACTAAAACTTGTACTAGTGTGCAAAATTACAAAAATATTTTTTACAGTGTATATTTCGCTGGTGCGATCAAATCAAAACAAACTGAATTTGATCTCCAGCTAGTGATGGGAAATATCGCCCAAAACGGACATCGATAACAATCGATAATTCCGGGGCTTTTATCGATATTATCGATAAGTATCGATAATTTGACAGCTTACGTTTGCGGTAAAAAAATTTTTTCAGATGATGATGAAAAAAACTATTTCAGATGGTGATGAAAAAAACTATTTCAGATGGTGATGAAAAAAAAAACTAGGACAGATAATTGAGTTGGATAAATTTCCCATGGAAGGTTATCATGTTAGCTTCCTCGCAAAAAAAATATTACGTCCTTGCGTGCGGCCTTCCGGCAGTTAACCGGAACATTCGCCATGGCGGACGAAAACATGCGTGTAGCCATGTTTTTAAACTCTTTATTAATTCCTCCTCCGTTTTCGCGACAAAATTGTTGGAATAGATCTTGCGCTTCAAGTTTGCCCAGAAATTCTCGATGGGAAGCAGGTGGGGGACATTGGGCGGATTCGCCGACTTCGGTACCACATCGATATTCAGCCGCTCCATTTCCTCCAACGATCGCTTCGAGTAGTTGGCCGACGTCAAATCTGGCCAGAACACCGTGTCTTTTCGCTTATGGTATTTTTTGATGAACGACGCAACTTCTGTCAGGCACTTTGTACTATAAATTTCACAGCCAGCCCGGAGCGAAAGAAGAGCAACTTTGACATCCCTTTCTCGCTGATTGTCAACCACAGCCGCACCTTCTTGGGGAACTTGGTCTGTGAAATAAACTTCACCTCCCTGCCCTGCTAGTCGTTGCCATCCAGGGTGAGATAGGTCTAGTCGTCCATCACCACTGCCACGTCGCGATTCGCCGGGAAAATCGACTTGACCATCTTATTCAACCGATGTCGCTGCGTCATTGCCTGCAGCTCCGAGACCAGTGGATGGGACTGCCGCTTCCTGCATGTATGTCCATGTTCTCCAGATACATTTTTCACTGTTTTAGAGCATGCACCCATCTCTCGGCCAAGGGCACGCAGCGATTTAGCCACTTTTCCCTCGGTATTCCTCTTCAGCATCCTTTGAAGCTTCTTGTCGCTCAGGGTCGTTGGCCGTCCGAAACCGGGCTTTCTTTCGATGCTCTGATCGTTGTCCAATAGTGTCAAAATGTTGTAGATGCCAGAACCGGCATACCCGGCGTCCACAAAGTGCCGCACGATGTTCGTTTTTGACGCGGCGGGGTACCGTTCTTTGAACGCGCACACTTCTGAACGGAGTAGCTTCACTTTTTTCGCCATCACAGTTAGAGTTTGACTGATAAAGCTGTCAATTTTTTTTAGGCTAACTCATGGGTAACTATGATTGATGATGCATGAGTAATTTCGTCAGTACGACTAAAGGTAAACCCATGAAAAATCGGCAATTTTTGTCCATTGTTTTTACCACAAACGTTATTCGACAAATGCAATTTTGCTATATAAATTTGTTAAAAACAGAGACAGTGATGGCCCAAACAGAATGGATACGTTTGCGTTGCGTTGACGTCAATTTGACAGTATATGTATGGGCTAACTGTCAAATTGCCGCAAACGCAACCGCAACGTATCCATTGTGTTAAGGCCTTGAATGACAAATCTTACGATACTGCGAATGAAAATTCAAATAACCGGACGAGTTAAACAGTTTGTTTTGGAAAGTCTTCGGGTTTTACGCCGGGAGTGCTTTCTACGGAGTAGTTTCAAGCCGAAGTTCATTTTGAAGGTTGTATAATAAGGGAAATAACTGAAGCAGGCAAAATTCTGTCAATTTTTAAATGGCCAATACTTCACGAAAAATGAATCAATTCTGACAAAACAGGTTTCATTTTACTGGAAAACTGTCCTAGTTTCCTAGTATTACTTGAGAACTGGACGTGACCAAGGGTCACTGGAAATGTTTCGGATTTCCGGAGTGTGTGTCAAAGTGTACATTTTTGCAACGCGTAGAACTTTTTCTGACATTCTGTTTCACTTAGGTTTATATGTTGTCAATAAATCAGAATTTATTTCGGGTTTATTGGTAGCCAAAGATTGAAAATTCGCCAAGGAATCATCGAGGTATGAATTTATTAAGTAGGGGTTTGGCGGTTTTTCCCTGTTGGGTACTATATTTCTTTGAGCTTGCAGTACTCTAGCAGAATTCAATCGAACATTGTGGGTGGGTAGGTCTTATTAAACCAAGCAACTTTGCAAACTTGCGTTTGTAAATTTATCTGGATTAACATTTGAAAAGGTCAGATTATTTTCACGCGGATTTTCTCTAAATGGTTATTTATGCAGATTTTCAAATTATCGTGGTATTTTGCGCGAATTTTTGAATTAAAGCGGTTTATCAAGCGGATTTCTGAATTAACAAGGTTTTTTCACGAGGCCTAACTGTATTTGAACCTTTTTCTTATGAATCAATATATCTTAGTAAAAATTATCTGAACTTTCCTTCAAAAATATAAAAAAAGGAGTTTAGGATCCTACTCCGACAAAAATATAATTTTAAAAACAAAAAAATGTTTTCAGAAAATATCGGTGATCTCAGATTTTTTTGAATGAAGTATTTTAGATAGACAATTCAGTTGCCTAAAACGTTCCATGCGTTGCAAAAATGTACACTTTGACACACACTCTTGAAATCCGAAACATTTTCGGTGTAGGTTGGTCACACCAAGTTCCCAAGTAATACTTGTATAATACTGTTCTCCAGTAAAATGAAACCGGTTATCAAAATTGATTCATTTTTCGTAAAGTTCTGGCTATTTAAAATTCGAGAGAATTTTTTTATCTCAATTATTTTGTCTACCCCCTGTATAAATCAAGATATTTTTTTGGCGCAACAATTTCGTTAATTTGGATTTTTAGTGGAACTAAAAATTGTTTGTTGGGTAACAGATACTTTAAACTTAAACAGTTCCAAGTTAAACTAAACAATTACCAGAGAAATACCAATAGACTGCCACTATGCATGTCCATCATATTATAAGAGTTAGCAGGCCAAAGAAAATGAATTTTATTACAATTTCGTATCATTGCTTTTTATGAGATGGTGCAAAAAGTTTGGATATTTTTTTAAACTTCTCCAGTACTATGTTGTCGAGTTCATCTGTTCTCAGGAAGCTAAAAACTATAAGTACCTTTTTAGTTACCATTATTTTTCAGAAACTCAGTGACACCCGGGGCGAACCTTCACACCACCCCCAACAATGCTAAATCTTGTCGAATAGCAGCACCCAACAAATACCTAGCGACAAAAGCAACTCCTGGGGAAGGGTAGGTGAGGTCTCATTCTTTTGGGTCTCCTCCAGTAACCAGCCGCACTGACTTGTGCTCACCCAGAGGGGATTCACTGATGTCAAATTCCACATATGTGTGCGTTATCGCAGATCAACTCTGGTCCATGACGTTTGTTGGTCCATGATGTTTGTAACTATGAACAATAATGGGGGAAAAATCACTACACAACACATTTATGAAAGTTTCTCGCGGTTTTACGAGTTCTGATTTAAGAAGGTTCCGATTCTGTAATATTTCACATCGATCAATTTCATCACCAAAAAGAACAAAAACCAAAACAAACGCCATGTTGCCGAATATGTTGGTTACACGATGTTTGACAGATAGATCCCCCCTGTGCTCACCCTTAAAATATCGACAATTATCGTTAACGTCAAGAAATTAACGATAATATCGATGTCCTGTATCTATCGATATTATCGATAAGTATCGATAAGTTTCCCATCACTAATCTCCACACAACTCAACATAATTACAGCTGTGAACAACAAAACACTTTTGCCTATTCCGCTTCGTGCGGAACGAAAAACACAAGCAAGAATACAATTTGTTTCGGCGGTGCGATGAAGCCGACAAAAAATGCCGCCGATGATTAGTGTTAGTGCTGAATCAAACAGAACTTACATGCAAAACTTTGATATGCTGCTGTTTGATTATGGTAGTGCAGCATAAACTTTGGCAAAATCAAAAATGGCTCTTTTGCCTATCCGATCACGGTAAAAACAAAATGAAGCGCAATTCCTCCTGCGTGCTAAACAGTCGAAAAAGGCTTACAATCGCCCTTTAAACATGCAGTTAAAACAAGATAAACTGTGCAAAAACTTACGTGATCGTTGACGAAAACCTGTTTGATCGAAATAAAAAAAACTTCAAAAAGTAAAACAAACCTGATCTACCAGGATAAACTTTTTTTATAGATTTTCATTTTTTCGCGGAAAAACACCACAACCGCTTTTCAACACTGGCTCTCCGCAAACACTTGGTGGGGCAAAACTTTTATAAATTATTTTTTCTCTGCCGCTTTTCACACCAGCGGAAAACAAACTTTCGGCAAACTGAACGCCGCGAAACCACTTCACCAGCAAACTTAACGCCGAAAAAAAAACTGTTCGTAGGCTACGGAAACACTGTCGCAAAACTAAAATGCTCGTACACACGCGAATTTCTAAGAAAAAAAAACCGATTTCCTCTAGTTTTTAAATAGTTTATTTGACACGGCACGATACAATTTATGTTTAACTGAGCCAAGTACATTTTTTTTAAATTCTAAATTAGCAGGGAAAAGAGGGAGGCCTTTTCTTTATTCTCGCGGCCGACTACGAGCTAGTGGGGATTTAAGGTGAGAGGAGGGGAGTTACAATTTTGATTTTAACTATATTGAGTTATACGATTTATTTATTTGTACATGGCTAAGCAGTGATGTTCTATTTGAGCAGTTTGGACTGAGGTGTCTGCGTGAACATAAAGATGCCGAGTCTTCGTTTCAGTGTCTCCAGCTTAGTGTATCATCTTCTTTCAGCGTGTAGCGGGAATGGTAATCTAACAAATAGATAGAAGAGTTTCATATTTTAATACCAGCGTGTTTTATGAACACGTATAGCTGTATCATGTACTGGAGATCACCGCTTCCCAGAATGTCTCTAACGGGTACGTTCGGTTGTTTTCCTCGGGCCCGAAGGGAATCTATAAGCTCAGAACTAACACCACAGTATTCGGTACACGACCAAACAACATGCTCGATGTAGCCATCGCCACAAACGCAGTGATTACTGTCTACAAGCCCGATACGAAAGAGATGCGTGTTTAACGTATAGTGATTGGACATAAGTCTGGACATCACGCGAATGAAGTCCCGACCTACATCCAACCCCTTGAACCATGCTTTCGTCGATACCTTAGGAAAAATGGAATGTAGCCACCGTCCCAGTTCATCTGAGTTCCATGATGATTGCCAACTGTTGAGTGTTCTCTGACGCAAAATGCTATAAAATTCATCATAAGCAATTGGTCTTTCATAAATATCACCGTCAATAGCACCCACCTTACCTAAAGAGTCAGCCTTTTCGTTACCCGGAATCGAGCAATGAGAAGGGACCCACGCTAAGGTAACCCGGTAATTTTTATCTGTTAAAGCACTTAAAAACCGCCGTATTTTCCCCAGGAAATACGGGGTGTGCTTCACAGGCTTCATTGATCGCAGAGCCTCAATGGCACTGAGACTATCTGTGAAGATGAAGTAGTGGTCTATGGGTAGGGTTTCGATGATTCCAAGAGAGTACTGAATAGCAGCAAGTTCTGCGACGTACACGGAAGCAGGAGCATCGAGTTTGTAGGAGGCGGTAAAATTTTCGTGGAAAACACCGAAGCCAGTGGACTCATCTAGATTAGATCCGTCAGTGAAAAACCTTTTATCATAACTAACATGTTTAAACTTATTGGAAAAAATCTTAGGGATCTCTTGGGGTCACAATTGATCCGGGATACCAGAAATGTCTTGTTTCATGGTGGTGTCGAAGAATATAGCATTATTAGAAGTAGCTAAAAGAGCGACATTGGAGGAATCGTATGAAGAAGGATTAATATCTTGAGCCATATAGTCAAAATATAAAGTCATAAATCTGGATTGAGCTTCAAGGTCGACCAACCTCTCGAAATTTTTAATTACTAATGGGTTCATAACTGTGCATCGAATTAGCAACCGGTAAGAGAGATTCCAAAAACGATGTTTCAACGGAAGAATACCCGCTAACACTTCGAGACTCATCGTATGGGTCGACTGCATGCAACCTAAGGCAATACGCAAACAACGATATTGTATTCTCTCTAATTTTATAATGTGCGTGTTCGCGGCGGAGCGAAAGCAGAAACAGCCGTACTCAAGAACTGACAATATCGTTGTTTGGTATAACCTTAGAAGGTCTCCTGGGTGAGCACCCCACCAAGTTCCGGTAATCGTACGAAGAAAATTAATCCTCTGTTGGCATTTTTGTGTCAGATACCTTATATGACAAGCCCAGGTGCATTTGGAGTCGAACCAGACCCCGAGATATTTAGCGACTAAAACCTGAGAGATCGTTTTACCCGTTAGTAGGAGCTGCAGCTGAGCTGGGTTATGCTTCCTAGAAAAAACGACCAGCTCAGTTTTCTCCGGAGAGAATTCGATACCCAGCTTAAGAGCCCATTCAGACAAATTGTCTAAGGTATCTTGCAATGGTCCTTGCAGATCGCTAGCCTTGCCACCAGTAATGGATACAACGCTATCGTCTGCAAGTTGCCTTAGCGTGCATGAATTTGCAAGACATTCATCGATGTCATTGACGTAAAAATTATATAAGAGAGGACTTAAACATGAGCCCTGGGGAAGGCCCATGTAACTAATTCGGGAAGTTGTCGAATCGCCATGTGAGAAATACATATGCTTTTCTGACAACAAATTGAGCAAAAAGTTATTCAAATTTGGTGAAAGTCCCTGCGAATGAAGTTTCGCGCTTAAAACTTCTACAGAGACAGAGTCAAAAGCCCCCTTAATATCCATGAACGCAGAAGCCATTTGCTCTTTTCGAGCAAAGGCTTGTTGAATTTCAGTAGAAAGCAACGCTAGGCAATCGTTCGTCCCTTTGCCCCGGCGAAAGCCAAATTGAGTATCTGAAAGTAACCCGTTTGTTTCGACCCATTTGTCTAACCGTAAGAGGATCATTTTCTCCATTAATTTCCGGAGGCAAGAGAGCATCGCAATCGGCCTATATGAATTGTGATCAGAGGCAGGTTTCCCGGGTTTCCGAATAGCAATGACTTTTACCTCCCTCCAGTCATGCGGAACAATATTTAGCTCAAGAAACTTGTTGAACAAATTCAACAAGCGTCTTTTTGCAGAGTCGGGTAGATTCTTCAACAGGTTGAATTTTATTCTATCTAACCCTGGAGCCTTATTGTTGCACGACAGGAGAGCCATTGAAAATTCCAACATCGAAAATGGAGGCTCTTCCGTAGTTACTAATAACGCGTCGCGAAAGGTTTTCTGTTCCGGTACAGAGTCTGGACAGACCTTTTTGGCAAAATCGAGTATCCAGCGATCTGAATACTCCTCGCTTTCATTCGAAACGTCACGGTTCCGCATGCGCTTGGCGATATCCCAAAGAGTGCTCATCGCTGTTTCCCTCGACAACGCGTTTACGAACCGCCGCCAGTACCCGCGTTTTTTCGCCTTTACTAAGCTCTTCATCTGCCTGCCCAGTGCCTCGTACTTTCGAAGCAGGTTGACAGTGCCGTACTCCCGGTAGTCCTTATACGCCGCGGACCTTCGCGCGTACAGCTCAGAGCACTCTTTGTCCCACCATTTGTTGGGAGGGCGCTGTCTAATCGTTACCCCGGGTATCGGTTTCGTCTGAGCTTGAGTCGCGGCGTCGATTATCAAGCCAGCTAAGAACGCGTATTCTTCCTCCGGAGGAAGTTCCTCGTGAGTCTCGATAGATTGCGCTATAATAGACTCATAACACTTCCAATCAATATTACGTGTAAGGTCGTAGGAAATATTGATTGGGTTCGGGGGAGTTGAACCATTAGCAATTGATATAACGATTGGAAGATGATCACTACCGTGGGGATCGTTGATTACTTTCCACCGGCAATCTAACGCTAGTGATGTCAAGCAAAGGGATAGGTCAAGCACGCTTTCACGTGCTGGAGGATTAGGTACACGTGTCGCTTCCCCAGTATTCAAAACTGTCATATTGAAGTCGTCGATCAAGTTACAGATTAAAGAAGATCGGTTGTCGTCGTACAGCGACCCCCATAGCGAACAGTGAGAATTAAAATCTCCCAATATCAAAAAAGGCGCGGGAAGCAACTCTGCTATATCAGTGAGATGCTTCTGTTCAATCCGCGCGGATGGAGGCATATATAACGAAACAAGGCATAGGTCTTTTCCGTTCATATTCGATTCGGAAGAAGGAATAGCACTTTTTAATTCCTAAAAGTACCCCTCCACCGTGTGAGTCTCGATCTCGACGAATAATGTTAAAATCGTGGAAATTGAGTTGATCGTTTGAATTGAGAAAGGTTTCGCAGAGCGCAAATGCGTCACAATTGTATGTATTTATTAAATGAGAAAATAGATCGAATTTGGGGATGATACTTCTGCAATTCCACTGTAATACAGTGATAAAATTCCTAACCTCTTTTGCCGTATTAGTCATCGAAACATATGATAGCTGAAATGAGGGGCCAAGTTGCTGCTAGTTGCATCAAAAAGGTTTTCACTGTAGAAAGAAGGGCAAGAAGAATATTTTGTAGGGGATCTGGTATGTTGAATGTTTTAAATATCCAGTCCACAATATCAGAAAATTTTATGAACCCTGTTTCTTTTTTATCTTCTGATCGAGAAATGGGTGCACGAGGGTTTTTTGGTGCCCCAGGAAGCGGTGGGTACTCCTGGTTTGATTTAAAATTAAAACCGGGAGGTACTTGCTTCGGTTTTTCTTCACCGCTTCCTTTTTGTGTTGGCTTATTGGTCATTCCGCTAGGGGTTATCTTGCGACCTTTGCGAGAAAGATTAGGAGAGTTGATCATTCTCCTCTTCCTAGAACCTTCTGGCATGGCATAAGAACACCCTTCGACGGGATCGTCAGATGTACCCTCATCGGTTGGCAAAAAGGAAAAAATATTTCCTGTCGAGGGTGGCTCAGCACTCTTCAGCATTTCTGCGAAAGAGCGCTTTGATCGTTCCTTGAGGGAACGCTTTATTTTTTCCTCGCGCTGTTTGTACGCGGGACACGCCGAAAGGTCATGCCGAGTTCCCTCGCAGTAAAGACACTTTTCAGTATCCTCACTGCAAGCGGTCTCAGCATGATTGCCTCCGCACTTGCTGCAGCGTGCCTTGTTGCAGCAGTAGGTGGCTGTATGACCTAACTGCTTGCAGTTTTGGCAATGCATGACCCGCGGTACGAACAGGCGTACAGGCAGACGAACCCTGTCCAAAGAGATGTAGTTCGGCAGTGCGGATCCGGCGAATGTTACACGGAAGGAATCCGAAGGGAAGAATTTCTTCTTCCCTTCTTCGATGGATACTGAATGCAATTGCTTGACATCCAGTATCTTTACATCTTGAATCAGGGGGTTCTTGAAGCAGCCAACCCCGTGACGCAAAATGTCATCGACCGTGAGGCTTCCTTCGGTAACCACACCGTCGATCTCCACGTCCTTGGCAGGGATGTACACGCGGTACTCTCTCGTGAAGAGCTCGTAGCCAGCAATTGCGTTTGCTTGCTTCAAGCTACTCACAACAACTCGCAGTTTGTTCGGTCTAACCTTTGTAATTTCGGTTACGTCCGAAAACTGTTTTGCCAGGTCCTTGCCGATTTGAATTATATTTAGAGGCTTCTTTATGGGCCTGAAGTAAACTACGAACGGACCTTTCGAAGCATCTGGGTAAGCTTTCACCCGTGTTGTCGGTACCCTTGGTACGGGGCTAGGTAGCGGGGAAGGTAGAGGGGAATTGATGGGGGAGATCTCAATCTCTTCCCCAGTTGTTTCCACATCCAGGAATAGTTGCACCTGCATGTCGTCCATTTTGCGGGAGCGTTACGCTCTACCGCACACAAACGATAAATATTCGAATGTGGGGGGGGTCAAGTAGTTGCTATTAAATTTTAAAAACAATTTCTCAAACTACAATGGATCAAAATAAAAAAAAAGGCAGTAATACTAATACTAATAACAATAGTAATAATAGTAATAATAATAATAAAAATAATAATAATAATAATAATAATAATACTAATAATAATAATAGTAATAATAATTATAATAATAACAATAATAATAATACTATTAATAATAATGATAAAAATTCTAAAGTGAATACTTCACCGAACGTCTAAGTCACGACCTCACGGCTGATAGTAGGATTAATCGAGCGTCTCCGCAGAACAAACAATGACGATCCAGCTTCGTGTTGTGACACAGTGGCCGTATCCTACACGCGACCTTGTAGATGCCACTTGTAGTTGACTTCCACTCGCTCGATCGTATGGTGGTCCGTGCTGCTAGCGGGGTAACAGCGGTGCGGGAGAATTATTCTTGCTGATATATCAGCTGCGTATCGGATCACTGGCGGGGTAGCCTGCCCCTACCAGTGTGCAGAAGATGTTTCTGCCGATAAACTACCGGCTATTGTTATCGCGCAGCACAAGAACTAATCGACAAAAAAACACCCGTACGATAACTCGTGTATTGTTATTTTGCAAACTCAAATGGAGATGAACAATTTGCGTCTAATCGAGACGAAAGCAAAACAACGAATGAACCGATTTCCTCGTCGCCACTAAAATATCTGTGAAACTAACGGGAC
The DNA here is from genome assembly GCF_029784165.1 of Wyeomyia smithii. Lineage (NCBI taxonomy): Eukaryota > Metazoa > Arthropoda > Insecta > Diptera > Culicidae > Wyeomyia > Wyeomyia smithii. The sequence goes on from NC_073694.1 coordinate 109,100,174, forward strand.
TGGTGATACGTTGAGTAATAAGAAACGCGAGGTGTACTCTTCGACAGTCAACTATAAACTACTTTTATTCTCTCTGCATCAGAACACTGAGCCAGCCAGTTGTTCAGACAGGGTTGTATTCTAGGGTGGTCACCACAATTATGTGAAAACTGAAAATTGGTGGACATAGAGTTGACGCCTCGTATGGTTGTGGCTCTGCGATAACAACTATAAAAGAATGTAACAGTGCAATTCAATACAACGTGGAATCGTGCCAGATGGAACTGATTGGGTTTGGCGAAAATAAAGTTCAAGTGCGAGAGCGTCGCTCCGAAGAAATAGAAGTGGACGGATTAAAAATGGAAGTTATGATGTTTGTAGTGCCTAACAAAGTGCAAGCCAACACAGTGATAATCGGACGAGACATTCTCGATCGTGACGATGTTCGGTTTACAAAAGAGAAGGGTAGTGTGCGAATTGAGAGAATTTCCGAAGAGCAACCGCAAACCAACTTAACCAGAAATGAACACTTTGCAGGGTCGAATGGAACTCAGTCAAATATGTGTAACATTCGGGCTTACGAGCCGATATCTATCAGCGAGATAAATGTAGACGGTGATGAGAATGATCGCCAGCAAATTTTTCCAGTATCATTAAACAGTAGAAAATTTACGGCCTTTTCCACATCGACAGGACATTACGAATATCTGAAAATGCCCTTTGGATCGTCCAATAGCAGTTTTTCAGCGAATGATGGATGCCATCGTAGCACCACTTCGTCGTAAAGGATACGTTGCATATTTGGATGACGTCACCTTCGGGGGACGTGATATGATTGGAGTGATGAAAAAATTTGAGGCATTGTTAAATAAGTTATTAGAAAATGTATTAACAGTTAATTTAGAAAAAAAACTCAGTTTTTGAAGCAAAGAGTAGAATTTTTGTGTTTTGGAATTAGTGAAACCAGGCCTAGCGAAGGTGTGTGCCATCGAGAATTCCCCTGTTTCTGTAAATGTGCGAAATGCCAGAGAGTTCTTGGAACTGGCGAATTATTTCAGACGCTTCGTCAAGGAATTTAGTATAGTTGCCGAACCTTTGATACGGTTGACTAAAAAAGATGTTGAGTTCCAATGGGAAATTGCCCAGCAATCGTCTTTTGAAAAACTTAAGGTGGTATTAGTGAGCCGACCAGTGATAGTGATGTACGATCCAACAAAAGATATTGAAATACATACAGATGCCTGTTCGCACGGTTTGTCAGGCATACTGCTACAAAAAATTGAGGATGGGTTGCATCCAATTAGTTATTTTAGCCGAAAAACGTCATCTACAGAGTGTAAGAAGTACAGCTACGAGCTGGAAGCTTTGGCGATAGTGGAATCTTTGGAACGTTTTCGGAAGCATGTTTTAGGTCATCATGCGAGAATTGTAACCGACTGTGAGGCTGTGAAAAAAAAACGGTTGCCAAGAAACAGATGCTACTGGTAGTGGGAAAATTGCTGCTTAAATTGTTAGAATACGATTACGAGCTCGATCATCGAAAAGGAGATAAAATGAAACATGCCGACTGAGTCGGTAATCCAGTAGAGGACGCTGTGTGAGAAGAAGTTGAGCCTGTGATGGCTAGTGTGATGCAAATAAATATCGGGGAAGTTGAATAGCTTAAGTTGTTGCAGCGGGAAGATGAGCATCTCTACGAGCTGATGCAAGTGTTATCGGTGCCTCCAGTTGACAATCGTAGTAGGCAGATACACAAGGAGTACGCTCTGCGACGTGAAGGTGTAATGACGTTGCGGTGATGAACTAAAATTGGTGGTGCCAACACGTGCAAGGTGGAGAATCGCACGTAGTTACCACGATGATCTTGGCCATAGAGGTGTCGATAAAGTGCTCAAAGCGATAAAAACAAATTTTTGGTTTTGCCGAATGAAAATTATTTGAAACGGTATATAAATTCGTGTGTCTATTGCGCTTATGTTAAGAGTAAGAGTGGGAGGCGGGAAGGGTTGATGCACCCTATCGAAGAAGTTCCAATATCCTTTGATACGATTCATATGGACCATCTTGAACCGTTCATCCGCTCGCTCTTTAAAATGAATACTTGATAGTATTAGTGGACGGGTTCACGGAATATGTCGTATTTATTTATTTGTTCTTCGTCTTCGAAATTTCGTACATACTGTAACTTAAACTAGATGCCCAATTCTATTGACAAAAACATTTCTACTAATACAAAAATCGAAGTAGTCGTAAACAGTATTAAAAGCACGGATGCATGCTGGATTATTGAATCCATAGTTTGTCCTGTTAGCTGGGAGCCAGAGCGCATCATGGTATCGAAGAGTACGAGATGGGACGTGTATGTTAATGCTTTGGAGTAAAGCTGGACAATCCTGGTGAGAATGTCAAAAACGAACGTTCGCTGTAGCTTAAGACGCTTGTTCAGTACTTCGAAAACGTCCCTGTCAGAAAAGCGGAATTCAGGAAGATGCACCTCGTGTGTTGGTGTACGCCGAAAGGTTTCCGGATTGGAAGCGGGAGGGATGGCTCGAAAAACGCTTTTGAAAAAGCCGGCAAATAGGTTAGCAGCTTCTTTAGCTGTGCTTCCATGACATCCGTTCAACTCTACGTTCGATGGAGTGCGTTTCGATGATTTCTGGGTCCTAATGAAAGCCCAAAATGATGACGGGTTCAGCTTCAGATCTGATTGCAGTCTATTCACGTATGCTGAATAGGTCGTCGCCAAGAGACTGGAATATTCGAATTCGATGTGTCGGAGAAATTGGCAGTTTTCTTCAGACCTGGTCCCGAAGAATCGGTTACGGGCTTTACGGAGCTTGTTGCGCAGGTAACGTAGCTCGGGAGTCCACCAAGGTTTGCGTGCAAAAGTGGATGTACCGTTTTTGCGACGCGAAACGAGTCTTCCGAATATACCTTAAAGCGTATCATAAAAAACAAACACAGTTTCATCCACAGAAACTTTTCTGCCATCGTTTTCGGTTGGATAGGACAAACAATGAACAAGTGGCGATAACTGTGATTTTGCTTGTTTGTGGCTTGTGGCTTGAGTAAAACTTTTTAATCAAAAACAGCTAATTCTAACGATTTTTTTCTCCTCAACGCACGATACGATAACTATTACTTCGGACTATAAATAACACAGTAACTACGATTTTGAATCTAATTTTAAAAACGGAAAAACCACTTCAAAATATACAGCGATATGAAGTTGCGGCCGAACACGACGAGATCACATACACATTGTATTGAAAGCCGTTCGGAATACGAAGACGAAACCAGTGCTACAAATGTTGAGTGATGTGCTCGCAACGTTCGGTAGACCCAACCGAATAATCGCCGACAGAGGAACAGCATATACAATGAGAGAGTTTGTTGATTTCTTCGTGTAATTGGCGTTGACGGTGTTGCTGATATTTGTTTGGTTTCTGCGTGCGAAAAAGAAAGAAGGAAATATTTTTGCTTTTGTCATCACGCACATTTTGACAATTATATACGAGAGTTCACGTAGGTGCGAACAGCCTTCGAAATCTCTTTCAACGCGAATAAACCGAATTGGGTATCGCTCATGTTAAGGTGGCAGGCGTGCTAACGGGCAGGTTGAGCGCGAGAACCAAAGTGTGTTACACTCAGTGAAATCTATGGTAAAAAACAACGATAAATCCTGGAACAGACAAATTCGAATGATCCAGTGGGGATTAAATACTTTAGTGAATGAATTAACGAAAGTCTCACACCACTCGCTACTGTTTAGTTATAATCTACGTGATATAATGCAAAACCAGTTATTAATGATGTTTTCAGTGGAGGTTCCGGAAACTCGATCTGAAGAATTACGTAGCATTGTACAAGCCAGAATTAAAAGAGGGTAGCAAAGGCAAGTTATTTTTTGATAAGCATCGGCGACCGGCAAGGCAATATCGAGAAGGTTATTTAGTGCTGGTGGAAAATGACATTCGTTCTACGGGTCAAAGTAAAAAGTTGGAGCAACGTTACAAGGGACCGTTATTGATTCAAAAAGCAGTCGGCAATGATCGCCATTTAATCACTGATGTTCCTGGAGTTCGGCTTAGCCAAAAGCGGGGAGCTGCGTAGCCGCAAGGTTACAGAGTCCGCTTTGTCAAGCGGATGGTCGTGGGTTCGAATCTTAGTGGAGTCAGGCCATTCGATGACAAAAAAGGATTTCAAGCATGGGTTTATTCTCAGGCTCCCCACCAGTTAACCTTCCTTTACGCTGAAATCTACAGTACCTTCGGGTGACTTCCTCTTAACAAAAATTAAGTTCCACTTATCAATAAAACTGGCCAGAAGGACGCACAACGAAACTTCTCCAGCGAATGGCGATATTTGGCTGGAGGAACGAGGCTCGGTATAGAAGAATAGTGAGCGTGTAAAAAGAAAGGGTAGCACATTAAACACAAGCACTGATAAAAAAAAATAAGCAATGCCACTTTTCAATAGCGGTATTGCTAATAATAGAAGTGCGGGATACAGCAGACACCCGAGCATATCTCACAATAGATCAACGATTCTGGTCGCAGTGAGGAAGTCCATACAAGAAATAAAAAAAAAGCGAACGTCGACGATATTCGCAGCGGATAGGATGACACCGTGGGCAGTAAATGCATCTGTGGAGGCTAACGACGGTTCGTGTAATTCTGAGGCGAATAACCATTCAGATAACTCTGATGCAGATTGATTACACAGTGCAACAATAAATGACTTTTTTTCTGCCTGGGCTTCAATATATAATTTTTGTGTGTGACATTTTACGTCGATCAGGCACCTATCATTCGATTTTTGAGACTTTTTTACTCGAAATAAGATTTAATTTGACTACCACTTTAAGATATTAACGAATTACCATTAATACTCAGAAATAATCGATATTATTTTGCTTTGTGAAATATACTAAAACTATGCCAAAACCGGTTTCGTAGAATCACCGTTTTTGTCCAATTTAAGATCTGTTTTTTTTTCAAAAGATGGGTAAAAGGATGCTAATATGTGGACAAACTCTTAGAATTTTGATATTTGTCCTCAAAACAAAATGGCGTCGAAAAAAACACAAAAATGGCGCCATTGTTGCCCCTTAAGTTGGAATATGCTCAAACTCAGGGAAATTTATTTCCGCATCAAACTTCATCAAAAAATCATACATAGGAGCCAAGGCAAAAAAAAATGTTGCACTGTGTTATTGCCGGGACGGGATAAAAGCTCTAGTGTCCGTTGTAAGGGCGATTTCGTTATTAGTTTATAAAATGAACAACCCTAATGATTATTTTACCACATTATTAACAATACATTTGAATATATAGGCGAAGAAGAGATAATAAAAATCAGTTGAATTCGTAATACCGCGTTGACCACTTCGATTTAGTGTAGTCCTGTATTACAATCCCTATCTTAGGTGTTACACGTGGATGAGTGTTGTTTATACGTTTCTAAACTTTCAAACTTTCAAATATATGACACGATTTTTTTTTTGATCGTGGTTAAATCGTAACGTCACTGTATTCATACTTACGTTTGACTCGATTATATATATATAGACTCGATTTTATATCATTCGATAAAATATCAGTTTAGATTCGATTATTTATAGTTGGATTTTTTTACTTTTTCAAAATTGACTTTCTTTTCACGGCTTTCGAACCACGTGTTAAATCATTATAAAATTAATCAGTTAACCCTTAATTACCGTTTACCCGATATCAGTGTTATTCAAATCGATTGTGTAATCTCTGAGATAACTATTACTATTACTTCGGACTATAAATAACACAGTTACTACGATTTTGAATCTAATTTTAAAAACGGAAAAACCACTTCAAAATATACAGCGATATGAAGTTGCGGCCGAACACGACAAGATCACATACACATTGTATTGAAAGCCGTTCGGAATACGAAGACGAAACCAGTGCTACAAATGTTGAGTGATGTGCTCGCAACGTTCGGTAAACCCAACCGAATAATCGCCGACAGAGGAACAGCATATACATCGAGAGAGTTTGTTGATTTCTTCGTGTAATTGGCGTTGACGGTGTTGCTGATATTTGTTTGGTTTCTGCGTGCGAAAAAGAAAGAAGGAAATATTTTTGCTTTTGTCATCACGCACATTTTGACAATTATATACGAGAGTTCACGTAGGTGCGAACAGCCTTCGAAATCTCTTTCAACGCGAATAAACCGAATTGGGTATCGCTCATGTTAAGGTGGCAGGCGTGCTAACGGGCAGGTTGAGCGCGAGAACCAAAGTGTGTTACACTCAGTGAAATCTATGGTAAAATACAACGATAAATCCTGGAACAGACAAATTCGAATGATCCAGTGGGGATTAAATACTTTAGTGAATGAATCAACGAAAGTCTCACACCACTCGCTACTGTTTAGTTATAATCCACGTGATATAATGCAAAACCAGTTATTAATGATGTTTTCAGTGGAGGTTCCGGAAACTCGATCTGAAGAATTACGTAGCATTGTACAAGCCAGAATTGAAAGAGGGTAGCAAAGGCAAAAGTTATTTTTTGATAAGCATCGGCGATCGGCAAGGCAATATCGAGAAGGTTATTTAGTGCTGGTGGAAAATGACATTCGTTCTACGGGTCAAAGTAAAAAGTTGGAGCAACGTTACAAGGGACCGTTATTGATTCAAAAAGCAGTCGGCAATGATCGCCATTTAATCACTGATGTTCCTGGAGTTCGGCTTAGCCAAAAGCGGGGAGCTGCGTAGCCGCAAGGTTACAGAGTCCGCTTTGTCAAGCGGATGGTCGTGGGTTCGAATCTTAGTGGAGTCAGGCCATTCGATGACAAAAAAGGATTTCAAGCATGGGTTTATTCTCAGGCTCCCCACCAGTTAACCTTCCTTTACGCTGAAATCTACAGTACCTTCGGGTGACTTCCTCTTAACAAAAATAAGTTCCACTTATCAATAAAACTGGCCAGAAGGACGCACAACGAAACTTCTCCAGCGAATTGGCGATATTTGGCTGGAGGAACGAGGCTCGGTATAGAAGAATAGTGAGCGTGTAAAAAGAAAGGGTAGCACATTAAACACAAGCACTGATAAAAAAAAAAATAAGCAATGCCACTTTTCAATAGCGGTATTGCTAATAATAGAAGTGCGGGATACAGCAGACACCCGGGCATATCTCACAATAGATCAACGATTCTGGTCGCAGTGAGGAAGTCCATACAAGAAATAAAAAAAAAGCGAACGTCGACGATATTCGCAGCGGATAGGATGAAACCGTGGGCAGTAAATGCATCTGTGGAGGCTAACGACGATTCGTGTAATTCTGAGGCGAATAACCATTCAGATAACTCTGATGCAGATTGATTACACAGTGCAACAATAAATGACTTTTTTTCTGCCTGGGCTTCAATATATAATTTTTGTGTGTGACATTTTACGTCGATCAGACACCTATCATTCGATTTCTGAGTCTTTTTTACTCAAAATAAGATTTAATTTGACTACCACTTTAAGATATTAACGAATTACCATTAATACTCAGAAATAATCGATATTATTTTGCTTTGTGAAATATACTAAAACTATGCCAAAACCGGTTTCGTAGAATCACCGTTTTTGTCCAATTTAAGATCTGTTTTTTTTTTTCAAAAGATGGGTAAAAGGATGCTAATATGTGGACAAACTCTTAGAATTTTGATATTTGTCCTCAAAACAAAATGGCGTCGAAAAAAACACAAAAATGGCGCCATTGTTGCCCCTTAAGTTGGAATATGCTCAAACTCAGGGAAATTTATTTCCGCATCAAACTTCATCAAAAAATCATACATAGGAGCCAAGGCAAAAAAATTGTTGCACTGTGTTATTGCCGGGACGGGATAAAAGCTGTAGTGTCCGTTGTAAGGGCGATTTCGTTATTAGTTTATAAAATGAACAACCCTAATGATTATTTTACCACATTATTAACAATACATTTGAATATATAGGCGAAGAGGAGATAATAAAAATCAGTTGAATTCGTAATACCGCGTTGACCACTTCGATTTAGTGTAGTCCTGTATTACAATCCCTATCTTAGGTGTTACACGTGGATGAGTGTTGTTTATACGTTTCTAAACTTTCAAACTTTCAAATATATGACACGAATTTTTTTTTGAGATCGTGGTTAAATCGTAACGTCACTGTATTCATACTTACGTTTGACTTGATTATATATAGACTCGATTTTATATCATTCGATAAAATATCAGTTTAGATTCGATTATTTATAGTTGGATTTTTTTACTTTTTCAAAATTGACTTTCTTTTCACGGCTTTCGAACCACGTGTTAAATCATTATAAAATTAATCAGTTAACCCTTAATTACCGTTTACCTGATATCAGTGTTGTTCAAATCGGTTGTGTAATCTCTGAGATAAAGTTTCGTGATTTTAACATTTTGATACAATACAGAAGAAGTTACAGTCCGGTTACAGTAAAATTCAATAGGGTGTTATGAAGCAACTAGATCTTTCATTTGACACTAATTTTGTGAAAATCGGTTCAGTCATCTCAGAGAAAAGTGAGGAGAGAGTTGGCAGCACGGCTGATTAATGTACAAGTGAAATTCGAGTGTTTCTGACGTTAAAAGTGACCAGTTCATCCGCGTTCCATTCATCAAAATTGCCAAATTGCAAAGCCACAAAAGTTGTGCAAGTGTTAGTGCAAACTCTGTGTACCGCGCTGGCTAGCGGTGTGTCATGAACGTGCAAAAGACTGCATGGTGATGTGAGCGAAGAGGATGGCAATTGGATAGCGTTGTGCCCTGGCGTCGCTTGGTGCTGGTCGGTGCGTGCATCATCACCAGCAAAGCATCATCATCATCATCAAATGATCCGGCTAAGTATAAGTGTTTTTTTTGTCTCATATTTTAAAAATGCATTGGCACTCGGTTTTATTATGTAACTGTCAGCGGGTTTCGGTTTTTCCCATTTGACAAGAATGTGAAGCAGCGCAAAGGCTCATTTATTTGATTTTGTTTAAACAAATCGTAGCTCGGCTTTTAATATGGTTTACGTTGCTTTTCTAATATTTTTTCTGGATATTCTGTATTGCAAACTTAGAGGTGAAACATAGTTTTGTGAAAATTAAACGGTTGCTCTGAAAAGTAAAAGTGAACTGCGTATATTATTTGGTATAGAAAAAAAGACAGAACCAAAATTTTTGACATCGGTACTGTTCAGTATGCTTTTATTTCACGAATTTCCTAGCTTTTGACAAATAAAACTATGCATAGTGCGGGGGCCTAGTGTGGTTGGTAACGTCTCCGCCAACCACGCTCGACGCCTGGGTTCGAATCCCACCGCCGACATAGGTGTCGATGGTTGCGAGGCGGCGTGATCCACTCACAACCAACCCAACTGGTCTAGATTCAATCCTAGCCGACACCGGGAGATTTTCTGAGGCGAAAAATCTCTGGGATCACGCCTTCCATCGCATGAGGAAGTAAAGCCGTTGGCGCCGGTCCGTTAATAAACGGGTCGTGAGTTAGGGTCCTGGGTGTGGAGTTGCCTCCCTGGGCGTCGGTGATTGGCCACAACAGTGGCGGAACTAGACCGACGGAAAATAAGCGAGAATAAAAAAAAAATAAATAAAACTATGCATGAACGTTATTGAATTTCGCGCTGCAATGACGGTACGTCATAAGTTCACGACTTAGCTATTTTTATGGTGATTTTGTTGGCAATTTGTTTACAAATTTAGAACTCCCTTTTGTTCCATATGCATATTTGCATTTTTACAACTTTTTTGGGATTCGAATGCATGTTACTTTGCCATTTTCGTACTAAATAGGGGACATTACATGTTCCTCATATGAGCGGGCTCATTTTAGTTCACTTTCGTAACAATGTATTTCGCGCGCGCTTATCTGATTTTGTAAGAGAGAATCGGTACGAAACACAGTACCCATGCGCGTTTGCGTCAGTAGAAAAAGCGGTCGTGCATAATTTCCCGGTGTAAATGCGAATGGGCCTGAGTAAACTTTACCCATATATGGGTTTTCAAAGCGTAGTGACTTCGCGAGATGTATTTTTCCGCATTTCACAGTCTTACATTTACAGACATGTCTATTTAAACAGCTGGTGGCTTTCACCGATATGAATCAAATATCTGTTTTTAGTATCCGCGTGTGTGTTTATCCCACGATTTCTTGGGCTGATTGTGTGCTGAGGCTAGACGGTGCAAAGCGCAGCGTTTTTATATATTTTCTCATTGTTGATATTTATTTGTCTTACCTGAGAAAGGACGCATACCTGTTTCGCGATAATTTTGAATTGTTAAAATGTTTTGGAAGTAAAATTTGTCCGATTACATTGTTTCGATATTCATTGTTTTTGCCTTTCTCCTAGAAAGGTATAGCAATCACTGGAAAAACCGAAGGTATAAAAGTGGTCCCAATGGCCGAATGTCATATACCACTCGACTACTTTCGACGAACTGAGCCTTTTCTGTATGTATGTATGTATGTATGTGTGTATGTGTGTGTGTATGTGCAACTTTTTTTTCTCACTCACTTTTCTCAGAGATGGCTGGACCGATTTTCATAAAATTAAATGCAAATGTAAGGTCTAGTTGCGCCATAGGTTGCTATTGAATTTCATTGTAATCGGATTTTTAGTTTAGAGGTTATGTATCAAAATGTAAAAATCACGAAACATCAATATCTCAGAAACCGCACAACCGATTTCAATAAAATTGGTTTCAAATGATTGGGCTGTCCCCAGAACCCTTAACTTTTGAATTTCGTTATGATTGAACATATGGTTTAAAAGTTATGTAAAGAAAAGTTATCCTGAGGTTGTTTAAACTCACTCATTTTTCTCAGTGATGGCTGAACCGATTTTCACAAAATTAGTGTCAAATGAAAGGTCTAGTTGCCCCATAGGTTGCTATTGAATTTCACTGCAATCAGATTGTAACTTTGTCCGTTGTTCATAAAAATATGAAATCACATAATGAAAGTAAATATATTGACTTTCTCCTAACGATCACTGGCTAATTAAAAGGTAGAAAAATGTTTGAAATGGCCGAATGTCATATACTACTCAACTCAGTTCGACGAATCGAGCATTTTCTGCATATATGCATGTATAGGTGTTTGTGTTTGTGTGTGGGTGTGTACGTGTGTATGTGCACCTTTCTTTCGCATTCACTTTTCTCGGAGATGGTCTGACCGATTCTTTCTATCTTGGTGTCAAATTAACGGTCTATTTGCCGCTTAGGTTGCTATTAAATTTCATTGTAATCAAACTTTTAGTTTTGGCGCTGCGTCAGAATGTGATAAACGCTCTTATATCTCAGAAGCTATGAACATAGTTGAATTCAAATAAATGGGCTTTCAAACCCTTAAACAATGAATTTCATAATGTTTAAACATGTGGTTTGAAAGTTATAGAAAGAAACGAAACCCGCAGACTGTTTAAAACTATAGCTACGATCAAAATATGTGGCCTCAACATCATTTAAATTTAATATTGTACTATTTCAATGTTTGCGGCCTTGCTCGGGATTGAAGTTGAAATTAAAAGTCATTTCTATCATTTCACTTTTTGCCTTTCCCCTAGCCTAGAAAGGTATAGCAATCACTGCAAAAACTAAAGGTATAAAAGTGCTCAAAAGAGCCGAATGTCGTATACCCAGTGTTATGAAAATGACTGCAAGACAATGACAGCAAATTTTCAACTGATCCGGCTCTCATTGTATTGCACAGCTCTCACTGCTCCCCACACGTTCGGTGAACAGTTCGACAGCAACTGACGACAGTACACATGCAACTCCATACGGACTGTTATTTTTCATCTTCATATGTGTGTTGGTATTTCCAAGCTGTCGTAAATGACAGCCTATAATCTTCCGACATCCTTCAACACGAATCCGAGCGGGATGTCAGGTAAATATGATCACGACAGTAAGGCCGATGAAAGAATGAAAGAGAGATGGTGCGAAGCACGTTTTTTCTTACGTGGGGAATAATATCAACAATGGAAACGGTTTGCTTTGTATTCAATATGCCACCGGCCTGTGAAAAAGGAGAACCGAAAAAAATGCAAGTCGACGACAGCCGCAGCCGATCAGCAGGCTGTCAACAGGAACAGGACATCCTCAAAATGAGCAAACTAGGCTGTCATGTCCGAACGAACAAAATACATGCGCAAGAATGAGCTGTCGTACGCAACACAACACCGTTTCTTCGCCTTGTTTAAGCTGTAGCTGTATGTGAGCTCTCATGAATAGCGCATGCATGAGGCTGTTAGAGTGAAGAGAGGGAAAAGTCGTCAGTCGCTTTCCAGTCATTCTCCTAAGCTTGCGTATACCACTCGACTCAGTTCGACGAGCTGAGCATTTTCTGCATGTGTGTGTGTGTGTAACGCTCTCCCAATCTCACTCGATTTTCTCAGAGATGGCTGAATGAAATCAATTGCAAATGAAAGGTCTAGTTGCCCTTTAAGACCCTATTGAATTTTATTGTAATCTGATTTCTAGTTTAGAGGCTATGTATCAAAATGTAAAAATCACGAAACATCAATATCTCAGAAACTACACAACCGATTTGAACAAAATTGGTTTCAAATGAACGGGCTACCTAAAAACCCCCAACTTTTGAATTTTATGAAGATTGAACATATGGTTCAGAAGTTATGGAAAGAAACGTGTTCTGGAGACTGTTTAATCTCATCAGTGTCATATGGAAAGTCTTGTTGCCCCATAAGACCCTAATGATTTTTTTTTGCGAACGGATTATTACTTTTCCTGTTATGTTTAAAAATGTGAAATCCTGCTATGAAATGGAACATATTCCGTAGACTACATAAACTCACTCACTTTTCTCAGAGATGGTTGACCCGATTTCTACAAAACTAGTGTCAAATGAAAGGTCTAGCTGCCTCATAACACCCTATTGAATTTTGCTGTAATCGGACTGTAACTTCGTCTGTAATGTATTGAAATGTGAAAATCACGAATCTTCATTATCTTAGAAACTACACAACCGATCTGAACAATATTGATATCAGATGAACGGGCTAGTGAGGGATATACTGATGAATTATGATTGAACACGTGGTTTCAAAGTTTGGCTCCCCCATACGTTCCCTTTTCATTTGATTGTAATCAAACTTAAGCAACCGTTATGTTTTAATTTGTAAAACAACGAAAGTCTATTATCTCAAGTATTACACGACTTATTTGAACATAACTAGTGTCATACAAACGAGTTATCTCTCAAACTTACAAATGACAAACTTCATAAAAATTTGATATACTGTTCAAAAGTTTTGTAAAGAAAAGAAATTCAAAGACTATTCAACACTATAGCTGCTTTGATCAATATATATGGCCTCAACATGATTTAAATGTGGTATCGTACTATTTGAACGTTTCCGGTATCGCTCGTGATTAAATTGTTCGAAATTAAGAGTCATTTCTTATATTTCGCTATATCTGAAGCACTAACATTACGTCAAATTTCATATTTTATACTTCAATTACAACATCAATATTTTAGAACCCAAAGAGTGAATATACCTTTTTGGATTCAAGCATTCATGTGATAGATTCACTCAGATTATTTTGCAAATAATAAGTTTGAATGAGAAAGGCTGAGTCTGACCGCTAGGTGGATTAATTTAGGTTTTTTCTTTGTTGTTTATGATTTCTCTGGCTCTTGAATGACTATTTTAAGCTCCAAGTTAAATTTTTACTATATAACCATAGACGCAACACAATTAGTTTAGGATGTTTTGGTTTAGGTGTGTGTGCCTCCTTTTTTCTAAATTTATCTTTTTATCTTTTATTAGGTATTTTTTGCGTTACCGATTGATTTCATGGATGCGACCATACCCGCGTTCGAAAATAATTTACTTTTCACAACTCGCATTCGAATATAAGTCACATGTCAAATGTGGTGAAGATAGCTGGCCGCTTCAAACAACGTTATCGCTATATATATTAAATGTTCACAGTATTGTTTTTGCCTTTCTCCTAGAAAGGTATAGCAATCACTCGCAAAACCGAAAGTATAAAAGTGCTCCAAAGGGCCGGATGGCATATATCACTCGACTCAGCTCGACGAGCTGAGCATTTTCTGTATGTGTGTGTGTGTATGTGTGTGTGTGTGTATGTGCAGATTTTTATTCTCACTCACTTTTCTCAGAGTGGCTGGACCGATTTTCATGAGATTAATTGCAAATGAACGGTCTTGTTGCTCCATAAGACCCTATTGAATTTTATTGTAATCGGATTTTTAGTTTAGAGGTTATGTTTAAAAATGTGAAAATCATGAAACATCAATATCTAAGAAACTACACAACCGATCTGAACAAAATTGGGCTTAAAAGAACAGGCTACCTAGAGAACCCTTAAGTTTTGAATTTCATAACGATTGAACTTGTGGTTCAAAAGTATTGAAAAGAAACGTGTTCTGAAGACTGTTTAATCTCACTCATGTTTCTCAGAGATGGCTGTACCGATTTTCATTAAATCAGTGTCAAATGGAAGGTCTAGTTGCCCCATAAAACCTTATTGATTTGTTTTGCAATCGGACTATTACTTTGCCTGTTATGTTTAGAATTGTGAAATCCAGCTATGCAAAGGAACATATTCCGAAGACTACTTGGACACACTCACTTTTCTCAGAGATGGCCGACCCGATTTCCACAAAATTAGTGTCAAATGAATGGTCTAGCTGCCTCAGAAGACCCTAATGAATTTTACTGTAATCGAACTGAAACTTCATTTGTAATGTGCCGACTTGTGAAAATCACGAAACTTCATTATCTCAGAAACTACAAAACCGATTTGAACAATATTATTATCAGATGAGCGGGCTAGTTAAGGGTTAACTGATGAATTATGATTGAACACGTGGTTTCAAAGTTTGGCTGCCCTATACGTTCCCATTTCATTTGATTATAATCGAACTTAAGCAACCGTTATGTATTAAATTGTTAATAAAACAACGAAAGTCTATTATCTCAAAGATTACATGACTTATTTGAACATAACTAGTGTCATACGAACGAGTCATCTCTCAAACTTACAAATAACAAACTTCATAACAGTTTGATATGTGGCTCAATAGTTATGGAAAGAAGAGAAATTCAAAGACTATTGAAAGCTATACCTGCTTTGATCGATATATGTGGCCTCAACATAATTTAAATGTGGTGTCGTACTATTTGAACGTTCCAAGTTCATTGATTCCTTGCGGTTTGTTTGAAGTCTGCAAATGCACGACGAATCGGCCATAGGATATGATCAAAGTCAAATAACAAATCGTTTGAAATGATTGGTTTTATCGAAATGACAACATCCTCGTCTTTTGGCTTCTGTACATCGCCTTATTTCTGAATATATTCATATTGGGTGGTATTCTGTCATTATCAGCAGACTTTCTGGCATCAATCTGAAACCGGAAATACCCATGTTGGGAGGTATTTTTGGTTGCTTTCCAGAAACTAAAAGTGGTCGTCTTCAAATTCAAAATAGTGTCCAGGGTCAATGTTTGGTTTCTATGCATCATCACGTTTACGGAAATATCCATATTGAGTATTATTCGGTCATTTCCGACTGTTGCCTATAAGTTGCCATTTAGCAATTCAAAATGGTGCCTGAAGTCAATTGTTAGCTCCTCGCATCATTCTGGTTCCAGAGATACTCATATTGGATAGTATTTGTTTATTTTAGGCTGTTTTTCACAAACCGGTAGTCGCCATCTTGGATTTCAAAATGGTATTTAGGATACTGGTTAAAGAAAAACTCATATTGGGTGATATTTGTTCACTTTGGACTGTTTTTCAGAAGCCGAAAGTCGTCATTTTGGCCTTTAAAATTGCCTGTGAAATCAATTTCTGTCATCTGGGCGTAATTCTGGTTCCGAAAACATTCATATTGAATGGTATTTGGTCATTTCCGGCTGTTTGCCAGACACCGTAAGTCACTATCTTAAAATTCAAGATTGTGTCTGTGATCAATTTTTAGCTTCTGTGCATCTTTCTGGTTCCAGAAATACTAATATTAATGGGAATCGTCCATTTCAGGCTGTTTTCCAGAAACCGGAAGTTGCCATCTCACAATTCAAAATGTTGTTTGAAGTCGATTTGTGGCTCCAGTGCATCATTACGGTTCCGGAAATACCCATATTTGGTGGTATTTGGTCATTTGCCGCTGTTTTTCGGACACCGGAAGTCGCCATTTTGGATTTCATAATGGCATTTGGAGACAATTTCTGGATTTTGAACGGCATACTGGTTAAGAAAAACTCATATTGGGTGGTATTTGGTCATTTTCTGCTGTTTTCAGAAACCGGAAGTTGCCATCTTACAATCCAAAATGTTGTCTGAGGTCGATTATGGAACATATTTGTTACCACTAAAAACATTCACCTGCCAATATGGTTCCATTTAGTTGATTAGTTCGCGAGATGTGCAGAAATTTGTGAAGAAACATGTACTTCCAGAAGAAGAGGGGCGTCAAACCATTATGGACATGTTTGTTACCTCTAAAAACATTCACATACCAAATTTGGTTGTATTTTCTTGATTGGTTCTTGAGCTGTGCGAAATTTGTGTTTCATTTTCATGGGATTCCTCCCTTATAGAAGAGGGAGTCGGGTTTCAAACCAGTATGTACATATTTGTTACCACTAAAAACATTTACCTGCCAAATTTTGTTCCATTTGGTTGATTAGTTCTCGAGATGTGCACAAATTTGTGTTTCATCCAACTATTATGGACATATTAGTTGCCCCTTAAAACATCCACATGCCAAATTCGGTTTCATTTGCTTGGTTTGTTCTTGAGTTGTGCAGAAATTTATGTTTCATTTGTATGGGACCCCTCCCTTCCAGAAGAGGGAGTGGTTTCAAACTATCATAGGAACCCTTGTGTTGAATCGTCTCAAAGTATTGATATATGCCGATGACATGAAACTGTACATGGAAATAAAACACAAATCAGACATCCAACAATTCCAACAAGAGGTTGACATTTTCTACATTTGGTGTAAAAAAAGTCTTCTTGATCTCAACGTAAAAAAATGTAATATTATATCCTACACAAGGAAAAGAAATCCTGAACATGCCAGTTGCACTCTTGCACATCAAGTTGTAGAAAGGTGTTATCAAATTAGAGATTTAGGAGTAATTATGGATTCTAAGTTAACATTCATTGATCACTACAATACGATCATCAATAGAGCCAACAGTATGCTAAGTTTTATAAAAAGGTTCAGTTATCATTTCGTAGACCCGTACACTATAAAAACTCTCTTTGTTACATATGTTAGATCTATCTTAGAATACTGTAGTGTTGTTTGGTCGCCTTATCAAGACGTCCATTCCAATAGAATCGAGTCCGTACAAAAACAGTTTTTGTTATATGCACTAAGAAAACTAGGTTGGAATTCATTTCCTCTCCCTTGTTATGAATCGCGTTGCATGCTTATTAATATAGAAAAGCTTGAAAAAAGAAGAGAAATTGCTTCGGTAACTCTTGTCAACGATTTAGTTTCACAACGCATAAGTTCGGAAAATCTGCTTGGTAAACTTAACTTTTATGCTCCTACACGCTCATTAAGAACGCGAAAAATTTTCGTATTAAATTCTTATAGAACAGGATATGCCATGGCCGGGCCAGTTAATAGTATGATGAGTCTTTACAATAAATATTGTGAAGTTATTGATTTAACGATGTCACGAAATGCTCTTAGAAAAATATTGAACACTAGAATTACATAACTATATTTGTGATGTTAGCAATAGTTTTTAAGATGTAGTCTACTATGATTGACGAAATAAATAAATAAATAAATAGATTACAACATCAATATTTTAGAACCTTAAGAGTGAATATACATTTATTGGATTGAAGCGTTCATGTAAATCTATTTTGACAAACAAAAAATTGAATGAGAAAGGCTGGGTCTGACCGCTAGGTGGATTAATTTAGGTTTTTTATTGTTAAATATATAAACTTTATTGATTCTAAAATAACAAAAAAAAAAAGAAAGATAGGTTTTGTTTTAAGTACAGTGAGCAATCGTTTAAGTTCATTCCGCGTCGAACACTCGACAGAAACGGACGTGCAAAGTGGTCGTTCTATTACAATCCGGTCCGTGTGTACGAATAGCCAAACAAAAGAGTGTATTATTCAAGGCCATCAGTTGACAGTCGAGTCCGTGTCGCTGTGCTGAGTGATCTCACACCCGGCTCACTGCTGGTGGCTGTATTGGTGCTGCTGTACTGGTGCTGCTGGCTGCTTTGGGTGCAGCTTCGAACGATCGGACAACCACTGCTGGAAGGAAGAAGAAAAGAGGTACGTGTTCTTGTCGGCGCTAGTTCGCTAGTGCGCTACATTTAGCGCGATGGATATAGATCCCTCGCCTCCCGTGCCACCATCCCCGAACCCCCCTGACCCTGACCCTTCTGTTATCCCCTCCCCTGTTCATTCTCCAGTCCCCCCTCGCCCCAGGCTTTACCCGGACAGATCTCAACAGGGCAGCTATACTGTTTATTTTCGTCCAAAGGCAGGAGTGAATTCAAAGCGATTAAACATACTGCAAATTTCAAAAGACCTGACGAAGGGGTACAAGGCCGTGACCGAAATTTCCAAGGTCCGACCTAACAAGCTCCGTGTCGTGGTCAGTGATCTGGCACAGGCCAATGCTATCGCTTGCTCTGAGCTCTTCACACGCGAGTATCGCGTTTACATACCCGCACGAGACGTGGAGATCGACGGTGTCATAACCGATTCGAGTCTGTCTGTCGAGTGTATCCTTAAAAGCGCAACCGGTTGCTTCAAAAATACCGAAACACAGGCGAAGATTTTGAATCGTAAGCAATTGCGGTCCATGTCTCTCGTCGGCGGTAAAAAAGTTTACATTCCGTCAGGCTCGTTTCGCGTTACGTTTGCCGGATCTGCACTCCCTAGCCACGTCTCGATCGACCGGGTTCGTCTGCCTGTGCGATTGTATGTACCCCGTGTTATGAATTGCACCAATTGCAAGCAGTTAGGCCACACAGCCGCCTACTGCTGCAATAAGGCACGATGTAGCAAGTGTGGGGAGACTCATGCGGAAGATTCTTGCAGTGTTAATGCTGAAAAATGTATTCACTGTGGGGAAAACCAGCATGAGCTCTCCACATGCCCGGTGTACATGCAGCGCAGAGATAAAATCAAGCGGTCACTTAAGGAGCGTTCAAAGCGTTCTTATGCTGAGATGCTGAAGAAGACCGTGACCACTTCTACCATAACATCGAACCCCTTTGATCTGTTGCCCTCCGATGAAACCGATTCTGACGATTCATCAGCGGGAACATCTTATGCCAATCCTGGGGAGTCTAGGAAGAGGAAAAATGTTTCTTCTCCTAAACTTCCCCATAAAGGTCCTAAGATTTCCCAAAGTGTAATGAAAAGTACGAACAAACCAAACAGTGCTGCGGAAAAACCGAAGCAAACTCCTCCTGGGCTTGCAAATTTAAAGTCCCAGAAGGAGTTCCCAGCACTGCCAGGAACATCTAAAACCCCAGTTGTTCCTTTTGCACATCCAGTTGATGAAACAAACTCTGGATTAGTGAAATTTTCTGACATTGTGGACTGGATTTTTGAAAATTTCAATATACCCGATCCAATTAAAATTTTTCTTACAGCATTCCTCCCAACAGTTAGATCATTTTTGAAGCAGTTGACTGCCCAATAGCCCCTCCTTGCAGCGATTGTATCCTTCGATGCCTAATTCAACTGCGTATATGAAGGATTCTATCTCTGTCTTACAGTGGAATTGTAGAAGTATTTTACCAAAAATTGATTCGTTTAAAGTTTTGATAAATAAAAACAAATGCGCTGCATTTTCCCTTTGTGAAACTTGGCTTACTTCAAATATTGATCGCAACTTCCATGATTTTAATATTATTCGCCTTGATCGAGACACCCCATATGGAGGAGTACTTTTAGGGATTAAAAAGTGCTATTCTTTCTATCGTATTAACCTCCCCTCGATTCCAGGCATCGAAGTTGTCGCATGTCAAATGACAATACAAGGTAAAGAGCTTTGTATTGCCTCAATATATATTCCTCCCAGAGCACAGGTTGGGCAACGGCTGCTCTTTGATTTAATAGAACTTCTTCCCTCGCCACGTTTGATTTTGGGAGACTTCAACTCTCATGGCGTGGCTTGGGGTTCCCCATACAATGATAACCGCTCCTCTTTAATCTATAACCTTTGCGATGACTTCGACATGACTATTTTAAACAACGGTGAAATGACACGTATCCCGAAACCTCCAGCGCGCCCAAGCGCTTTGGATCTATCCTTATGTTCGACGTCGCTACGGTTGGATTGCACATGGAAGGTAATCCTTGATCCTCACGGTAGCGACCATTTGCCTATTCTTATTTCAATTAATAACGGGTCGACTCGCATGCGACCAATTGACATTCCGTATGACCTCACACGGAATGTCGATTGGGAATTATACGAGGAAATGATTTCAAAAGCGGTCGAGTCGATACAACATCATCCACCACTTGAAGAATACAACCTCCTCGCGGGCTTGATTCTCGACGCCGCGTTGCAAGCCCAAACGAAGAAATATCCCGGCGTAACGATCAAAGAACGGCCTCCCACTCCGTGGTGGGACCAAGAGTGCTCCGATGTCTACACGCAAAGATCCGACGCGTTTAAGGCCTAACAGAAGGGAGGTATACCTGGCGACTATTTACGGTATTCGGAGCTTAATACCAAGCTTAAAAGTTTGGCTAAAGCAAAGAAACGCGGATATTGGCGTCGGTTCGTGAACGAGACGTCGAGGGAGACATCGATGAGCACTCTTTGGAACACAGCCCGAAGAATGCGGAATCGCGTAACGGTCAACGAAAGCGAGGAGTCTTCAAGTCGGTGGATATTTGATTTTGCCAGGAAAGTATGTCCGGACTCTGTTCCTGAGCAAAACATTGTTCGCGATGCGTCTCCGGGCCACGACGCGATAGAATCACCTTTTACGATGGCAGAATTTTCAGTTGCCCTCCTGTCCTGTAACAATAACGCGCCTGGGTTAGATAGAATCAAATTCAACTTGTTGAAGAATCTACCCGGCAATGCCAAGAGGCGCTTGTTGAACTTGTTCAATAAGTTCCTGGAGCAAAACATTGTACCGCAGGATTGGAGGCAAGTGAAGGTGATCGCCATCCAAAAACCAGGGAAACCAGCTTCTGATCACAACTCTTATAGGCCGATTGCAATGCTATCCTGTATCCGGAAATTGATGGAAAAAATGATACTCCGTCGTTTAGACCATTGGGTCGGATCAAATGGTCTACTATCAGATACTCAATTTGGCTTCCGCCGTGCCAAAGGGACGAATGATTGTCTTGCGTTGCTTTCAACAGATATTCAGCTGGCGTATGCTCGCAAAGAACAAATGGCGTCTGCGTTCTTGGACATTAAGGGGGCTTTTGATTCCGTTTCTATTGACATTCTTTCGGGTAAACTTCACCGACAAGGATTTTCTCCAATTTTGAACAATTTTTTGCACAATTTGTTGTCCGAAAAGCACATGCATTTTACGCACGGCGATTTGGCAACTTTTCGCATTAGCTACATGGGTCTTCCCCAGGGCTCATGTTTAAGCCCCCTTCTTTACAACTTTTATGTAAATGACATCGATGAATGTCTGGCAAATTCATGCACGATAAGACAACTTGCAGACGACAGTGTAATCTCTGTTACAGGAGCCAAAGCTGCCGATTTGCAAGGACCATTGCAAGATACCTTGGACAATTTGTCTGCTTGGGCTTCACAGCTAGGTATCGAATTCTCTCCGGAGAAGACTGAGATAGTAGTTTTTTCTAGGAAGCATGAACCTGCTCAGCTTCAAACACAATTAATGGGTAAAACGATTTCTCAGGTTTTGGTACACAAATATCTTGGTGTCTGGTTCGACTCTAAAAGCACCTGGGGTTGTCACGTGAGGTATCTGATGAAAAAATGTCAACAAAGAGTGAATTTTCTTCGTACAATAACCGGACAATGGTGGGGAGCCCACCCAGGAGACCTTATAAGGCTTTACCAAACAACGATACTGTCTGTTATTGAGTACGGGTGTTTCTGCTTCCGCTCCGCAGCAAACACACATTTGATCAAACTGGAGCGAATACAATATCGTTGTTTGCGTATCGCCTTGGGTTGCATGCAGTCGACCCATACGATGAGTTTGGAGATCTTAGCTGGAGTACTACCATTGAAAAACCGCTTCTGGAGCCTGTCTTCTCGTATTCTAATCAAATGTGAGGTCTTGAACCGTCCCGTGATTGAAAATTTTGAAAGGTTAATCGAACTTAATTCTCAAACCCGTTTTATGACATTGTATTTCAATCACATGTCCCAAAATATTAACCCTTCTTCGAATATTCCAAATCGTGTCGACTTATCAAACACTTCTGATTCTACTGTGTTTTTCGATACATCCATGATAGAAGAAACTCGTGAAATCCCGGATCATTTACGCGTGCAGCAGATCCCTAAAATTTTTTTCAATAAATATCGAAACATCAACTGCGACAATATGTACTACACTGACGGATCACTTCTTGATGGGTCCACTGGCTTCGGTATCTTCAATAACAATTTAACCGTCTCCCATAAGCTCGATAATCCTGCTTCTGTTTACGTCGCAGAATTAGCTGCAATTCAGTACACCCTAGGGATTATCGAAAAAATGCCCACGGACCATTATTTCATCTTCACGGACAGTCTCAGTTCCATTGAGGCTCTCCGATCGATGAAAGATGTTAAGCACTCTCCGTATTTCCTGGGGAAAATACGGGAACATCTGAGTGCTTTATCCGAAAAATCTACTCAGATTACCTTAGCGTGGGTCCCTTCTCACTGCTCGATACCGGGTAATGAGAAAGCGGACTCTTTGGCTAAGGTGGGCGCAACAAACGGTGATATTTATGAAAAACCAATTGCCTTTAATGAATTTTTCGCATTTGTACGTCAGAATACGATCATCAGTTGGCAAAATTCTTGGACCAAGGGGGAACTGGGAAGGTGGTTACATTCCATAATCCCAAAGGTATCGACGAACCCGTGGTTCAAGGGGTTGGATGTAGGTCGGGATTTCATTTGCGTGATGTCCCGGCTTATGTCCAATCACTATAGATTTGACGCGCATCTCCGTCGTGTTGGGCTCGGAGAGAGTGGTATCTGTGCCTGTGGTGAAGGTTATCACGACATAGAGCACGTTGTTTGGTCATGCCCTGTACACCGTGACGCCAGGTCTAGATTAACAGCTTCCCTGCAGGCCGAAGGTAGGCAGCCGGCTGTTCCTGTTCGTGATGTCTTGGCGAGCCGTGACCTATCCTACATGTCCCTTATATACGTTTTCCTGAAATCCATCCACGCCCCAGTTTAGTCCTATCCCCTTCCGCCTACATCCAACCAAACGACAAGAACACGTTAAGACCCCGGATCCGGAAACAGCAATCAGACCCGCACGATACTCTCAAGGCCCGATGGAAACAACCCAATATGCCAGTCCGTAATATCTTGGCCCAGCAGCGGAACAAATTTATTATGCTGCTTACCTATGGCAATGAAAACCATCAAACAGCAAACCTGTGCTTTTAATGCAAAATATTCTAGCTTTAAGTTAGATTTAGTTTCAGCTCGTAGTCGGCAGCGAGGATAAAAAATTTGCTTTTAGTTATTAAGATACTTTAGAAAGTAAGCTACCAGATATAATTGGCGCCGTTAAACATTGAATTGTATTTGTGCCGTGTCAAATAAACTATAGATGAAGAAAAAAAAATCGTTTAAGTTCGGTTTGCTGTGACTGGTGATCTGGAGATTCGTATCGCGTAGCTTACTCTCACATGACATAAAATCGGTGCCTGCGAATCAGCTTAGCTTTTGTATCGCGCTTAGCTTTTGTATCTCACGATTTAGTGTTTGGTTTGAAAAATTATTCTTCGCGCGCGAGATTTGAAAATATCTGATCGTATTGCCTACCACGGCGAATCCTGATCTTTCCTACCCCATTATACTAACACAAATACTCTTCTTGTGACATCCGTAGAGATGCAGAGGTGAACTCGGTCCCATAACAACGTTTGTCGAACTAACAATCCTCTTCCTATTTTTCCCCAACGACTGTATGGACGTGGCCGGCGCCGTTATTGATCTTTTTAAAGTGAAAGTTACCAAAAACTATCTATGTGGTTCTTTGTGCAACTTCACAAGCTCAGGTCAATCACGGAGGTGCAACTACGATATGTACGGTCGTCAATGCTCATGCTCATGCTCAGTCATCTCAGAGAAAAGTGAATGAGCTTAAGTATTCTTTGGAATATGTTTCTTTTCATAGCTGGTTTTCACATTTTTAAACATATCAGGCAAAGTAAGAGTCCGATTGCAAAAAAAAATCAATAGGGCAACAAGACCTTCCATATGATACTGGTTTTATGAAAATCGGTCCAGCCATCTCTTAGTCTTTAGTGGTCCCCGTGGCTCTGTGGTTAGTGATGTCGGTCGGCTAGTTCTCCCACACGGTTGTGAAATCGGGTTCGATTCCCGATCAGGTCGAGGATCTTTTCGAGCTGGAAATTTTCTCGACTCAGCACTGGGGCACGGTGTATCGTTGTACTTATCCTACACATGCAGAATGTGCCAAAAACAATATCGATAACGAATTCTCTCAACTAATAATCGAGTTGATCGAGACCACATTAGCCCCCAGGCTAGCGTGCGATATTGTTTGTTATCTCTTAGAAACATGAGTGAGATTAAATAGTCTCCAGAACACGTTTCTAGCCCGTTCATTCCAACCCAATTTTGTTAAAATCGGTTGTGTAGTTTCTAAGATAATGATCTGTCGTGATTTTCACATTTTGATAAATACCTACAAAGTAAAAATCCGCTTACAATATAATTTAATAGGATTTAATGGGGCAACTAGACCTTTTATTTGAAAATATTTTTTTCGAAAATCTGTCCAGCCATCTCTGAGAAAACCGAGTAAGGTTGAAAAGTTGCACATACATACACACGTACACACAATTCCAGAAAATGCTTAGCTCGTGGAACTGAGTCTAGTGATATATGCCATTCGACCGTTTGGAGCACTTTTATACCTTTGGTTTTGCCAGTGATAGTTATACCTTACTAGAAGAAAGGCAAGAATTAGTGAATAATAATCGCGAACACAGACGGAACACGACGAGTGATCAGACAAGACACTTATTGCTCTTACAGATATAAAAGGATAATATAATAATTACCTTTCGTCTACCGGTTTCGGGCTACATATTGCCCATCGACAGGACGAGATCCCATGTCCAACTGGTTAAAATTCTCGTACGTTATATCGCACGCGTCGAAGAGAGTGAGCTGGAGATTACTTTCTCCCCGTTGTCAAGTTGAAGAGAATTGAGTTGATCGGTGCATCGTCGTCGTTCATCAATGGTTGTTTGGCCGTCGCAATGTACATTGACTCCCAAGCATTGAGGAGACCAATTTTATTGATGCTTTTGATCAGACCCGCCTTATCTCAATCGATCTCGTGTTGGTTACTCACTGTATGTGTTGCTACACTGGATTCACTCGTTTTGTTCTTTTCTACTGCTCTTCTATGCTCTTTAAGCCGCACTTTAACTTTTCTTCGTGTTTGCCCGATATATACCGCGTCGCAGTCTTTGCACGGTATTTTATAAATTCCAGCTTGTTCGTCTTGTGGAACTTTGTCCTTCAGGTTAACCAGAAGTTCACGTAAAGTGTTAACGCTTTTATGTGCAATATTTATTCCATATCTGCGGAGGGTATGCTTCAGTGGATTCGTGATGGTAGGGTAAAACGGGAGGCTGACTCTTCGAATCTCATTTTCCGGTATTAAAGTGGTAACGTCTCGTCTGTGTTTCTTTCTTTCGTGCTTACGGAGGATTTTGTCGACGAACTGTTTGTCGTACCCGTTCAATTCGGCTGCTTTATATATTGTTTCTTTTTCTGCTAAAAACTCTTGTTCTTCCATCGGTATGTTGAAGATGCGATGGGCCATGGAATGAAAAGCGGCCTGTTTTTGACCACCGAAATGGTTCGAGTCAGCTGTGATGTAACGATCTGTTGAAGTTGGCTTTCGATAGATTCCAAATTTTAGCTTATTGTTATCCTTCCGTGTAATAAGTAAATCAAGGGAAGGAAGTTTTCCTTCGACTTCATTTTCAACCGTGAACTTGATTGTGGTGTGCCGTGAGTTAAGAAAATCGAGAGTTTGTGTTAGCGTGCGTTCCTTCACCAAAGCAAAAATGTCATCCACATACCGTTTCCATATCCGAGGGAAGAGTTTATTTCCTTCAGCTTCAACCTCGAAATTGGACATGAAAATTTCGGCTAACAGTGGAGACAATTTACTACCCATACTTAGACCGAAGACCTGTTTATAAATTTTTCCTCTGAACATAAACAAATTTTGTTTCATACATAATTCGGCCACTGACATATAGGCCTCAATGTGATTTGGGGGGGCGCGGTAACGTTCTAGGTGTGTGCGCAAGTATTTTATGGCTTCATTCACAGGTACACTTGGGAACAGGGCAGTCACATCGAAGGATACTAGGATTTCCCCTCTACGGATTTCCAGATTTTCCACCTACTTAACCAATTCTACGGAGTTTTTTACGCTTTTCCCCTGTGTCACCGGGTACTTTCTCAGCTCATCTACCAGCCATGCAGCCATTTTTTCAGTGGGTGTGCAGATATTGGACGAAATAGGACGCATAGCTAACGGGTTTTTATGGACTTTTGGTAGCCAGTAGAGGGATGCTACTTTAGGATTCGGAACATGTAGTTTTCTATCCAACTTCTCCTCTCCCATCAGGTGTGCTACTTGTCGCCTAGTAATATTTGCCTGTTCTACCATAGTGTTTAGTGGATCTCTTGGTTTTCCGTTTTTATACTTACATTCCTCGTACGGACCCGAATTTATCATGTCGGAGAAACGTGAATCGTAGTCTGAGTTGTCCATAATTACGATCGCGTTTCCTTTGTCCGCACGGGAGTAAACCACTTCACGGGACTTCAACCTTCGTACCACGCACCACGTATCAAAATCAATATTTCTAGATTTGTTTTGACTATTTATTGAGCGGGAAATGCATTTTTCTACGTCAAGGCGAACCGCGGATTTTATCGAGTGACACTGGTACTGAATGGCACTTTCAATATTATTCACTACATCGGCTATTGGTGCACTAACGGGTAAAATTGCGAAATTTAGCCCCTTGTTAAACAAATGTAGCTCTTCGCGAGTGAATTGTATGGACGAGAGATTAATCACAAAATTATCGATCATCTGCGGAGATCGGGTTGTTTTTTCTCCTTCCTTTTGCGTACGTGCTAGGCAATGTAGCTTTTTTCGGTGCCTCTGCTTTGTTAGTTTAACGCGTTTGCGCAAATTTCTTTGCACACCACATAGCACTTGTTGCCAACACTTTTTTATCTTCTCCATACATCCAAACACAACACATTCTGCCGCGCTATGGTATTCAACCAGCTTAAGCAACTGTAAATGCAGCGAGTACAACTTTTCTTCTACGATGGACACTTCTTTATGTTTCGTTCTTATTTCCTCAATCAACCATATTTTCTTTGCACTGTTGGTTGCTATTTTGCTAGCTGCACTATTGGTGGATGATTTTACGTTGATAAACTTCGGGATTAAATTTCTTCTTCTGCACCGAGTTAGAAACTGGATGTGTAGCAACAACATTCTCTTCTTTTCAACCAGTTGGCCATATAGGCGAAAGCGTTGGTAGGTTGTAGCCTCCATTTCACTTTACAATGATTTAACGCTAACGTAAGAACTAGCACAATAATCGCGAACACAGACGGAACACGACGAGTGATCAGACAAGACACTTATTGCTCTTACAGATATAAAAGGATAATATAATAATTACCTTTCGTCTACCGGTTTCGGGCTACATATTGCCCATCGACAGGACGAGATCCCATGTCCAACTGGTTAAAATTCTCGTACGTTATATCGCACGCGTCGAAGAGAGTGAGCTGGAGATTACTTTCTCCCCGTTGTCAAGTTGAAGAGAATTGAGTTGATCGGTGCATCGTCGTCGTTCATCAATGGTTGTTTGGCCGTCGCAATGTACATTGACTCCCAAGCATTGAGGAGACCAATTTTATTGATGCTTTTGATCAGACCCGCCTTATCCCAATCGATCTCGTGTTGGTTACTCACTGTATGTGTTGCTACACTGGATTCACTCGTTTTGTTCATTTCTACTGCTCTTCTATGCTCTTTAAGCCGCGGTTCGCCTTGACGTAGAAAAATGCATTTCCCGCTCAATAAATAGTCAAAACAAATCTAGAAATATTGATTTTGATACGTGGTGCGTGGTACGAAGGTTGAAGTCCCGTAAAGTGGTTTACTCCCGTGCGGACAAAGGAAACGCGATCGTAATTATGGACAACTCAGACTACGATTCACGTGTCTCCGACATGATAAATTCGGGTCCGTACGAGGAATGTAAGTATAAAAACGGAAAACCAAGAGATCCACTAAACACTATGGTTGAACAGGCAAATATTACTAGGCGACAAGTAGCACACCTGATGGGAGAGGAGAAGTTGGATAGAAAACTACATGTTCCGAATCCTAAAGTAGCATCCCTCTACTGCCTACCAAAAGTCCATAAAAACCCGTTAGCTATGCGTCCTATTTCGTCCAATATCTGCACACCCACTGAAAAAATGGCTGCATGGCTGGTAGATGAGCTGAGAAAGTACCCGGTGACACAGGGGAAAAGCGTAAAAAAAAACTCCGTAGAATTGGTTAAGCAGGTGGAGAATCTGGAAATCCGTAGGGGGGAAATCCTAGTATCCTTCGATGTGACTGCCCTGTTCCCAAGTGTACCTGTGAATGAAGCCATAAAATACTTGCGCACACACCTAGAACGTTACCGCGCCCCCCCAAATCACATTGAGGCCTATATGTCAGTGGCCGAATTATGTATGAAACAAAATTTGTTTATGTTCAGAGGAAAAATTTATAAACAGGTCTTCGGTCTAAGTATGGGTAGTAAATTGTCTCCACTGTTAGCCGAAATTTTCATGTCCAATTTCGAGGTTGAAGCTGAAGGAAATAAACTCTTCCCTCGGATATGGAAACGGTATGTGGATGACATTTTTGCTTTGGTGAAGGAACGCACGCTAACACAAACTCTCGACTTTCTTAACTCACGGCACACCACAATCAGTTCACGGTTGAAAAAGAAGTCGAAGGAAAACTTCCTTTCCTTGATTTACTTATTACACGGAAGGATAACAATAAGCTAAAATTTGGAATCTATCGAAAGCCAACTTCAACAGATCGTTACATCACAGCTGACTCGACCATTTCGGTGGTCAAAAACAGGCCGCTTTTCATTCCATGGCCCATCGCATCTTCAACATACCGATGGAAGAACAAGAGTTTTTAGCAGAAAAAGAAACAATATATAAAGCAGCCGAATTGAACGGGTACGACAAACAGTTCGTCGACAAAATCCTCCGTAAGCACGAAAGAAAGAAACACAGACGAGACGCTACCACTTTAATATCGGAAAATGAGGAGATTCGAAGAGTCAGCCTCCCGTTTTACCCTACCATCACGAATCCATGAAGCATACCCTCCGCAGATATGGAATAAATATTGCACATAAAAGCGTTAACACTTTACGTGAACTTCTGGTTAACCTGAAGGACAAAGTTCCACAAGACGAACAAGCTGGAATTTATAAAATACCGTGCAAAGACTGCGACGCGGTATATATCGGGCAAACACGAAGAAAAGTTAAAGTGCGGCTTAAAGAGCATAGAAGAGCAGTAGAAATGAACAAAACGAGTGAATCCAGTGTAGCAACACATACAGTGAGTAACCAACACGAGATCGATTGGGATAAGGCGGGTCTGATCAAAAGCATCAATAAAACTGGTCTCCTCAATGCTTGGGAGTCAATGTACATTGCGATGGCCAAACAACCATTGATGAACGACGACGATGCACCGATCAACTCAATTCTCTTCAACTTGACAACGGGGAGAAAGTAATCTCCAGCTCACTCTCTTCGACGCGTGCGATATAACGTACGAGAATTTTAACCAGTTGGACATGGGATCTCGTCCTGTCGATGGGCAATATGTAGCCCGAAACCGGTAGACGAAAAATAATTATTATATTATCCTTTTATATCTGTAAGAGCAATAAGTGTCTTGTCTGATCACTCGTCGTGTTCCGTCTGTGTTCGCGATTATTGTGCTAGTTCTTACGTTAGCGTTAAATCATTGTAAAGTGATTAGTGAATAATTTGAATAATTTAAATAATTTAAACTTTTGAACCACATGTTCATTTATTGCAAAAATCATCGGTTGATGGTTTTAAAAACAGCATGTTCATTTGATACTTGTTTTGTTCCAATCGGTTGTGCAGTTTCTGAGATAATGAAGTTTCGTGATTTCCACTTACATAACAGACAACGTTACAGTCCGATTATGATAAAATTTATTAGAGTATTATGAGGCAACTAGACCATTTGCAACTTATTTCATGAAAATCGGTCCAGCCATCTCTGAGAAAAGTGGGTGAGTTCAAGCAGTCTCAGAATAGTGTTTCTTTTTGAAGCCTGATATCACATTAATAAACATGACGAACAAACTTAAAGTCCAATTACGACAAAAGTTAAAGGGTATGAGCTTGAGTGCACAAACGTAGGCTTGACGTGGGACTATTGTGGGTGTAAAGATATACAGGGTTGTTACAGTCGGCGCGGATTTCGCGTTTTTTTTGCGGATTTTACGTTTTTTACGGATTTGACGCGTTTTTACTACTCTATGGCGCGGATTTCGCGGAAAGCCTTGCAACCTTGCTTTCAATTACCTAAAAATCAGGATATCGACTGCTGGGCTGGCAGCACCCTTTCAGAGTTCTAGAAATATTGTGGGTAGGTAGTAGGGTACCAATCACTTGTATGAGAAAAAAGTAATCAAAAAATTTAGGAAAAAAAAAACCCTATACAAAATGTTTACCTGCCCGGAAAACACCCTGTACGAAATTTCAGGTCAGTTGGATTCAAAATGGGGTGGCGCAAAACGAAGTTAGACCTTGAGAAATCCGAAAAATCATAAAAATCATGATTATTTTCAGATAATACCAGATCTCGACGTTTCACGCATTGATAAGCTATCTGACACCAAAAAATTTTCGAAAACCGAAATTTCATGCAGCTAACCTCTCATGGGTTCCGATTTTTTACTAGGTGTTTTTTCGGGCATGGTTTCTTAAAATTACCATTTTGGTTGGCATCCTATTTTTCAATGCTATTTTTTAAAAATTATCTAAACTTACATTCAAAGAGGACTGAAGTTTTTTTTTGTAAATCGATATATCTGAATAATGACAAGAGGAAAAAGTCGTCAAAGAATGACTTTGAGAAAGATGTCTGAATATGAATCAATATTTTAAAAATATTGAGAAAAATAAATAATTGAGATCCTACAAAAACAAAATTTTATCGTAACCGTTATGTGCTCGACAATAAAACACCCTCACGTGCCCCCAAAATGGTCCTTCGCGAAAAGATTCTACTGGGGCTTCACTAATAACATAATTCTTTGGATGTTATGTGGTGGTCCTGAATAGATTCAAAATGGCAACTGTGGTCGATTTACGGCCTATGAATGTCATCCCTGCTCCGAAAATACTCATATTGGGTGGTATTTGGCCATTTTTGGCTGATTTTCATGAACCGGAAGTTGCCACTAGGGGTGGGCGAAACGGCTCTTTGGCAAGAGCGGCTCTGAACCGCTCACTCACCGTTCCGAACCGACTCATATGAACGGCTCATGGTTCACAGTGGTTCACGAGCGTTGGCAGTTCGTGTTTTCTCGGTAAACTTCGGGTTCGCGCGAACCCATCAGTTCTGGTGCGCTCAAAGAACCGTGGCTCTTTTTCGTGAGCCGTTCGTTCTTTCACTCTTTTCTAAGAACCGGTTCATATGAACGGCTCGTGAGCCGTTCGCCCATCCCTAGTTGCCACCTTGGATTGCAAAACGACGTCTAGGGTCGATTTCAGGTCATCCTGATTTCGGAAATACCCATAACCGTGTTAACAAGTTCTGAAATCACATGCGTCTCATCGACGTCAGTAATGACAAGGATTAGAGAAAAGTTGTCAAGGGCTGGCGTATAGAAAACCGTCTGGAATTCATTGATTATTCATTGAAACTCTTCTGAACATTCCAACATGGTCACTAGACTGGGACACGGTTATATGGGAAAGAAGAGATGGTTTTTTTTCTCGCTCCCATGCACTTTACGTGTTCCTTATAGGTCCTATAACAACTGTGTAACTTTTCAGATCAATCGGTGAAACGCCCGATTTTTAAAGCTTCCATACGATTTTATATGGGAAAAAACACTTTTTCAAAACTTTTTCTAAAGAGATGTCCAGTTGGCTCTTAAAAATATATCAATATATGATATTTATAGGAAATTTTCCTGGGAAAAACTCTTCTGATGACCGCAAGGCGCTACCTTGCTTGTGAAAAAAGATATTCACCCCAGACTGATTGAATATCTGACAAAGGGCTCACCATTGAATTTTACTAGCAATACTGCTGCAGCATGCTGCTGTTCCAAATTCAACCATGTGATGAGAAAGGATATCGCTTAAATTTATCTTGGAGGCTTCCTCGAAGATTCTATGAGCAAAAATCACGCTTTGAAAACTAATTCCACGCGAATTTTTTTCTCATACTTAAGCAAGTTTGCAATAGCAGCATGCTGTAGCAGTGTTGCTGGAAAATTTCAATGGTGAGCCGTCCGTCAGACATTCAATCAGTTTGGGGTGAATAGCTGTTTCTACAAGCATCGTAGTGCCTTACGGTTTTCAGAAGAGTTTTTCCCAGAAAAATTTCCTACTAATATCATGTATTGATATTTTTTTAAGAGCCAACTTGACATCTCTAGAGAATAATTATTGAAAAAGTGGATTTTCCCATATAAAATCGTATGGGAACTTTAAAAATCGGGCGCAAATCGGGCGTTTCATCGATCGATCTGAAAAGTTACACAGTTGTTATGGGACCCATAAGGAACACGAAAAGTGCATGAGAGCTAACATTTATTTTTTGTCCCACCCGAATGGTCACTCTTAAGAAAAAAAATGTTTTTCTAACAAAACATCTCTATTTGAAAATCTCAAATTTGTTCAAAATGCAAATATCCAATATTGTTGATGTTTTATTTTTTCTTAATTTCAAACTGTTTGTTTAGGTACAAAAGAAAACAAAGCTACCAACGCAAAACAAAGCAAAGCCTTGGTGCTACAATCCGATTCGGAACTTAACCTTCTGTTATACACAGACTTCGCAGCCGACTGTTAAGTGTACAGGACAATTGCGGGGCTAGCGTTACGATTCTACTGATACTCACAGTCTTTCCCGTGCCGAGACTCGAGCCTACGACAACTGGCTTGTTAGGCCAGCATCGTACCTTGAAACGCCTACATAGCAGTTGCATCAAATCGTCGTTTGAAGCTTTGTTTACAAAAATGTTTACGTACATTAATAATCAGGGTGGCCGGGAATCTACCGGGAAAAGCGGGAAAAACACGGGAATTTCAAATCATCGGAAAAAGACGGGAAAGGCGGGAAATTAGGTTTCACATCAGGAAAATCATCCTCCTGCATGTCTCCTACTAATGTTGTCAATGAACGAGTTGTAGCAAACTAATTCCTAAATCTGGAAAATATATACATTGGATTAAAAAAGAAAATCATTTATTTTTTAATTATTTTTTTTCCACATTTTTTTTTTCGATCGTTATCGAAAATTTATGTCATTGAAAAACTGTTTTGGCAATACAATTTTTGACGTAGGACTACGTCTAACCGCAGTATATCGAGATACATTCTGAGGAAACTAAAAACCAAGGTGTAACGTCGGTATGAAAGATTTCAAACGGTAATACTGATGTAACCACATGATGGATCACAATGATCAATATGTCGTTAGATTGATAAAATAATGGACAATTTTTTTATTCTTCAGTTATCATTATCAATTCATTGTTAAACAGTGAAAATTTCATAAAAGTTTCAAAGTCGAATTTTCACAAACAATGTACCAATCACATGCGAGCACGCCTAGCACAGACTTCATGAGTGGACACCAAGGGCCTGCTATGATATCCTGTATAGCAGTGGCAAAAAAAATTTGACAGAATCTCCCCGTCCCAATAGGTCAACTAATGTTTGCTTTCATGAGCCTAAACTAATTTGATGTCTTGAAGGTGGAGCTTTTTCGGAAAGTTCGTAACCACCTCCACTATCAGACAATCTTACGTTCTGCTGTAAGAATGTCATTAAAACTGATGTCTTGAAAGAAAACATGCTTGCACAGGCAACAGTACTGCACCGAGCAATGTATGAGCAGAGCGCTGGCGCTGGTCTGGTCACTCGTCGTCTATGAGTGCATAAGTACTCGATATTCTTTTGTGTGCAGCGAAGCCAAGTGAAGACTACATTGCCGCTGTCGACGCACAGCTAGGCGTGTTTGGTTAATGTGTAGGTATCATTTTGCGATCTGGAACACAATCGAATTACCGTTTGAATTGTCATCTTCTTCTTCTTGTTTGGAATAGTAACAAATATCAGAACTCAATATGATTGTTCAGTTACCGCGAAAGACGCTGCGCTGTCGGGGACAACAAAATTCTATATGTGTCGTTAAAAGCAGATAGCAGGGTAAATAAATTTGGTGCATTGTACAGATAAAATGCGTTGTTTATTTTTAAGCTTTACACTCTGATTTATTCAGAATTATTTAAATAACTAAATATAGCGTATTTAAAAAACAATAGAAAACTAAAGTGCTCCTCACAGATCTTTGAATAGATAGTTGAACGAGCTGTACTGATGATTATAGGTAATGCTAGTTTAATGAATTTAGTTCAATATAACAATCCCGCGGTGGCGGTATATAGGAAAACCAAGTTCATTTCATCTTGTTATTAGAGTTCCCACATTTGTATGTTATTTGTATTTTCCAATTAGTTTTTTTGACAATAGCAGCTTCAAAATATTACCTTACTTGTAACTGTACAGCACCATGCAAACATTAATTGCTGAGGCTAATGTTGCTTATCATTCGAGTCCGGTTTATTTTTAAAGATAAGAGACAATTGACTTTTGAAACTGATTAAATTTTTTTCTGATTCTGTTTACTGATAAAATGTTTAAATTGACCTGAATTGAATGTTAACGTGTTCATAAAATTCTATGTCAATGTTGAATTTTCTGTGAATGTACATTTTCGACTGAAAAATGTAATTCTTTATCGTTATTTTTTCCACGAACTTGTAACTGCAGGAAAACTTTTTTGTGACATCTTTGCCGCTTTGTGGTCGGTGAGTGAGCTGTCTTTCACAAGACAAATAAATATAGAAAGAAGTTGAATTTCTACTAAATCGTACTCAATTTAGATCTGTATAGAAGGTAACCTTTTCGCGTATTGAAGAAAATTGACTGTATCAGAATGAAAGCTATTCATAAATGTTAAAGAGAATATTTTTTTCTTCTAAACTAGAGTGCTGCAAATAAATAATCGAAATAGAGACCCCGTACGATTTTGGCAACACGCCAGAATTTTTGCTGTTGCCAAAATCGAACCATACCAAAAGTTAACGGTTCTCTTTTCATGTCTATTTTTCTACTAATTAAGTGGCCTATGACGACCTTAACAGTTGATATGGCCACCAATGAACTAGTTTTAGTTCCAAGTCGTTTCAGGTATCGCTTGATGAATTTAGGCTGACGACCTAGATACTTAATATTACCACCCTAAAAATTAGAGGCATTGTACTGCTTTGATCATGATCAGGAACAGGAACCATTTTACCGATTCCGGTCATTCGCTTCAGCAACATAAAGAACCAAAATACTTTTCTTCTGGAGGATGTTGAGCTTAAATTGGTGGGAATAATCAAGAAAACTAAAAAATGTAATTAATGTGTGCCAAAATCGAACCGTGTCAGAAGTAAAACGAGTTCAAATCGAACAGAGCCACAAAATGACATACAAAACTATTGAAGTCCTACGTCAACTTTGCGGTCGTGTCCTGGATACCACCCTCCTACTTTTTGATATATCTCAGAATTTTCAAGACGATTTCGTTAGGATGTGTTGTGTACTGTTTTAAAAAAGGAGCTCAAATTTATCGAATTCCTAAAAAACTGTCAAGCTTTTGTTTAGAAATGTATTGAAATTGCTTTTTACGCAGTTTTTGGTTTGGTTTTTCACGTCTTTTTTTAATGCAAATTTCGGAATTTCCGTGGTTTATCATGCGGATTTCCAGGAAAAGTCGCGTTTTACACCGATTGTTTCAAATAATATTCTTTTCAAATTGCTTATTCAGAGTGTCGGTTGAATTTATTAAACGGATTTTAGAGAATTTCTCAAACATTTAATTGATCCCAAGATCGAAACTTAAAAAAAAAATGTTTCGAGATGACAGATCTCAACGTTTTATGAATTTCCAACGCATTTACCATAAAAAAATAATTTTAACAGTTCCATGTGAATTTTTTCATTGGTCACTTTGAGGCATTTCTTCCCGATCGATGTTCGCTTGAGAACAAATTTTGCATGAGAAGACAAAACTTCTAAGCTATAATTTAAAACGATCGGTGTTTAATTTTTTTCCATACATTCCATTGGCATTCAAGAGCAGGTTTACAGAGAGTAAAAGCAGAAGGAAGATTGTCAACGATTTTGAAATAAAAAGGGCGCAAATTGTGCAGGTTTCCATGAAGGTACTCGCTATAGTCGATAAACAGTTAAAGGAAGAAAAATTTTTGAAGGAGAAATATTTTTCATAGTTTTAATAACACTATTCTCGCAAGGATATATATAAACATGTAAAATTGATGGTTTTCACATATTTTTTAAAAATAAAGCACCGAGAAAACTTAAAACCTATCATCAGGAAAACCGGGAAAAAAGCGGGAAATCGAAAATTGATTTTGAGTGGTCACCCTGCGTTTACTTGAGACTATTCCATGTTTCTACAGAGGATGTTGTTCCGACTTTCCGA
Source organism: Wyeomyia smithii (assembly GCF_029784165.1). Taxonomy (NCBI): domain Eukaryota; kingdom Metazoa; phylum Arthropoda; class Insecta; order Diptera; family Culicidae; genus Wyeomyia; species Wyeomyia smithii. Next base: position 109,137,326 of record NC_073694.1, read on the forward strand.
AAACATTTTTAATGACATTCAACTTATGTTTGAATGTTAGACCTGAATTCGAGTTGAGGGATTTTTCTACTTTTTCGAGTTTGGCGCTATACATGAGTTACATGTATTTTATCGTTTTAATAACCTTTTTTCTAGCTAAAACTTATCTTTGAATTATTTTCAACAAGATTTTTTGCAAATTTTGAATTATTTTCAACAAGATTTTTTGCAAATTTTAGTAAAACTTGCTATCGTTTGCAGCTCACGAAGATTATTAATTACTTATTGAATGTTCCGACAATATACGGGTTTAAATGGTTATCCATCACTTTCCAAATCTCGTCAATCAATTCTCACTTTTTAGGTCTAACTTATGTCTCACAGGAATTTTACTCGTCATATTGATACCCTTTTCAACGAGGAAAAATCGCGAGAGAAAAAATCATTGCTACGGGCATTTTACATTTGTATATGAAAATTTCCAAACAACATTTGGTTAGCATCATTTCTAAACATGGCCGCAGTAAGTCAACTGTCCTGCGTTTGAAGCTAAATACAAACAAGTTATACATATCAGCATGGCATTTTAAAGATGGTATTAATTTTACCATGTTGAATCATAAGTTTTTATTACTTTTTTTCGGCGCGGATTGAGTTTTCACGGCGCGGATCCAAAAACCCGTGGCGCGGATTCAAAATTGAGGTTTCTGTAACAACCCTGGATTTAATTCTGCCATAGCCATAGTATATAACACACACCAAATTCCATGAACAAAAAAAAAACACATACACCTGTCAAACCAAAGCATACAAACTAATAGGAAAAATAATTAACTTGTTGCCTACAAAAGTATTCTATCATAAATAAATTTACCTCGGATGAATGCATTTTTGCACACACATGTTATCAGTGGAGCCTCCCCAGCTAGTCTCGAGGTACGATGCTGGCCTAACAAGCCAGTCGTCGTAGGTTCGAGTCCTGACTCGGGAGAGACTGTTGGTGTCAGTAGGATCGTAGCGCCAGCCCCGCAATTGTCCTGTACACTTAACGGTTGGCTGCGAAGTCTGTGTATAGTAAACAGAAGGTCAAGTTCCGGATCGAAATGTAGCACCAAGGCTTTGCTTTCTTTGCTTTGTTAATAACAAGTGGTTAAAATTATCAAATGAGTTTCACAACATTGAAACTCACCTTTTCGTCGTGTAGGTGACACATATTACCATGACAATCGGTTTCACTATCCGATATGCGATGTAAACAAAAGTGTTCATCGTTACTTGACGTCTCAAAACGAATATAATACCCAACAAGAACGAAACAGAAGATATTCGGATCGGTTCATCTATCAATTCAAAAATAGCAACCGTGAAAATGAAACTCAAAGGCAAAAAAATCAATTTCGATTTAAGGGACTGATATTTTTTGAAGTGCAGTTAAACTTTTTTTATTTCGAAAATAATCTGAAATGGATAGCAATACCAACTGGAAGCTCTTCTCGTGATAACGATATTATCAAAACTAGAAAGTTTTGTGCAGGAATGGTTATCGTCCATGTGTTTTCAACGTTGTAAAAAGTGCTTCAACATTAAAAACCTTCTTTTAGGGAAGCGTACGCTACAGGAAGTTGCTTTACCGCTGATTGCACGTGGGCGTTGTCAAATTGATGTTGGAAGCGAATGCAAACATTCCTAAGTCGTTTTGGACATCGGGAATATCATCCGGCATTTCCGTACTAGTCATTCTTTTGAAGCGTATGAGCATGGTTTATTCAAAGATGATGAAATTACACAGAAGAAACCAAGAATCATCACCAATAGACAGGTCGCTTTGGCTGATCAATTGTTCATGAATTCAAATAATAAGTTTGTGATTATGATTGAACTTATTTATGAGAAATATCATTTATTGGAATAAACGTATTAAACGTTATAACTTAAATAAATTATATGAATTATATACTATGATGACTGCTGTGCTTGTCGAATCCCAAGAATTGAATATTGAATATTGCATCTGAGCTCAACGTAATACAAATATTCAGTACAAATTACTGACACTGATATTCGTTTTCATTTCCGTGATGATGATAATGAATTTTAACTTTGACAATATATAAACGAATGTGAACTTTGACTGAGGAATGAATACCAACAAATGTGTTCATCGAAAATCAACATTTCGATTTGTCTAGCGACCGTTGTCTAGCTACAGTTTATGTTTGTGCGAGAAAAGAATATTTGCCGCTAAGGTTGGTTTGATATCGGTCTGTTTGAGTTTCTAGGTGGTGATTTTTCTCAGCACTGCATGTTATACACATACACGTTCTACACACACGCTATATACACACACACGCTATATACACACACACCACTCACAAGCAGCGCTCCTCAGACATACCCACGCTACTTACACATACATACACACACACATACACACACCCACACACCACTTACATACACACGCCACTTACACACATACACGCACACACGCCGCTCACACATACACATACACACGTTACTAACACACACGTCACTCACACAGACATTCACACACACACACACACACATTCAGACATACGTCACTCACACACACATTCACACACACACACACACATTCAAACACACATTCACACACACACACGCTACTCACACACACACATTCAAACACACACATTCACACACACACACGCTACTCACACACACACATACACACGCTACTCACATACACACGCTACTCACACACACACACATACACACGCTACTCACACACATACACACGCTAGACGCTACTCACACACACATACACACGATACTCACACACACACACACATACACACGCAATTGTTTGTATAAATGACCCGCATAATTGCAAATTGTCAAACAATATGAAAAGTGTACTATACTTAAAATAAAAAAATTAACTTTTTTGTGTTAAGAGATAGAAGAATAGTTTATTCAGCAAAGTTGTAGAAAATTCAAAAATATGAAACTTTGTGAACAAATGAAAATCCTATCTCTTTTCGGCACAAAGTTATAAAGTACACTACATGGAACTTATTTGAAAGTTAGTTTTTTGTACTTGACTTTTGTTAGTTGCATTTTACACGAAAGTGTAGTTCGGGGGAATTGTTATAGCATACAAAACACACATTTTTGCCGAAGACCATATATCTCCAGGACTTTTCCTTACAAAGTTATATCATATTTTAGCTTATTTTTTCGATAACTTCAAGAACGTATAGGTTAAAAAGGGGCAAGTGGAATCATGATGTCAATATTTTTCCTTGAAGTTAAGCTGAAGTACTATAAACTTCTTTAGGTTCCATTTGTCCCAATTCACCCCTTTTTGAGTACGGCGAGCATATGTCACTGTAGGTTTTCATATATCAAAAATACTAACTTTTTTGTGTTAAGAGATAGAGGAATGGTTTATTCGGCAATGTTTTAGAACGTGCAAAAATATGAAACTTTGTTGAACAAACAAAATTTCTATCTTCATTGGGAACAGAGTTACAGAGTATTTCATGTAAAAGTTACTTGAAAGTTAGTTTTTTGTACTTAACTTTTGTTAGTTACATTTTACAAGAAAACGTTGTTCTAAAGAAGCATATGGGCATACAAAATACACGTTTTTGTTGAAGGCCGCACATCTCCAGGACTTATTCTTACAAAGATATAGCACATTTCAGCATATTTTTTTCGATAATTTTAAGAACCTATCATTCCTCTTTATAGAAAAGTGCTACTTGTAGTACTTTACATAACGAATTTTGAGATATAGCTCAAATATATCAAGAATTGCTGAATTTCAACTTTTCTTAAAACTGTTTCACCCCTTGGTGACCATGGGGTCAACTAATTCGATCACACAAAAATGGCGTCATTTTTTCTCTATTTCTAATAACTATGTGCATCTATATCAAATTTGTAAAACCTTGTGCACCTAGTGGCCCAGTTTCAGCAAGAATTGCTCAGGTAACTCTTTGGAAATATTAAATTAGGCAGAAATAGTTACCACAATAGGCGAGAAAAAAAATGTTAGAGAATTTACATTTTGTGAAGTTCCATTAGAAATAACTTTCTTATCGCCGGCTTCTTGCTCAGGCAAAATATCAAACACGTGTTCGCTGCAGGCAATCGAATTGTCCTAGAGAGAATGCTCTCTCTTTCTCCTCGTAGTGATGCGCGGTTTCTTTTTTCGCCTGCCATTTCAGGTGATACGAAAAAGTTTAGAACAAAAGTTAAATTCAAAAGTAGGTAGTCTTGATATAGACTGATGTGAGATAACTTTCAAATAGTCTTTTAAAGACACACTGACAAAACATAAATTTTAAAACTATAGGCAGTCAAAGACCAGTCCACAAGCAACCGAAAACACGTCTGATCTGTAGGACAGTTCAAGACGCACTGAGCATTTTCCTTAAGGTGAAACCTCATTGAATCCAAAAATGGCCGACTTCGAATTTTCATAAGCACAAGACTCGAAAATACTTATTGTGTTCCCTGTGAAAATTCTATTTTATGTTTGCTTCACCACAGCGAAACAAAAATAGCATTTTCACATGGAATGCATTAACTATTTCCGAGTCTTGTGCTTTCGAAAATTCGAAGTGATGACTCGAAGTCGGCCATTTGTGGATTCAATGATGTTTCACTTAAAACAGCTCATATGCACTGAGCATACACACCAAATTTTCATTGTTGGAAACCAGCAAAATTTTCCAGCAATATGAAATTTGTTGATTATTCAGTAATGCTTAATTGCATAAAAGTGACAGATCGTTTGCTGCATGTTCAGTAAAACAAAATACAGCTTGCTGGTTGTCAGCTATGACAATTTGCTGTACATTCAGTGAAGCATAAATCAATTTTCTTTACGAACTAATTTCATTTTTGTCATATGACTTACATTCTAAGTTTAGTAAAGCGGGCAATGTATGTAGTTTGCGAGAATGCGAAGATGAACGGGAATAGAAGGTGTGACTTTTGGCCTTGAAAAAATCTTCCCTCGTCCAGAAAATTTCCGTCAGGACAAGGGAAATTTTTTCTAAGCCTAAAGTCACCCCTACTCCCGTTCATTTTCGCATTCTCGCAAACTGCATACATTGCCCGCTTTACTTAACTTAAAATAAATCAATTTGCTGGTTAACCAGTTAGTTCAAGGAAACCATTTTCCCTCAGGCACCAGCTTCCATCCGCCTATCGGATCATAGCCAAATTACTGTTGAACTAGAGATGTATGATTATCATTTCAACTTTTAGGTTCATCTAGCCCAGCGGTTCTCAACCTTGTTTTATTCGCGTACCTCTGGCGATATTTTTCAAATCAATTGTACCCCCTCCCCTGACTTGGAATTCTAGCAGTGGGAGAGAGTAGTGGTAGATCATGTTGTGGTAGTCTAATTCAGGTTTCAAATTGAATTATGGTTTGTTTGATTACTATGCTCATGTTTCAAGAGCAAGTTTGAACAACAAATGAAGTATTATAAGAAAAATTGCTTTTTCCGCCATTACTGATTTTTCTTTCGCGTACCCCCTGAAAGCTTTCACGTACCCCTAGGGGTAAATAAAATTACTGAACGAAATTCAGTAAATTGTAGAACTGAATTACAGTAAACTTTTGAAAAAAAAAAAATGCTGTGATTCAGTAAACAAGTGGTTTGCTAATACACTTTCAGCAATGTGCTTTGCTGAACCATAAAGAGAAATTTTGATGTGTATGAAACTATGTCGTCGGTTTCGTGCAACACTGGCACAATTCAAAAAATGTAGTTTCGAGAAAAAACGCAATGAAAATGAAATTTTAAAATTTACAATAATTATTCAACATATTTTGGACTGTTACGCACATTCGGGCACGTTGTACAAGTTAAACCTTTCTTTTAATACAATTTGAAAAAAATCCGAGTTGTACAGCAAAGGCATTTCCACCAGCGTTGCAAATCGAACGAGAAGCAAAACCTTTCTTCTCCTTTCTGCTTGAGAACGAGACATATGCTACGCTTCTCAAGTCTTTTGCACACACGCTTTGGAGATACTATTTCTTCTTCATGCATTCCCCTGAGTGGCAACAAGCACGCACCGACACGAACAAACTCTTTCGTATTGCTTCTCAGCTACCGTAAAAGAGTACGCGAAATCCTGCTAGTGAGTAGGAGTACTCGACTACAATTGCTTGACTAGGAGGAGTGCATGAAAAATTGTGCTCGAAAACGAAAATGCTTTCTTCCCGACATGCACCGACAGCCGACAGTGGGCCAACGTGTAGGGTATCGGACTTTTTTTTTCTTCATAAATAGGGTATCGGACTGCTTCGGTAAGTTTTTTACAGCAGTCTAATGCAGAACCAGCCGAAGCAAACCGCTGCCGAAGTAGTCCGATACCCTATCATTTTTTTTCCTCTGCAACCATCGCAAAGCATCTTGAATCAATTGTCTTCGGCTGGTCGTTCTCGCGAGTTGGGGAGTAGGTATACACGAGTACACACGAGAAGAGTAGACGGGAGTGTGTGCATATGATCTCGGCAGTAAGAAAGAAAGCAGGAAAGAACGAGAAATAGCTTGAATGGAGAATTCTCTACTGTGTAAAAGCGGCGACACCGAGAACCTCACATGAGGTGTTGTATGCTGCTTACGAGCGAGACTAACAACACTGATTTCCACTCATAACTCTGGAGATTTTGAAACGGACTTTCGTGGGATGGAAACTTAACAGAATTCGGCATCGTTTGCCATCAAAAACTCAAAAATGGAAAACTTTTAGTTGTGACAGTGTTACACGAAATCGATGATGTGTATTAAGAGAAAATTTATTCAACTTTCCAACCGCTTGTTAGTCCTGATAAGGACCGTTTTGTTAGGGTTAGAGCAATGAATGCTGAAATAACAAACAAAAACCGAAGCCACCATCCACTTTTCTTTCCTACCGCGCCCGGTTGCCTTTCGCTTCCCACGCCATCATAATAAGCTATCTGCACACCGTCCGTGTGCGAGCTGCGCCTGCCTCCAAACGATCGATTCTGCTGCTTTGCATCCTCTCCATCCTCCGCTGCTGTTGGTGTTTCTGCTTCAAAAGCCAGATTGAAAATGAACGCTCGCCGCTTTTTTTTGGATTCAATATTCTTCATTTTTCTTACGGTATTTTCATTATGCATTTGTTTTTTGAACATTGTGAGAGATTCAATTTTATCAACTTTTCAACTCTGATGTTTTTAATGTACTATAAGTGTTACTACTTTTACCTTTTCTACGTACATGATTTACATTTTGATGCTCAGCATTAGAGTTTTAATTAATAAATAAATATACCTAGCTACTTATCAATAAAGCTCACGAATGAGCACCGCACTAGATTTAGGTGCATTGTTTTTAGTGTTTTCAGCGTGTACAGAGATTATGTTTTCGGTCATATCGATACCAGCTATTTCATGCACTTCTGATGTTCGGGTTCCGAAGGGCACGTTCAAGATCATTTTCAAGAACTTGTTCTGGATCCGTTGAATCTTCTGCAGGTGGGTTCTAGCGCAGGTTCTCCATACCGACGAGGCGTATAGGAGCATCGGCAGGATGACCTGTTTGTATACCGTCAATTTATTTACGACGGATAATTTCGATTTTCGGTTGATTAGCCGGTACAACTTATTCATTAGCACTAAACTTTTCGTTACTGTTTGTTCAATGTGGGGGCTACTCTAAGCTTATGATCATAGGTCAAACCAAGGTAGCAAACATTTGACGACCAGAGAATATCTACATTGTTCAACCGAATCTTTGTTGTCGGCACCAAACGCTGACTATTCCGATGAGAAAAGACTATGGTCTGCGTTTTTGCTGCATTCACACAAATTTTCCATGGGGTGAGGTAATTCACAAAGGCGTTAAGCCCAGTTTGCAGCTTTTTAACTATTTGGTTGATCTGTCTGCCCTCGTACATAATGGCGGTATCATCAGCAAACTACTCTCTGCAGTTGATATGTTGTTGAATGGCCTCTGCGAAGACCGAACTGCTCATCCAGGAATATTTTGTTCACTTCTGCGTGGCACAGAATACGGCTGTAGATGCATCGTTCGAATACCTTGCTGAGGGCAGAAAGCAGACTGGTGGGACGGTAGATTATGGGGCATGTGGGATTCTTTCCTGGTTTCAAAATGGGAATCACTTTCGCCAGTTTCCACTTTGCTGAAAAGTACGCCATTTCAAGGCATCGGTTGAACACTTTTTCCACCACAGACAAGGCTGTTGGTCCAAGGTTTTTGAGCACAAGGTTGAACACTCCGTCGAATCCGGGAGCCTTCATGTTCCGAGAGAATTTGATGTTGTTCTGTACCTCGTCCACTGTTATCCGCTGATCAGGTGGTAAGATATTCGGTGTGCGCGCCAGAATTACTATCGATTCACTGACAGCTGGTTCGATTCCACAATATCACGACCAAGATTGTGGGAAGCGGCAAAAAATGGAAGCTAGCAAAAGATAGCACAAGCCTTTTCGCGGGAAGTTAGCAGAGTTTCACTATTCACTATTAACGGCGGGATGGGTTTTGGTTTGTTCTTTAACACTTTAGCCACACGCCAAAATAGCCGTGAGCAGTTGGGCAAATTACGTTATTCGGTTGCAAACTGTCTGTTTTTCGCTTTCTCCAGACGTTCTTGAACATTTTTTGTCAGCTGTCTAGCGTAGAATCGGTGCCTAGGGTTGCGGGTACGTTGATATTGCCTGCTCAGCGAGTTTCGCAAGGAAATTATGCGCTTAGTGTTATCGTCGATTTGCGCAAACTTACGTGTCACTGGAAAAGATGGGATGTAGCGGCACTCTGCTTCCTGGATGATGTCTATCATGGACTGTAGAGTACGATCGATGTCTCCAGTGCTGTTCAAAGTGATGTCCGCATCAAGATGGTTTTCAACATACCGCTGCAGCTGAACCCAATTTGCACGATGGTAATTTCTTCTTTGTTGAACTTGGCGCCGCTCTACGTTAGCACCAATCTCAGCGATGACCGGAAGATGATCCGAGAAGAGCTCTGTAATGGTTTTCGGAATCTAAAATCGATCGGTGATGTTGGTCAAAAAATGTCAAGCTTGGAGCCTACACCACCAGGGGAGATGTAAGTTGGCAATTCCGGATGAGCGGGATAGTAATATCCAGCTTCGGAATCTTCTACGATGATGTTACCATTTGAGTTGCATCTGGAGTCACCCCAAGCGGAGTGGCGAGCATTGAGATCACCTGTGATGACGAAATTGCCTCCTCTTCTAGACAGCTTTTGGTTCTTCAATTTCACCGTGGTTTCATTTGCCCGTCGAGACTGCTTCGGACAATAGACCGCAATAAATGTGAGTGGTCCATCAGTAGTGGTAATTTCGATTCCTACAGCTTCGACAAAGATTGTGTTGAAACTCGGTAGTGATTTGTATGGTAGTCCTCTCCTTATGGCGATTGAAGCCCCGCCCCCAGCTGAGGTTGTGCGATCCAGTCTGACTATCGAGTTTTCCGGCAGGCAGAAGATTATGTTCGGCTTCAAATGTGTTTCGGTTATTGCAGCGACATCGATGTGGTGTGTGTTCAGAAAATGTAGAAGTTCTAACTTCTTGTTGGCCACAGAGCTGGCAATCCAGTTAAGGATTCGAAAGAATGGATCCATGACGGTAGTAAAAAGTCATCATGACCGCAATCTGTTCCTGGTTGGTGCGACAAGCCTTTGTTTGCTGATCAAGTTTAAGGAAAAGCGTAGCTAGCTGTTCCATCGAGTACAAATTGCTACTTGCTGGGGGCATGCTGGCAGCCTGTGCATAACTCAAAAATCCGGGGGGTCCCGGCTAGGAATACCGCCAGTTGAAGGAGGTGGAAACGGCAACGTACTTGAAGTCGCTGGCAGGGTTGGTGTAACGCTAGGTTGTACACTTTTTCGATTCGACGGTCGCTGGCGAATGGCAATTTCACTTCGAGTTTTGATAAATTCTGCTCGTTTTGGACAGAAACGGCTGTTCGTAGCATGCTCTATGTCACAGTTGAGACACTTCATTTGTTCGGCTTCCTCAACAAGACAATCCACTGTTCGATGCGGACCTGCACATTTCATGCAGCGACTCTTGATGTGGCAATTCTTTGTGCCATGTCCATAGTTCAAGCAGTTGGAACACTGCGTGACATCGCGATGAATCGGTTTGTATCGTTCCCATTGCACGATGATGTTGAATAGGGCGGTGATTGTTTTCACTGTGCTTAGTGTAGTTGACCCCCTGGTCAGGTGGATCAGGTATAACTGATCACGACACTTTATGGCTTTGTTATGTCTTATCACTTTGTATACTGCTTCATCTTTTAGGTCGCAAGCGACAAGCTCCGTTTTTAACTCGTCCAGTTCCAATTCCGGTAAACCACGTAGTACAACTTTGAATGGTTTTGTAGCTGCAATATCGTGAGTGTTGTTTTGTTTGCTTCAGGTACGCCTCTACTGCCTTGTAATGTGGGGTGGATGGAACGACGATTTTGTAGCCGTCCGTGCATAGCCTCAGGGTAGCTACCAGCTCTTTGCTGATAAGTTTTTTGAAGTTTTGCCTAAGTCCAGGCGGGAAACCTTTTACGTAGAAAGGTGGCATTTTCTCCTTCTTTTCCGTTTTCTCGGTGGTTTGGTTAGTCAGCGATGCAAACTTGTTAGCAGCTAGTATCTTCTTGGCGATTCCATCATCCTTTTCAGCAGGGTCGCGAGGACGCTTATTGCTTTGCTCCTTACTGGAACCCGTTTTTCCTATTTCGTTGGGACCCGACAACGTACTGTTGTATAACGAATGCGATAGGTAAAATAAAACTCAATTTTTAAAAAAATGGCGCTTGGTTCGGTCTGGTCGCACGCCGACCATATGACACTAAGAGCGCTAAGCCGTTCAAGGTCGTATTGAAAGGTCTCACCAACGATCAAACCGTTGATGTGATCAAACTTACTTTAACAGAATTACTTGGCATAGCCCCTACCCAAGTAATTCTAATGAAACAAACAAAAATCACGAGGCGAAAACAGTCAGCGAACTGGAATTTCCCTTGTTAATTGTTTAATTCATTTTAACCGCACTGAGGTTAACAACTTGAATTTTTTTTACAAAGCACATGCTATTTATAATGTGCGAGTGAAATGGGAATTGTATCGAAAGTTTGGCGGAGGTGAAAAGTATATCACCCAATTCCGTATTTGCCAACGTTATGGCCATGGTTCAAAATTCTGTAACATGTACCAAAAATGCCTTATTTGTGGAGACTCTTCTCACAAAAAGAACACATGTTCTGTGAAAGAGAGTAAAAATTTTCGCTGTGCGAATTAAAACGGCAACCATATGTCAAATTTTTATCAATGCCCGTTTAGCAATTGTTAAGGCAAGGCAAGGTAAACAAAATTCAATTTGCCAATCAAAACAAACTTCGAAACAAAATCCTCCAAGCGTACCAGTACAACCCACTTTCTCATTCCGAGTTGTGCTCTCGTCGTGTTCGGTCGCAATTTCATTTCTATCTCGATAGTGCCGACCAGTTAATCGTCTTCAAGGTCACCGTGCATTGTATTGCGTGTGCACTGCTGCTCGTTGCCGTCGTCTATTGAAGACAAAAGAACGCATCATCGCCTATTGTTACCGTACGCCACAGACTGTACGTTGTGTCGCTACTGCGAGAGATCCAGTACCCGGCGTACTGCTGTTTGGCTGTACTGGTGCTGCTGTGTGGCTGGAGCGGCTGCAGCTTTTGCTACCGGACTCTTGTGTGAAGGACTGGAGATTGGCATCGCCCGTGCGCTGATTGCGGTGGAGAGCGGCTGCAGAAGATAAGTAGTTTTTTTTCTTGGTTTTTTTCTACAATATTATTTGTTAATTGGCATTTTGCGTGTGTGGCTTACGCGTCCAACATGGACGACGAACGCGGGGATGAAAACCCGCTCGTTCTACCGCCTAGCCCTCCCGGATACAAAGTTCCAAGGGTTAAGAATGGAACACCGCAGGAAGCTACCCATCGGCTTAAGCAGTATCCGGAGGGCAAAGCTGGTATTGGGGCTGTATTTTTCCGGTCGAAAGTGAAAGCATTGAACACAATGCAAATATGTAAAGATCTGGCACGGTTTACAGCCGTGACTGAAATTACCAAAGTACGCCCGAATAAGCTGCGTGTTTTGGTGTTCGATCTCAAGCAAGCAAACGAGATTGCTGCTTGTGAGCTCTTCACGCGGGAGTACCACGTGTACATTCCAGCTCGCGTAGTTGAGATTGACGGTGTGGTCAGCGAATCGAGTCTGACTGTCGAGGACTTACACCCCTTCAGACTCTTTTCGCGTGACTTTCGCCGGGTCTGCTCTGCCGAGCTATGTGCTCGTGGACAAGGTGCGTCTGCCCGTGTGCTTGTTTGTACCGCGGGTAATGAATTGCCTCAAGTGCAAATAGTTGGGCCATACGGCCTCCCACTGTGGCAATAAAGCACGTTGTGGCAAGTGCGGAGAGCAACATGCCGATGACGCCTGTAATAAGGGTGCTGAAAAGTGCCTTTATTGTGGGCAGACTCCGCATGAGCTGTCTGCATGTCCCGCGTACAAGCAGCGCCAAGACAAGATCAAGTGGTCTCTGAAAGAGCGCTCTAAGCGAACTTTCGCAGAAATGCTCAAAGAGGCCGCTGGCACCAAACTGGTTTCCACGAATCTCTTCGAGGTCTTGCCATCCGATGAGTCTGATTCTGACGATTCAGTTGGGGAATCTTCTTTTGTTGAACCCGGGAAATCTAGGAAGAGGAAAAACCTTTCTTCTCCTAGGCTTCCTAGGAAAGGACAGAGAAGGTCTCCATCTGAAGTGACTGATACTAAGAAACAAAAAAGTGCTGTAGAAAATCCGAAGCAAACTCCTCCGGGATTGGCAAAATTGAATTCAAGTAAGGAGTTTCCGGCACTTCCAGGAACATCAAAAAACCCAACTGTTCCTTCTTTTTCGTCCAAGATTCAGCCAGAATCTGGACTGCTGAAGTTTTCAGATATTGTGGACTGGATTTTTGAAAATTTCAACATAACTGATCCTCTTAAAAGTCTTCTGCTGGCATTTCTACCAACAGTTCAAACGTTTTTTAAGCAGTTGACTGCTAAATGGCCCCTCCTTGCAGCGATCGTATCCTTCGATGGCTAATTCATCGGCTGAGATGAAGGATTCTATCTCTATTTTACAGTGGAATTGTAGAAGTATCATCCCCAAAATTGATTCATTTAAAGTTTTGATTAATAAGCATAAATGCGATGCATTTTCCCTCTGTGAAACTTGGCTCACTTCAAATGTAGATCTTAGCTTCCATGATTTTAATATAATTCGCCTCGACCGAGACACCCCTTACGAAGGAGTACTTCTAGGGATTAGGAAGTGCTATTCCTTCTATCGTATTAACCTCCCCACGGTCCCAGGCGTCGAAGCTGTCGCATGTCAAATGACAATACAAGGTAAAGAGCTTTGTATTGCCTCAATATATATTCCTCCCAGAGCACAGGTTGGGCAACGGCTGCTCTTTGATTTAATAGAACTTCTTCCCTCGCCACGTTTGATTTTAGGAGGTTTTAACTCTCACGGCGTGGCTTGGGGTTCCCTTTCTAATGATAACCGTTCCTCTTTGATCTATAACCTCTGCGACGACTTCGACATGACAATATTAAACAACGGGGATATGACACGCGTTCCGAAACCTCCAGCGCGCCCCAGTGCTTTAGATTTATCTTTATGTTCAACATCGCTACGGTTGGATTGCATATGGAAGGTAGTCCTTGATCCCCACGGTAGCGATCATTTGCCTATTCAAATTTCAATTGATAATGGTTCAACTCGCATGCGATCAGTTGATATTCCGTATGACCTCACACGGAATATCGATTGGAAATTATACGAGGAAATGATATCAGAAGCTGTCGAGTCGATTCAACATCACCCACCACTTAAAGAATACAACCTCCTCGCGGGCTTGATTCTAGACGCCGCGTTGCAAGCCCAAACGAAGAAATATCCTGGCGTGACGATCAAAGAACGGCCTCCCACTCCGTGGTGGGACAAAGAGTGCTCCGATGTCTACACGGAAAAATCCGACGCGTTTAAGGCCTTCTTTTGGGTGAAAGGTCAACCCGACGACTTTAAGCGGTATTTGGAGCTTGAGACCAAGTTCAAAAGCTTGGTCCGAGCGAAGAAACGTGGATATTGGCGCCGGTTCGTAAACGAAACGTCGAGGGAGACATCGATGAGCACTCTTTGGAACACAGCCCGAAGAATGCGAAATCGTATAACGGTTAACGAGAGCGAGGAGCCTTCAAGTCGTTGGATATTTGATTTTGCCAGGAAAGTATGTCCGGACTCTGTTCCTGCGCAAAACTTTGTTCGCGATACGTCTCCGGGCCACGATGCGATAGAATCACCTTTAACGATGGCAGAATTTTCAGTTGCCCTCCTGTCCTGTAACAATAACGCGCCTGGGTTGAATAGAATCAAATTCAACTTGTTGAAGAATCTACCCGGCAATGCCAAGAGGCGCTTGTTGAACTTGTTCAATAAGTTCCTGAAGCAAAACATTGTACCGCAGGATTGGAGGCAAGTGAAGGTGATCGCCATCCAAAAACCGGGAAAACCAGCTTCTGATCACAACTCTTATAGGCCGATTGCAATGCTATCCTGTATCCGTAAATTGATGGAGAAAATGATACTCCGTCGTTTAGACCATTGGGTCGAATCAAACGGTCTACTATCAGATACTCAATTTGGCTTCCGCCGTGCCAAAGGAACGAATGACTGTCTTGCGTTGCTTTCTACAGATATTCAGCTAGCCTATGCTCGCAAAGAACAAATGGCATCTGTGTTCTTGGACATTAAGGGGGCTTTTGATTCCGTTTCTATTGACATTCTTTCGGGCAAACTTCACCGACAAGGATTTTCACCGATTTTGAACAATTTTTTGCATAATTTGTTGTCCGAAAAGCATATGCATTTTACGCATGGCGATTTGGCAACTTTTCGTATTAGCTACATGGGTCTTCCCCAGGGCTCATGCTTAAGCCCCTTTCTTTACAATTTTTATGTAAATGACATTGACGCATGTCTGGCAAATTTATGCACGATAAGACAACTTGCAGACGACAGCGTGGTCTCTGTTACAGGAGCCAAAGCTGCCGATTTGCAAGGACCATTGCAAAATACCTTGGACAATTTGTCTGCTTGGGCTTTACAGCTAGGTATCGAATTCTCTCCGGAGAAGACTGAGATAGTAGTTTTTTCTAGGAAGCGCGAGCCTGCTCAGCTCCACTTACAGTTAATGGGTGAAACGATTTCTCAGGTTTTGGTATCTAAATATCTTGGTGTCTGGTTCGATTCGTAAGGCACCTGGGGATGTCACGTTCGGTATTTGATGAAAAAATGTCAACAAAGAGTGATTTTTTTCCGGACAATTACTGGATCATGGTGGGGCGCCCACCCAGGAGACCTCATAAGGCTTTACCAAACAACGATATTGTCGGTGCTTGAGTACGGGTGTTTTTGCTTCCGCTCCGCTGCAAACACCCATTTAATCAAGCTGGAACGATTGCAGTATCGTTGTTTGCGTATTGCCTTAGGTTGCATGCATTCGACCCATACGATGAGTTTGGAAGTTTTGGCGGGCGTTCTCCCATTAAAAGACCGCTTTTGGGATCTGACTACTCGTATTCTCATCAAATGTGAGGTTTTGAACCCCTCGGTAATTGAAAATTTCGATAGGCTAGTTGAACTTAATCCTCAAACCCGTTTCATGACTGTGTATTTCAATCACATGTCTCAAAGTATAAATCCTTCCTCATACTCCTTCAATCGTGTCAACTTATTAGATACTTCTGTTTCTACTGTGTTTTTCGATACATCCATGATGGAAAAAACTCGTGGAATCCCGGATTATTTACGCGTGCAGCAGATCCCTGAAATATTTTATAACAAATATAAAAACATCAACTGCGACAATGCGTTTTATACTGATGGATCACTTCTCAACGGGTCCACTGGCTTCGGTATCTTCTACAATAATTTTACCGCCTCCTGCAAGCTCGATAATCCTGCTTCTGTTCACGTCGTAGAATTGGCTGCAATTCAGTATACCTTAGGGATTATTGAAAAAATGCCCACGGACCATTACTTCATCTTTACGGACAGTCTCAGTTCTATTGAGCCTCTCCGATCGATGAAGGATGCAAGGCACTCTCCGTATTTCCTGGGGAAAATACGGGAACATCTGAGTGCTTTATCCGAAAATTCTCCTCAGATTACCTTAGTGTGGGTCCCTTCTCATTGTTCCATTCCGGGCAATGAAAAAGCGGACACTTTGGCTAAGGTGAGCGCAACAAACGGTGATATTTATAACAGACCAATTGCCTACAATGAATTTTTAAAACTTTCACGTCAGAGTACACTTGTCAACTGGCAGGCCTCGTGGGATAAGGGAAAACTGGGGAGGTGGCTACACAGCATCATCCCCAAGGTTTCCACCAAACCTTGGTTTCGGGGGTTGGATGTAGGACGAGATTTCATTCGCATGATGTCTCGGATTATGTCCAACCACTACGGGCTAGATGCACATCTCTTGCGTATTGGGCTGGCGAGCAGTAATCATTGCGTTTGTGGATTGGGGTATCAAGACATTGAACACGTGGTTTGGGTGTGTGCTGAATTCTGCGGCGCCAGATCTCTACTTTTGGATACCCTCAGGGCCCGAGGAATACAGCCCTATGTGCCAGTTCGTGATATTCTCGCTCAGCGAAACTTGCCATTCATGCTACATGTTTATAGCTACTTGAAGAGCATCAAGGTGCCAATTTAACAGCGAAACAAAAAAAAACCATGTTAGTTTTAGTATTAGATTTAGTTTCAGCTCGTAGTCGGCAGCGAGGGTAAAGAATTTGCCTTTAGATTATAAGATATTCTAGACCATAAGGCATTAGATTTAATTGGCTCCGTAAAACATTAATTTGTATTGTGCCGTGTCAAATAAATGTTGTGTGAACAAAAAAAAACCCACTTTCTCAACTCCTCTGCATACTCGTTTAACATATGCACAGGTTACAGGTAGTTCGAACATTCTACCGCCTAATATTGGTAGTTCGAAAATGACCGTTAATATGGGAGGTAAGCAAAACACGGTGGAAAATAAATGTACACCTATTACCCCAGCTAATGACAAGCAATGTTCGATCTTATGAACGCCATGTTGCAGGCGAAATCAATGTTTGAAGCCATCCAAATAGGTACAAATTTTACAATTAAAATTGTTTCTAATTTAAAATTTAGCAATGATTTTAATAAACCAATCAAAATTTTAAACTGGAATGCTCGCTCATTGAAGGCCAATGAGAATGAGCTTTTTAATTTTTTAACAGTAAATAATGTGCATATAGCAATTATTACTGAAAAATTTTTGAAACCTAACATCAAATTAAAATATGATCCCAATTACGTAGTTCATAAATATGATAGGATTCAGGGTTCCGCGGGGGAGTTGCAATTGTTATTAATCGCCGAATCAAACATCGTGCTCTTCCCCCTCTTGAGACGAAAGTTATTGAAGCTTGGGCTTCTATTTATTGCCGCAGTATATTTACCATTCCAATGCACACGCGAGCACAAAAATTATTTCAAAGGTGATTTACAAAAACGCACCAGAATTATTTTTTTTCTTCATCTATAATTTATTTGACACGGCACAAATACAATTTAATGTTTAACGGCGCCAATTATATCTGGTAGCTTACTTTCTAAAGTATCTTAATAACTAAAAGCAAATTTTTTATCCTCGCTGCCGACTACGAGCTGAAACTAAATCTAACTTAAAGCTAGAATGTTTTGCATTAAAAGCACTGATTTGTTGTTTGATGGTTTTCCATCGCCATAGGTAAGCAGCATATTGAATATGTTCCGCTGCTGGGCCAAGATATTACGGACTGGCATATTGGGTTGTCTCCCTCGGGACCTGAGAGTATCGTGCGGGTCTAGTTGCTGTTTCCGGATCCGGGGTCTTAACGTGTTCTTGTCGTTTGGTTGGATGTAGGCGGAATTGAATAGGATTAAACTGGGGCGTGGATGGATTTCAGGAAAACGTATATAAGGGACATGTAGGATAGGTCACGGCTCGCCAAGACATCACGAACAGGAACAGCCGGCTGCCTACTTTCGGCCTGCAGGGAAGCTATAAATTCAGACCTGGCGTCACGGTGTACAGGGCATGACCAAACCACATGCTCTATGTCGTGATAACCCTCACCACAGGCACAGATACCACTTTTCCCGAGCCCAACACGACGGAGATGCGCGTCAAATCTATAGTGATTGGACATAAGCCGGGACATCACGCAAATGAAATCCCGACCTACATCCAACTCCTTGAACCACGGGTTCGTCGATACTTTGGGGATTATGGAATGTAACCACCTTCCCAATTCCCCTCTGGTCCAAGCATTTTGCCAACTGATGATCATATTCTGACGTACAAGTGCGAAAAATTCATTAAAAGCAATTGGTCTTTCATAAATATCACCGTTTGTTGCGCCCACCTTAGCCAAAGAGTCCGCTTTCTCATTGCCCGGTATCGAGCAGTGAGAAGGGACCCACGCTAAGGTAATCTGAGTAGATTTTTCGGATAAAGCACTCAGATGTTCCCGTATTTTCCCCAGGAAATACGGAGAGTGCTTAACATATTTCATCGATCGGAGAGCCTCAATGGAACTGAGACTGTCCGTAAAGATGAAATAATGGTCCGTGGGCATTTTTTCGATAATCCCTAGGGTGTACTTAATTGCAGCCAATTCTGCGACGTAAACAGAAGCAGGATTATCGAGCTTATGGGAGACGGTTAAATTGTTATTGAAAATACCGAAGCCAGTGGACCCATCAAGAAGTGATCCGTCAGTGTAGAACATATTGTTGCAGTTGATGTTTCGATATTTATTGGAAAAAATTTTGGGGATCTGCTGCACGCGTAAATGATCCGGGATTCCACGAATTTCTTCTATCATGGATGTATCGAAAAACACAGTAGAATCAGAAGTATTTGATAAGTCGACACGATTTGGAATATTCGAAGAAGGGTTAATATTTTGGGACATGTGATTGAAATACAATGTCATAAAACGGGTTTGAGAATTAAGTTCGATTAACCTTTCAAAATTTTCAATCACGGGACGGTTCAAGACCTCACATTTGATTAGAATACGAGAAGACAGGCTCCAGAAGCGGTTTTTCAATGGTAGTACTCCAGCTAAGACCTCCAAACTCATCGTATGGGTCGACTGCATGCAACCTAAGGCGATACGCAAACAGCGATATTGTATTCGCTCCAGTTTGATCAGATGTGTGTTTGCTGCGGAGCGGAAGCAGAAACACCCGAATTCAATAACAGACAATATCATTGTTTGGTAAAGCCTTATAAGGTCTCCTGGATGGGCCTCCCACCATTGTCCGGTTATTGTACGAAGAAAATTCACTCTTTGTTGACATTTTTTCATCAGATACCTCACGTGACAATCCCAGGTGCCTTTAGAGTCGAACCAGATACCAAGATATTTGTGTACCAAAACCTGAGAAATCGTTTTACCCATTAATTGTGTTTGAAGCTGAGCAGGTTCATGCTTCCTAGAAAAAACTACTATCTCAGTCTTCTCCGGAGAGAATTCGATACCTAGCTGTAAAGCCCAAGCAGACAAATTATCCTAGGTATCTTGCAATGGTCCTTGCAAATCGGCAGCTTTGGCTCCTGTAACAGAGATTACACTGTCGTCTGCAAGTTGTCTTATCGTGCATGAATTTGCCAGACATTCGTCGATGTCATTTACATAAAAGTTGTAAAGAAGGGGGCTTAAACATGAGCCCTGGGGAAGACCCATGTAGCTAATGCGAAAAGTTGCCAAATCGCCATGCGCAAAATGCATGTGCTTTTCGGACAACAAATTGTGCAAAAAATTGTTTAAAATTGGAGAAAATCCTTGTCGGTGAAGTTTGCCCGAAAGAATGTCAATAGAAACGGAATCAAAAGATCCTTAATGTCCAAGAACGCAGACGCCATTTGTTCTTTGCGAGCATACGCCAGCTGAATATCTGTTGAAAGCAGCGCAAGACAATCATTCGTCCTTTTGGCACGGCGGAAGCCAAATTGAGTATCCGATAGTAGGCCATTTGATTCGACCCAATGGTCTAAACGACGGAGTATCATTTTTTCCATCAATTTCCGGATACAGGATAGCATTGCAATCAGCCTATAAGAGTTGTGATCAGAAGCTGGTTTCCCTGGTTTTTGGATGGCGATCACCTTCACTTGCCTCCAATCCTGCGGTACAATGTTTTGCTCCAGGAACTTATTGAACAAGTTCAACAAGCGCCTCTTGGCATTGCCGGGTAGATTCTTCAACAAGTTGAATTTGATTCTATCTAACCCATGCGCGTTATTGTTACAGGACAGGAGGGCAACTGAAAATTCTGCCATCGTAAAAGGTGATTCTATCGCGTCGTGGCCCGGAGACGCATCGCGAACAATGTTTTGCTCAGGAGCAGAGTCCGGACATACTTTCCTGGCAAAATCAAATATCCACCGACTTGAAGACTCCTCGCTTTCGTTGACCGTTACGCGATTCCGCATTCTTCGGGCTGTGTTCCAAAGAGTGCTCATCGATGTCTCCCTCGACGTCTCGTTCACGAACCGACGCCAACATCCGCGTTTCTTTGCTTTAGCCAAGCTTTTAAGCTTGGTATCAAGCTCCGAATACCGTAAATAGTCGCCAGGTATACCTCCCTTCTGGTAGGCCTTGAACGCGTCGGATCTTTGCGTGTAGACATCGGAGCACTCTTGGTCCCACCACGGAGTGGGAGGCCGTTCTTCAATCGTCACGCCGGGATATTTCTTCGTTTGGGCTTGCAACGCGGCGTCGAGAATCAAGCCCGCGAGGAGGTTGTATTCTTCAAGTGGTGGATGATGTTGAATCGAATCGACCGCTTTTGAAATCATTTCCTCGTATAACTTCCAATCGACATGCCGTGTGAGGTCATACGGAATGTCAACTGGTCGCATGCGAGTTGACCCGTTATTAATTGAAATAAGAATAGGCAAATGGTCGCTACCGTGGGATTGAGGATTACCTTCCATGTGCAATCCAACCGTAGCGACGTCGAAGATAAGGATAGATCCAAAGCGCTTGGGCGCGCTGGAGGTTTCGGGATACGTGTCGTTTCGCCGTTGTTTAAAATAGTCATGTCGAAGTCATCGCAAAGGTTATAGATTAAAGAGGAGCGGTTATCATTGTAAGGGCACCCCAAGCCACGCCATGAGAGTTGAAGTCTCCCAAAATCAAACGTGGCGAGGGAAGAAGTTCTATTAAATCAAAGAGCAGCCGTTGCCCAACCTGTGCTCTGGGAGGAATATATATTGAGGCAATACAAAGCTCTTTACCTTGTATTGTCATTTGACATGCGACAGCTTCGACGCCTGGGACCGTGGGGAGGTTAATACGATAGAAGGAATAGCACTTCCTAATCCCTAAAAGTACTCCTCCATATGGGGTGTCTCGATCAAGGCGAATAATATTAAAATCATGGAAGCTAAGATCTACATTTGAAGTGAGCCAAGTTTCACATAGGGAAAATGCATCGCATTTATGCTTATTAATCAAAACTTTAAATGAATCAATTTTGGGGATGATACTTCTACAATTCCACTGTAAAATAGAGATAGAATCCTTCATCTCAGCCGATGAATTAGCCATCGAAGGATACGATCGCTGCAAGGAGGGGCCATTTAGCAGTCAACTGCTTCAAAAATGATCTAACTGTTGGGAGGAATGCTGTAAGAAAAATTTTAATTGGATCGGGTACATTGAAAGTTTCAAAAATCCAGTCCACAATGTCAGAAAATTTCACTAATCCAGAGTTTGTTTCATCAACTGGGAGTGCAAAAGGAACAACTGGGGTTTTAGATGTTCCTGGCAGTGCTGGGAACTCCTTCTGGGACTTTAAATTTGCAAGCCCAGGAGGAGTTTGCTTCGGTTTTTCCGCAGCACTGTTTGGTTTGTTTGTAGCTTTCATTTCACTTTGAGAAATCTTAGGACCTTTTCTGGGAAGTTTAGGAGAGGAAATATTTTTCCTCTTTCTAGACTCCCCAGGATTGGCGTATGATGTTCCCGCTGGTGAATCGTCAGAATCGGTTTCATCAGAGGACAACAGATCATAAGGGTTTGATGTAATGGGAGAAGTGGTAACGGTCTTCTTCAGCATCTCAGCGTAAGAACGCTTCGAACGCTCTTTGAGAGACCTCTTTATTTAATCCCTGCGCTGCATGTACACCGCATATGTCGAGAGCTCATGCTGACTCTCCCCACAGTGAATGCATTTTTCAGCATTTTTACTGCAGGAATCATCCGCATGATTCTCCCCACACTTGCCACAACGTGCCTTATTGCAGCAGTAGGCGGCGGTGTGGCCTAACTGCTTACAATTCAGGCAGTTCATGACGCGAGGCACATATAATCGCACAGGGAGACGAACCCGGTGGATCGAGACGTGGCTTGGTAGCGCTGACCCGGCGAACGTAACTCGAAACGAGTCTGACGGAGTGTATACTGTTTTGCCACCGATGATCGATGCTGACCGCAATTGCTTGCTGTCGAGCACCATTCCATCGGGACAGGTTTTGTTCTTAAAGCACCCTTTGGCACTTTTCAGTATACACTCGACGGACAGACTCGAATCGGTTATGACACCGTCGATCTCCACGTCTCGTGCGGGTATGTAAACGCGATACTCGCGTGTGAAGAGCTCAGAGCAAGCTATATCGTTGGCCTCTTTCAGGTTACTGACCACGACACGGAGTTTGTTAGGCCGGACCTTGGAAATTTCGGTCACGCCCTTGTACTCCTTCGTCAGGTCTTTAGAAATCTGCAAGAGGTTCAACTGTTTCGATTTCGGTCCCGCCTTTGGCCGAAAATAGACAGTATAGCTGCCCTGGGCTCCGTCTGGGTAAAGCCTGGGGCGAGGGGAGACTGAAGAATGAACAGGGGAGGGGGTAACAGAAGGGTCAGGGTCAGAGGGGTTCGGGGATGGTGGCGCGGGAGGCGAGGGATCTACATCCATCCCGCTAAACCTAGCGCACTAGCGCCGACAAGAGCACGTACCTTTTTACTTCTCCCTTCCAGTAAGGTTGGTTGTCCGATCGTTCGAAGTTGCAGCCGTTACAGCCAGCAGCACCAATACAGCAGCACCAAACAGCCACCAGCAGCGAGCCAGGTGTGAGATCACTCCACACAGCGATACAACTCACTGTCAACTGATGGCTTCTTCCAATGGCGAAATTTTATTCAATGATTGTTCCTCAGGATACTATTCTATTTTGTCTCCGAATAGTCCTACATGCTTTTCTTCTGTAAGAGCAAGCGCACGGGTGAGTTGCCATTTGAGTTGCTATTTTCACAGCGCTGGCCGTTGCTATTTTGGATAGCAGCCGATTTTCGCACCGGTCGTTGCTAATGGGGATTACCAATTCCACTATTTCTTTTTCACACCGGCAGTTGCCAGTTTCTGAAGACCGTCACTAGCCAGCGTTGGCAAAATGTTTGTTTGTGATGTATTTCGCATATTTTTTGCGGATCTAATAATAACCAACTTATCCGTCAGTCAATCGTTTCCGGAATGATCTACGTTCTTTCTACTTTATAAAATGTTCCCTCCATTTCACGTTACTTTGTTTTAACTTCGTTTCCGTTTTCTCAAGTTATCGATAACATAACTCTTTTGCAGATTTTTTTACTTGTGCGTACATAAATTTTTTCATCCTTATATGTTTATTTAAAGTAATTCCGTAAAACTGGGCAACGTTGCAACGTTGGCCTAAATGACTATTCTACTGAAAGCTAGCGAACTGTCATTAGTTGTATTCTGTATTTCATGCTGTCTCGGTTCCCACAATTTGCTATTATTATTTGAAAATTCGCCGCCAAAAAGAACTTAAATATAGTGACGAAGAAAGTGATTTCGCAGAACAAATTTCTTTATACTACGCGATTAAGAAAATGGTTTTTGGAAAGATTCGGGGCGACTCCCAGCCTAGTTGTTTCACATCAATGGACCATAAGACGCGGGTTAGAACGTGAAACCCGTGACACTCAAAGTTTGTTCACGATTCCCTGGCCGGATTAATTTAGAGTGGACTGTATACGGTTGATCGATCGATGGAATACACGTGATTAACACTTAGCAAACTATCTTTATTAACTTTAAATTTAAATTTGATCGCGCGAACTACGAACTGAACACCTTAATGGTCGTACATAGAATGAATGGGAAAAGCATCGATGAATCGGTGCTCACTCCATCGGTGCTCACTCCATCGAGCTGCTTGGTAAAGAGGGATGTATGTACTCATATTGCCTTGTCTATGTATTCGCGTTCTTATTGTTGCTGCCGTGACGGATGGAACATTCTCCCCCCGGGTTTAAACAGAACAGACGTTGTCCTCGATTGGAATTATCGAGACCTTGTTGATTGGTCGACGGTATGTTGCTCCGTTGGAAAATACGCCAATGGCTCGCACTAAGCCGTCGTCACCAGGATACACTCCGGTGATTCTGCCCAATTTCCAGCTGAGCGGAGGTTGCGTCTTATCGTGGAGAAAAACGACCATGCCAGGTCGAACGTTCGACGTTGCTCTGGTGTTCTTCTTACGTGGTTGGAGAGAATTAAGGTAGTCCCTTGACCACTCTCGTCAAAAATGCTCACGCATGAGCTGGAGATGTTGCCATCTATCGAGTCGGTTCACCTTGGTGTCTTCTAAAGATGGCTCAGCTGGTGCAGACAACGGTCGACCTATGAGGTAATGAGCTGGTGTTATAACCTGTGGATCGGCAGGATCGTTGGACAAACTGAACAACGGACGAGAATTTAAAATGGCTTCTACTTCGGCTAGAATGGTTGCTATTTCTTCGTAAGTGAGATTTGCATTCCCTACGACTCGCTTCAGGTGAGTTTTTGTCGCCTTGACCGCCGCTTCCCAGAGACCACCGAACTCTGGTGCATCTGGTGGGATGAAATGCCACTGTATCTCTCGTACTTCACAAAACTGCTGGATTTTCTTCACCTCTTGTTGATTCTGAAGCTGTCGATACAACTCGTGCAGTTGGTTTCTTGCTCCATGAAAGTTGGTCGCATTGTCAGAGTGAATTTGCTGCACCATTCCTCTCCGACTAATGAACCGTTTCAAAGACGCCAAGAAGGCATCCGTCGTTAAGTCGGACACGATCTCTAAATGTACAGCCTTTGTCGCCATACATACGTAAACTGCGACGTAGGACTTAACAAGCTTCGGACGATAAGAACCTTGCCATGATCACCATGAATGGACCGGCATAATCGACGCCAGTAACTGCGAACGGTGGTGATGGCACAATTCTCGAGGTAGGGAGATTTCCCATGAGCTGTTTGGTTTCAACGGGTTTTGTTCGGAAACATGTAACGCACGATCGTGTTACTTGTCGCACAGTTGATTTAGCATTTAAAAGCCAGTACCTTTGACGAATGATGCTGATCAAACCGGCCTGGCCGACGTGAAGATGCTCCATATGCAAAGTTCTAATGAGTTTTTTCGTTACAGGATCTTTATCGGGAAGTATTAACTGATGTTTTGCAGCAAACGGCAGTACTGAGCGATCTAATCGCCCTCCAACTCGTAGTAAACCGTTTTCATACACTGGACGCAGGTTACCAAGACGCTTGCATGTTTGGTTGGAAATCACTCGCTTAATTTCGTCCCCAAGATGTGCTTGTTGAATCGCCTTGACGATTGCTTCGGATGCTTGACGTAGCTCTTCTATGGAAAGATGTACTTGCTTCACACGATTAGACTTTGGCCGTTTGCAATTTCGAATAAACCGTAGAACGTAGCACATGGTACGCTGGATTTTCCGAAAAGAACTGAATTTTTCGAAGAATGGAAACGAATCGTGAGCTGCCAATTTTCGCGGATGGTTTCGTCGATGGGATCGTCCCATCCAGCTGATATTTTCCAAAGCTGCTGTACCAACAGTTTGGCCATGACAATTACTGGCGCAAACAGTCCGAGTGGATCGAACAATTTTGCCACCTCGGAATAAATCATTCGTTTCGTGGCTAGCTTATCATCCGGAAAAGAACATTTCGGCGGATTGGCTATCATGAGGACGTCGCCGTCAGGATCCCACAACAATCCAAGCACCTTTATTACTTCATTTGCTCCGCACTCATGAAAAGGAACCTTCCTTTCTCGGTCGGCTGGTGGAATGTGCTCTAGAAACTCTGCCGAATTGGAGCACCATTTGTGAATATGGAAACCACCTCTGGTTAGCAGTTCTTTTAATTGACGTTGGCTTTCGAGAGCTTCTTCCAATGTGTTAGCGCCAGAAAGCGCATCGTCAACGTAAAAGTCCTCAGTCAAGATTCGAGAGCCGATGGGTAACTCGGAACCTTTTTCCTTGGCAAGTTGTACCAAACACCTTGTTGCTTGGTATGGCGCACAAGCTGTTCCGTATGTAACGGTATTAAGCTCGAGAACCCTTAATGGATGTGACGGGTCGGACCTCCAAAAGCATCGGAGGAATCGGCGTTCTTCCGGCGCAACGAACACTTGCCGGTACATTTTTTCTATATCGCTTGAAAATGCATAAGCGTACTTACGGAATCGCAGCATAATAGAGAATATTCCATTCTGTACAACTGGTCCTGCTTGAAGAACCTCATTGAGCGATAGTTTTGATGGGTCCATTTTGGCACTAGCATCGAATACGACACGGCACTTCGTGGTTGAGCTTGACGGTCGTAATACTGCATGATGCGGCAGATAGTACGTATCCATATTACCTGGATCCTCAGCTTCCTTAACTTCTCTGCAGTGGCCGAGGTCTTCATACTCCCTTATGAAATCATTGTATTGCTGCCTCAGCTCGGGATTACGCTCCAGTCGTTTTTCTAACATAAGGAATCGCTTGATTGCTAAAGAACGGCAATTATCCAACCGGTTGAGGTTTTCTTTAAACGGTATTTTTACGACAAACCTACCCGTTGCATCGCGCTTGTATGTCGACAGAAAATGGGCTTCACAGGACAGCAGTTCGGATGAAAATGGAGATGCGTTTGGTACTTCCTCCACCTTCCAAAATTGATGCATCATATACTCGATGGAATCGATCGAAGCATGGTTGGCGTGTTGAATAGCCGCATTCGAAATGTACGGCTCGTTTATTACTCCAGCTACCACCCATCCAAGATGAGTGTCTCGAAGTTGTGGTAAATTGTCACCAAGACTTATTTGATCGGGCTTCAGAAGATCAAAGAACAATTCTCCCCCGATTAACATGTCAACCTTTTCTGGCTGGAAGAAATGTGGATCGGCGAGTTGAATGCCTTCAGGAAGTTCCCAGGAGCTGAAATCAATCGTTCGGTTAGGAATAGTTCCAGTTATTTTGGTTGTAACCAGACACTCGATGCTGGCTTGAAAGTCTCCGTAGCTCGATTGGAATTAAACGAACACCTTATCACGAGCTAGACTTCTCAGGGCATTGATTCCAGTGATTGATACATTTGATGGCATTCTAGAACAACCGAGGCGGGTTGCCATTTTCTCGGTGACGAAGTTAACTTGAGACCCACTGTCAAGTAGGACTCGACAAGGGTGGGACTGGTTATGTTCATCAATGGCTTGAACGACAGCAGTCAATAGCAAGACGGTCTTTGATGTTGAAACGTGATTGCTTGAGCATGTAGTGGATACTGGTTTATCCACCACCGAAACAGAAGGTTGAACAACAGTTGGTTGATTATTCGCGACAGGTTGCTTTGGCGCGGCAATGTCGGCTTTTGAATCCTAACTGCTGTTCCTTTCAGCATCATCGTGGAGAATGGTGTGATGTTTGCGGCTGCATTTTCGTCACGTGTTGTTAGACGTGCACTGTTTGGACTGATGTCCCTTCCGGAGGCAGTTAAAACACAAACCTTTTGCTCGAACCTTTTCTGCCCTTTGAGTTGCTGTTAGCTGCTTGAATTCCTCACATTGGAAGTTAAGATGTGAACCTCCCCAAAAGTGGCAGGAACCTGAAGACTTGCTGGAACTTGAAGTAACTGCGTTAGTCTTTAGCGATGGCATTTTGTTGTTGACTGGTGAAACCTTTGATTTCACGGCGGTTCGTTGGGAGAAAGCTTGCGACGATTCACACTGCTCCAGCACTTGACAACTGGTTTTGAGAAAGGAGATTGTTTGTTCGTATTTCGGGAGCACACCTCTTTGCTGGGTACGTTCCCAAGCCATGCGGGTCGAATCATCCAAGGCACTGACGATAAGATGCACCACGATGTGCTCGGAGATATCCGTTAACTGTTGTTTTTGGTACCGTAGGCCTTCAACATGACCGGTTGCTTCAGTTAGCAGGCCATCCAATTCTTTGAATGTTGCTTTAGACATTTTTTTTTAGAGTAAGCAATCCTTGAATGTGTGACTCAACGATTACACGTGTGTTTTCGTAACGGTCTGTTAGCACCTTCCACGCTTGCTTATAATTACGCTCGTTGATTATTTTTGCATCTAATATACCTGCTGCGGATCCAATCAATGCTTTGTCTAGGTGGTACA
The DNA here is from genome assembly GCF_029784165.1 of Wyeomyia smithii. Taxonomy (NCBI): domain Eukaryota; kingdom Metazoa; phylum Arthropoda; class Insecta; order Diptera; family Culicidae; genus Wyeomyia; species Wyeomyia smithii. The sequence continues at coordinate 109,165,935 of NC_073694.1, forward strand.
GTTTTAATGCCTCTGAGTCCCCGGACTGTGCCATCAGTTCTTGGAAAATCGCCTTGAATTTTGGCCAATTAGCATAATTACCGTCAAATTTAGGGATAGGTGCTTTCAACGGCTGCTGCTGAATAATAACCTGTGGGGAAACAGATGAACTCACGGTTTGCATTTGAGTAGCAGCATTGATTCTTTCCTGGATGTGATTCGACAACTCGGTATGACGATCCTCAAAAGTGCAGTAAATTTCATCTTGCTCATTCGATGCTTAATCAAGAATCAAGGCCATGATTTCACTATGGAAGTGGCTGAACTTGCTGTAGATTACAACTAGTTTCTCCTCCGCGCACTGCAACTGGGTTAACGTCATACTACTCTGCGTTCGCAAAGTCAACTGAATCCTTACTAGCTTCTGTTCGATCCTCTCTGCCGGAACAAGCCCTTCAATTTTCGCATCGACTCCAGCTCCATTCCCTCCTCCCAATTGAATCCGTGAAATGAAGCGGGCTAATTGGACCTTGAATGTTGTCCGGTTGGAGTATTACTGTCTCGGTTTCGACTCAGAAGTGGAACATTTTGACCTTCTTGCAGTTGGTCCACTTGGTTTTGATTTTCTAGCATATTTCTTACTGGTGAATGTTCTAGCGGCATTTCGAAACTTCTCACTTCACTTCTTTTTTGTTCGATGGTCTTTTCTCACACAGTGTTCGTATCGAGACTCTCTTTCACACAAAAACGGCAACGTAGCACACGCGCAGCAAAAACGTCCTTGAACACGTTCTCGCTTGTATCGACTCTGCGATTTTTACCTCGCGACGCGCACGCCGACGACTGTACTTCGCGATGGCTGTACTTTCCGCTCTGCTTTTATCACGTGTTCTTGGAATGAATCCTTCTTGGAAGGAAACCTTTTATGAACTGGATACCGATCCTTTGGGTCACTTTTCATTCACTGTGCTATGATCCGGCTCGAAGGACCAAATTATGTTCCACATCAATGAACCATAAGACGCGGGTTAGAACGTGAAACCCGTGACACTCAATGTTTGTTCACGATTCCCTGGCCGGATTAATTTAGAGTGGACTGTATACGGTTGATCGATCGATGGAATACACGTGATTAACACTTAGCAAACTATCTTTATTAACTTTAAATTTAAATTTGATCGCGCGAACTACGAACTGAACACCTTAATGGTCGTACATAGAATGAATGGGAATAGCATCGATGAATCGGTGCTCACTCCATCGAGCTGCTTGGTAGAGAGGGATGTATGTACTCATATTGCCTTGTCTATGTATTCGCGTTCTTATTGTTGCTGTCGTGACGGATGGAACACTAGTAAATAGCCAAATATTAACCGCCATACGGAGGAAGGTGCCATCCAGCGTTTTAACAACGGTCTATACCGATGACCATTTCCAACGCCGCTTTCGAACGCATCTTAGGTTGTTTTTGAAGATTGAAACAGCGGCAAAGGAGAAAAATGGTTTTTTATACAACGACCGAACGAAACGGGAAAAAAGTTGGTAATACTCCCGAGCAGATTTGCTTATACCTTCCAGGTTTATTGAATAATATTGGCCAACCTTGTGAGGATTTGAGCTTTCCGCATCGTGTAGGTTGCAGACCAAAATGCCAACCAAAATGGTCATCTCAATAAAAAAAAACCTATACAAAATGTTTACCTGCCCGAAAAAACACCCTGTACAAAATTTCAGCTCAATCGGAAATAAAATTGAGTAGTGGTTTACGCCGACACTTGCGTCCTACGACGTGTTTAACAAGCGAGGCTGAGGCCGACCAATTGACTCCGCATTCGAAACACTCATCATCTTCGTAATATTATTACGAACATTCACTATCGAGCACAAAAAAAAACAACAGTTTGACATTTCATCAAATAGCAACGATTCGGCTCGTTGCTATCGCGTTGCCAAATTTAATAACTCGCTACTACCCGAGGCGGGGATTGCTATTTCCCAAACCATCATAACAACGCCCGGTGCGGTTGCCGCGTTATGGTGGGAGTTGCCAAACTAGCTTTAGAAACTTCAATTTAGCCACTGGTGGGTTTGCTCTAAGAAACCCATCAACAATTGATTTGGTGCTAACGGATCAAAGTCATGTATGTAGTGGTTTTTATTTATTTATTTATTTATTATTTCCGGTGAGGGGAAAAGCCAAGATGGAAACATTTTTACATTCAGCAGGTTTCAATCAGGCATAAAAACCCCTTTTCAAAACAGTTCACATAGTTTCCTTAAGGTTAGTTTACAATTTATCGTTATTTTATCCCCTTACTAATACTTTGTAAGGCAATTAGTGCAAATTATAATAAACCTCAGACAGTCGTGAGACTGATTGGGAGGTTTTTCATCTATGATCGTTTGTGCATATGAGAGAATGATTAAATCTAATTGAGTCTAATGTTCAAACAATATTTTTAGTTACGTATCTTTTCAGATTTTTTTTGAATGTGTAGATTGTAGGAATATTTTTTACATCGGTTGGCAAATTATTGAAGTTAGCAATGGCAGGATAAATACAGCCGAAACGGATATAATTGGTTCTTGGAGTTGCAACTCTAATATTGTCCATATTTAACGTATAGTGTTCGCACTGGAGGACAGCAATTGGGGAACTGAACTGACCGAGCGAAGCGGCAAGGCAAAATTTCACGAAGGAGGAAAATTCATTAACTCAATTAGTCCTAAAAAGAACTGGGTGGGTTGCCTCCACTCTGGTCAGACGGTTGGAATAAAACTCCAATGCTCGCTATCGAACTTGTATTTTTCTGTTTCTCTCTGCTTCTATAATGATTTTCTGCTTCTTCTACGATGTGAACAACTGGGTAATCAAAACAAAACTGATGACTTGAACGATGCGTCTGCTGCTTTTATAGCGTCGCGCTGGGGGCGGGGTTTGGCGGTCCTCGATGATTGGCTGTTCTTTGTTAACTGCTGAAAACGGCTGACTTGTTGTTGCTTATTGTTGCTACTTTCGGCGTGAGACGGAACATCCTCCCCCGGTTGAGGAACTCGACACTTTCTAATCCTCACCACGGGTTTCACTCGTTGTCGTCGATAGGTAGAACGGATACCTTGTTGATCGGGCGTCGATAGTGAGTACCATTGGAGAAGACATCAACTGCTCGTACTAATCCATCATTCCCAGGATAAACTGCTTCAATACGACCAAGTTTCCAGTTGAGAGGCGGTTGATTTCGCTCATGGAGTAGAACGATCATACCAACTCTAACATTAGAGATCTCTCGTAGATTCTTCCTCCGTGGCTGCAAGGTGTTCAAATAATCACGACTCCAAGCACGCCAAAAATGTTCACGAAGGAGCTGTAGATATTGCCATCGTGTCAAACGGGATACCTTAACGTTCTCTAAAGATGGTTCGGCAGGAGCAGTAAGCGGACGACCGATGAGGTAATGTGCTGGCGTAATCACTTGTGGATCTGCGGGGTCATTGGAGATTGCAAAAAGGGGTCGAGAGTTCATAACGGCCTCGATTTCAGTCAGAACAGTAGCCAGTTCTTCGAAGGTTAACTTCACGTTGCCTGCGACACGCTTCAGATGAGTTTTACACGACTTAACGGCGGCCTCCCATAGGCCTCCAAATTCGGGCGCATCCGGTGGGATGAAATGCCACTCGATCTCACGTCTACGACAAAACGATTTTATGGCCTCTTCAGTCTGCTGATTGCGAAACTGCTGGTACAACACGTGTAGTTCATGGTTGGCACCTCGGAAATTAGTGGCGTTATCCGAGTGCAATTCGTGAATCATACCTCGTCGAGCTATCAGTCGTCGAAGAGATGCTAAAAAGGCATCGGTGCTCAGGTCGGATACAGCTTCCAAGTGTACTGCTTTAGTTGACATACAAACAAAAACAGCCACGTATGATTTTACTATCGCAGGACGACGCGAACCTTGTCTAGTCCAAAAGGGACCGGCGTAGTCAACACCAGTTACAGAAAATGGAGGTGAAGGAACAACTCTTGATACCGGCAGGTTACCCATTAACTGACTGGTGGCTGTTGGATTGGTTCGGAAACATCTTACACAGCGACGTGTTATCAATCGAATAGTAGATCTAGCATTCAGAAGCCAATATCTTTGTCTCATGGCATTTGTCGAACTAATGATCGCACTATCGGATCCTTATCTGGCAATATGACAGGATGACGATTCTCAAAGGGTAACTGCGAGTGATCCAATCGACCTCCTACTCGAAGGAGTCCATCGATATATACAGGGCGTAAATTTCCAAGTCTCCTACAAGGTTTGTTGGCACGAACTCGCTTGATTTCGTCGGCGAAACGCTGCTGTTGTATGAGACGAACGATCACATCGGCTGAGTGACGAAGTTCACAGACGGTCAAATGTTTTTGAAGTTCTCGATGTTCTGGATTTCTTTTGCGACAATTTTTTACAAAGCGCAACATGTAGCCTGTGATTCGTTGAATTTTGCGAAAATTGCTATACCTGCTTAAAGATGACACTTAATCTGCCCTCTTCTCGGCTGTTGTCACCATGGCCTTGAGTTCAGGCAGCTCATCATCTGGTATTTCTTCTGGAGCATCCATTTCATAATTTCCTATTTGTAGGAACTCCGGGCCGTTCCACCAGAGACTGTTATTCTTGAGGAATTCGGGAAGTTGACCTCTGGACACAACGTCGGCTGGATTTTGCTGAGATCGGACGTGTTGCCACTGATGCTCGCCGGTTAGGTTCTGGATTACAGCAATTTTGCTTCGTACGAAGAGTTGTAGCCGGTTAAGTGGTTTTTTAATCCAAGCCAAGACGATTGTACTGTCACACCACAATACGGACCTTTGGATTGTTATTTGCAGAGCTGGTAGCACCTTTTGTACTAGTTTGGATAACAAATGCGCGGCGCATAATTCCTTCCGTGGAATGGAAAGCTCGCTTAATGGAGCCAGCTTCGATTTGCTAGTGAGTATACGAAGTTTCGCCGAGCCATCGGCAAAAATGCTTCGTAAATATACGCATGCACCATATGCTGCGATAGAAGCGTCTGAAAACCCATGGAGCTCGTAGGCAACCGCGTTGTCGAATATTACACATCTTGGAATCTGAATGTCGGTGAGGTACACAAGTGAGGCTTGCAATTCTTGCCACTGACGCGTTGTTTCATCGTCCACTATATCATCCCATCCAATTTTAAGTTTCCAGAGTTTCTGTATTAGAAGTTTGGCTATAACTATAACCGGTGATACCATGCCGAGGGGGTCAAAAAATTTGGCAATTTCTGAGTATATTACTCGTTTCGTAGATGGTTGCGAAGCTGGTTGATTTGGATGTGCAGCAATGCATAGAGTATCGGCAGATGGATCCCAAAGTAATCCCAACACTTTGATAGCTTCATTTACTCCATGCTCTTCCAAGGTTATTCTTTTCTCTTGCTCTTCCACTGGGATGCGTTCTAGGAACTTCTGGGAGTTGGAGCACCACTTGTGTATGGGAAATCCTCCTTGTGAAAGAAGCTGCTTAAGTTGTTGTTGTGCGTTAATGGCTTCCTCTACTGACCCGGCACCTGAGAGGATATCATCCATATATGTCTCTTCCTTAATGATGCGAGCGGCAATGGGAAACATCTCGCCATTCTCTTCGGCGAGTTGCACTAAGCATCTAGTTGCTTGATATGGTGCCAATGCGGTGCCATATGTAACGGTGCACAACTCCAACACGCGCAACGGTAACGATGGTTTTTCTCTCCAGAAAATTCTCAAGAATTGACGGTCCGACGGTGCAGCAAGTACTTGACGATACATTTTTGAAATGTCTGCGGTGAAAGCTACTTTGAATGTACGGAATCGTAGCACTATATGATGCAGATCATTTTGTACTATAGGGCCCACTTGCAGCACCTCATTCAGAGAAAGTTCCGACGGTGTTGATTTTGCACTTGCGTCAAACACAACGCGACATTTCGTACTTGAGCTGGAGGGTCGCAGTACTGCATGATGTGGTAAATAATAAAGTTGCTGGTTTGGTTTATCTTGTGATTCTGCTACCTCGCGACAATGTCCAAGAGACTCGTACTCACGGATAAAGTCCACGTACTGTGCTTGTAATTCTGGGTTACGGATGAGTCGCTTCTCCAACATCAAAAACCGCTTCAAAGCCAAGGAACGGCAATTATCCAGCTGGGATAAATTACTTCTAAACGGAAGCTTAACAATGAATCTTCCGGTTTCGTCACGCTGGTAGGTGGAAAGAAAATGCGTTTCGCATTCTATCTCCTCTGCTGATAGTTTGGGAACATCTGGCACCTCCTCGACTTGCCAGAACTGCAACAATTTCCGTTCAATATCTTCTAGTGCAACGTGCGAATACTGGAGCGACACGTTACACAAGTGCGGTCCGACGATAACACCAGCCACAATCCACCCGACATGAGTGTCTCGTAACTGTGGTAGTCCATCGGCTAGTTGAATCAGACTCGGTTTCAGGATATCGAAGAAAAGTTCTCCACCTATCAGCAAATCTATCTTTTCCGGTGTGTGGAACATGGGATCAGCGAGAACTACTCCATTCGGTATTGTCCACTGTGAAACGTCAATCTTGGAAGTTGGAATTATACCTGTTACCTTGGGAATTACTAGACACTCTAGGCTGGCGTTAAAAGAAGACACACGGGAGCGGAACTTGATCGTCACTTTATCTCGGGCGAGAGTGCGTAAGGCATTAACACCAACGATGGGAACATTGGCTGGTTTTTTGAAAAGACCTAAGCGGTTGGCCATTTCTTCTGTTATGAAGTTCACCTGGGAGCCGCTGTCCAAAAGTACACGGCATGGATGGGGTTGCTTCTTTTGGTCAAATACATGTACTATTGCGGTTTGCAACAGTACAGTCCTTCTAGATTGTACTTGGTATGATGAGCAGGTGTTGAAAACAGACGACTCTACCACGGTGGGTATCTGCGCAGCATCAGCTTGCTTTGGAATTTCTGGAATCGAAGGCGGATTTGCCACCGTCTTGACGGGAAGCGAAACATTGGGTTTAGTCTCTTTGTTGAACATTCCATCCGAATGCAACAATGTGTGGTGACGTCGTTGGCATTTGTGGCAGGCCTTATCAGAAGGACAATTTTTTGATCTATGTCCCTTACGCAGACAGTTAAAACACACTCCAGCAGCTCGAATTTTTTCGTTCTTTTGTGCAGGTGAAAGATCGGTAAGTGTTGGGCATAGGACATTCCGATGGGAACCACCACAAATTTCACAGATGGGTTGCGAAGTGCTAGTGGATGAGGTGTAACATTTCTGCGTCTGAGCCTTCGATGGTAGTGGAACTTGCTTCATCTTTGCTGAGGTGGTTGCTTGGATTGCAGATTCACAGTTATCCAAGATTTGACACCGTGTTTTCAGGAACTCGATAGTTTCTTTGTACTTTGGAAGTTCTCCCTTCTTCATTGTGGATTCCCAAGCTTGTCGAGTAGCGTTGTCGAGCGCCGAAATAATCAAAAATACGAAAAAATGTTCCGCTGTGCCATTAATTTCTTGCTTGAGATATCGCAGGCTTTCAACGTGATTGGTGGCTTCATTCACAAGTGCACGTAATTCTTTATGCGATGCTGACGACATTTTCTTCAGAGATAACAACCCTCGGTAGTGGCCTTCCACGATAGCCCGCTTGTTATCGTATCGATCCATAAGGACATCCCAAGCTAGCTTGTAATTCCCTTCACTAAGAATTTTAGTATCAAGGGTTCCAGCGGCATTTCCGACTAGCGCTTTTTCGAGATGATACAGCTTGACGGCATCTGTATCTCCCGAATTGGCCATTATATCATTAAAAATGGCCTTGAACTTTGGCCATGCGGCATAATTTCCGTCGAATGTAGGAATCGGCATCTTAAGGGGTTGTTGCTGGATAATTACTTGTTGATTTTGCGGGTTCGATGAAGCATTTGGCGATGTCCGGTTGCTTGCTTCCAATCGTAACTCCTCCACTGCATTACACACGGCGGTATAAGTATTTTCAAAATCAGCATATTCCTGTTCTTGTTGATCCAATGCTTCATCCGATACCAAAGACAAAATCTTACTGTGAAACGCACTATATTCCGTGTACACTGCAGATAGGTTTTTTGACAACACATTCAGCTGTGCCAATCCGATAGTGGAGTTCGCGATTATCGTTCGTTGAATTCGCACCAGCTTTTGCTTTACCTGGGAACGCTGGCGACAAACCACACGATATTCCTTTTCCATATCAAGATCAACGGGAACATCCTCGACGAATCCGTGAAATGATTTTTCACTATCTTCCGATCGCGACGGCGAATGCATTACGGGCATTATATCGGTACTTAGTTGAGGAAAAAACACGAACGTTAAAACACGGCGAACTACAAAACGCGACACGTAACAACGTGTTCGTTGAACTGTTCAAATCACCACCGCGATATAATGTTCATGCACTGTTCAAATCACCACCGCGATATACTTTAAAACGCGGCAAGTCAAAACACGATCACGTTCGAACACGTTCAATCCTTGCTTAAACCACAATCGCAGTAGTGGCGGTAGGTAGACAAGAAGAAGCACACTGGCGGCGCGGTAGGACTGTTTCACTGGCTGGTTGACACCAAACAATTATCCGGTTCGGGATAGACCAAAATGATGTTCGCACTGGAGGACAGCAATTGGGGAACTGAACTGACCGAGCGAAGCGGCAAGGCAAAATTTCACGAAGGAGGAAAATTCATTAACTCAATTAGTCCTAAAAAGAACTGGGTGGGTTGCCTCCACTCTGGTCAGACGGTTGGAATAAAACTCCAATGCTCGCTATCGAACTTGTATTTTTCTGTTTCTCTCTGCTTCTATAATGATTTTCTGCTTCTTCTACGATGTGAACAACTGGGTAATCAAAACAAAACTGATGACTTGAACGATGCGTCTGCTGCTTTTATAGCGTCGCGCTGGGGGCGGGGTTTGGGGGTCCTCGATGATTGGCTGTTCTTTGTTAACTACTGAAAACGGCTGACTTGTTGTTGCTTATTGTTGCTACTTTCGGCGTGAGACGGAACATATAGTATTGGTGTGTTTCACTTAAAAGATGAATATCTAAATTGTTTTTTATCAAATTGTTTTTGACTTTATAGGGTAACGGGGTTATTTTGGCCAGCTTTGGGAAGTGTTCGCACAGTTCATTAAAAACAAACACAATTTTTCAACATAAATACCTACTCTATTATACCATTGTTAAAAGCTAAGTGTCTATTTTAATATACACCGTTCAACAATGCAATATATTGAAAAACATCCTAGAAATATCAAAATTTCTACGAAGTACTAAAAACATATTTTGGTCCACCAAATTTTTACGTTGGCCCACCTTTATATCTTCAGACGTGTATGGAAATAGTTCGGACTAATTATATTTAAGATCATCATCGGTATTTTTGGAGCAAAAATAGTAGGTTTGAGGAGAACATCCTTCTGCTGTGAATTTTTGTAAATTCTAGGCATCTGAAAATGAAATGATTTGGCTTATAGCGGTTCGACAGGCATTCTCATCCAATTACATATCGTTAAATGTGACAAATTAAGAAGTAATTACCTGTAAATTGTCACAAGCTGCTTCTTTGTTCACGTGCAACGGCCGAACGGGAATCAAGGGAGATGTCAAAACTTGGCATGGCCAAAATATGTTTGCTTCAGAAAGGGGCAAACATATTTCGGCCATGCGTTAAACCACTTTTTCAACTTTTTCCAACATGTTAGAGTATACAAACTGTTTCTATGACATTTAATTGATGTTACTACAACAACGAATTGTTTCAAAAGCATACATATTTGTTATAATAGCTTCCGGACGTTGACTTGTATATTACCACTTCCTCTTGACTTTGGGTTGACTCAGCCATGACTTTGAATATGTATGAAATAATTTCAAAATAACACTACCCAGAGCCAGCTTTTCGCCGAAAATTATAGTGTAGTATAATTCTTAGGTGTGCTATTCAATGTTGCATGCCTAGTTTTCTAATATTCATTGAATTTATCAGATAAAACGCGTAAAATGTTACCGGGTGGGCCAAAATATGCATATGGGCCAAAATACCCCCGTTACCCTAAATATACAAGGCTGAATCGAAGTAATTTATTTGACTTAAGGTCATTATGTTATTTGTTTTGTATAAATCTATGGTTCTTATATTGGGATCCAAATATTGTTCCCAGAAAATAGTTCTCATGAATTTGTTCAAAGTGATAGAAATTTTACTTGTTTACATAGTTAGGTGCGTTTTGCCAGATTATGTTCAAATAACAAATTTGCGCGTGTACATTAGACTGGGACACAGTTGTATGGGAAAAAAGCGTTGGTGTATTTTTTTCGCTCCCATGCACTTTTCGTGTTCCTTATGGGTCCTGTAACAACTGTGTAACTTTTCAGATCGATCGGTGGAACCCCTGATTTGCGCCCGATTTTTAAAGTTTCCATACGATTTTATATGGGAAAATCCACTTTTTCAAAACCTATCCTCTAGAAATTTCCAGTTGGCTCCTAAAAATATACCAATACATGATGTTTGTAGGAAATTTTCCTGGGGATAATTCTTCTGAAGACTGTAAGGCGTTACAAAATTTGTAGAAAAAGTTATTCACCTTAAACTGATCGAATGTCTGACGAACGGCTCAACATTGAATTTTTCCAGCAACACTGCTGCAGCATGCTGCTGTTGCAAACTCAACAACGTGATGAGAAACAGTTTCGCGTAGAATTAAGGTTGAAAGCGTGATTTTTTGCTCATAGTATCTTTGGAGAAAATGCTTAGAATATCAATCCCTATATTTTGATAGTATTCGTTGTGTGATTTATACCCCTAAAAGTGAGAAATCAGCTTTATAAATACCCCTACGTAGTGAAAAACATTTTCGTGTAGGATTAAGCTTGAAGGTATGATATTTTGCTCACGTTATCTTCATTATCGGAGAGTTTGCTTAAAATATTAACTATCAAGTTTTAATGTAGATTGATTACTCCCCCTAAAAGAGGGAATAAGCTTTCTAAACACCCACGTCTATCTGGTATCTTTCAGAAAGGAGTTTGGTAGATACATAGCTACAATTTGTGCAGATACATGGCCAGCAGGTCACTACGAGCCACCGTAAATGAAGTCTGTTAAAAAAGAGAAAAAGAGAGTATCTTTGGACGGGATCTTTGGACGGGATGTTGGTTGAGCGGGCATCAAGGTGGGCCGCTGAAAGATCCGAAATAACTGGAAAAGGGTAGGTTTTCGAAGTTTGTCTTTAGCTCCCCGTGTTGATTGCAAACCGCTGTCTGTTGAAAATATAAACATTTTTGGTTCAAACTTAATTTTTTATTACTGATAATTCTGCTAACAAACACACCACGCAGGGCTATTTGTATTACCCTCCGTCGCTAACTAGAGACAAAACACCGGAGAGCCATTCGTTTTTTAACTTTTTTAACTTCGGCACATGAAGCAATCGAGGGCTTGCAGCTTCGGGGAACACACAAGCATTGGTCGCCACGACAAGATCGACAATGATATAATAATGAATAGCTTGACGGTAGTCATCGCATACAACCACCTGCAATATTTTTTTCATATTTACTTTTGTAAAAATGAAGCGTTTGAGGAAACACATGTCAGCAAGCGGGCTCCCGAGGGCTCGCGAAGTCGGGAACACTCGGGCCTGTGTTTGCCGAAGCTTCTGAAGGGCTGTTTTATTTAGAACACTGTGGGTTTCCGTTTTGTATAAGCACTGAAGGGCAATGAAAATACCCTCCGTGGCATCGCTTAAAACACACACGCAGTGGTGTGGTGGGTTTGGACATGCCTGGTTTCAAATGGCATTTGCTTGTTGACCGAGATCTACGTCACAATCCAAACACCTGCTTCTGTTTACCTTTTTTCGCTACTAGAACAGACGAATGTCTTCTTCTTCCTCACCTGTGTATACCTCATTGGTTCGTAGTGACCTGCTGGCCATTTATCTGCGCAAATAGACCTCTGCAATTGTGCATGTATTGGTGCACTTTACACCGTGTAAGTCGGATTGAAAATGAGGCCAACAATGTGCTGTCAAAATGCCTGCATTGATTGCGGAATTTTCATTTTCTTTCACTGACTTGAAACTTGATTTATTCCTACGCGGATTGTGTGATTTGTTTACGGATAGTATCCTACAAAATGAGTATTAAAATTCCAGTACCGAGCGACTCAAAAAAGACTATATTTTTCGATTTGCTCAACCCCGGTAGAGTTAAGCAAGAGTCATTTATGAGGCAAACAATCCGAGTTTAGTGTGCGTGACTTAGCTGTCAAAAAGCTCTATTGTAGCTATGTATCTACCAAACTCCTTTCTGAAAGACGCCTGGGTATGATCTATTAAATTGGCACCAGAACCCAAGTTGTCACACGACGTGGGTGTTTAGAAAGCTTATTTCCCTCTTTTAGGGGGAGTAATCAATCTACATTAAAACTTGATAGTTAATATTTTAAGCAAGCTCTCCGATAATGAAGATAACGTGAGCAAAATATCATACCTTCAAGCTTAATCCTACACGAAAATGTTTTTCACTACGTAGGGGTGTTAAGAAAGCTGATTTCTCACTTTTAGGGGTATAAATCACACAACGAATACTATCAAAATATAGGGCTTGATATTCTAAGCATTTTCTCCGAAGATACTATGAGCAAAAAATCACGCTTTCAAGCTTAATTCTACGCGAAACTGTTTCTCATCACGTTGTTGAGTTTGCAACAGCAGCATGCTGCAGCAGTGTTGCTGGAAAAATTCAATGTTGACCCGTTCGTCAGACATTCGATCAGTTTAAGGTGAATAACTTTTTCTACAAATTTTGTAACGCCTTACAGTCTTCAGAAGAATTATTCCCAGGAAAATTTCCTACAAATATCATGTATTGGTATATTTTTAAAGCCAACTGGAAATTTCTAGAGGATAAGTTTTGAAAAAGTGGATTTTCCCATATAAAATCGTATGGAAATTTTAAAAATCGGGCGCAAATCAGAGGTTCCACCGATTGATCTGAGAAGTTACACAGTTGTTACAGGACCCATAAGGAACACGAAAAGTGCATGGGAGCTAATATTTATTTTTTGTCCCACCCTAGTGTACATGGGCATAGAAAAAAATCTTTTTCTTCTTCATTGGAAGCATATGACTAGATTGTCGAAGAACTCCTAGAAATTGAACAATTTTTCGGTGAGTTTTATTAACATGCAGGTTCCACTTTAAGTTTTCTTGTAATATAAGCCCCAAGTACGTTATTGAGGTTACTCTTTCTAATTTTTCTTTCCCTAACCATAAATCAATACTTGCATCACGAAAACGATTAGTGCTAGAGAATATAATATATTTTGTTTTAGAAGCATTGATTGTTAGTTGATTGTTGTAGAACCACCTATGAATTAAGTTCAAATCGTGCTGCATGTCTCGAAATAACTGTTCAATATTATTTGATTCGTATACTAGTGCAGCATCATCGGCATATAGCTGTAGCTTCCCTTTCAATGGAAGCTTAAAGATGTCATTGATAAAAACATTGAAAAGCAGTGGGCCTAATACCGGACCTTGAGGTACTCCGAATTTCCAGTCAAATCTGAGCTGGTGTGGTTGCCAATGATGACACGTTGTTTTCTGCCGGTTAAGTAAGTTTTAAACAGCTCAAGAGCATTATTTCTTATTCCGTAGCTTTCTAATTTAGACAACAATATACTGTGCTGTACGCAATCGAAAGCTTTTGAAACATCAATGAAAATTGTCGAACAAATTTTGCGCTGGTCGATGTTTTGTTGAATTTTATTAACGATGTTCACAATAGCACTAGTTGTGTTTGAGTTTGGTTGAAAACCGTACTGGTTACTGTGAATAATTTTATTACGATTCAAAAAACTTCTTAGCCTTTGTTCAATTAACTTTTCAAACGGTTTGGACAGTGCTGGGAGTATTGATATAGGTCTATAATTACTAATGTTATTGTTAATGGAGCAAAATCAAGTGAGATTATCGAAGGCGCAGAATCCCGAGACATTAGAGAAAACCATTTGCTTGAAATGAAACGGACTGTATATATAAGGATTAATAGAAAAACACGTCGTGTCTTGTTAACTTTCTCTTTTGTACTGAATTCGCTTTGTATTCTCCAATGCTGTAACGGAACTGTTATTTGCAAGCAACTATCTTGAAAACGAGGGATAACCCTTCTGTTCACCGAGGTGTAAGAATCCACACGAACATCATCCCGGCCCTTGAGGCAGCTGCCTCAATCGCAAGGAAGCAGCACAAGTTTATGGATTGGTCGCTGATATTCGATTTGGCCTCGCCGAAGTGTCACATTGCGGACAATCCCGTATTGATCCGTGTGTGTTTCCACCACCCTATCAAGCTCCCATGTTGCTGGTGGTGTATTTTCGTTTTTAATAAGGACTAACTTACCAACGGTTACATTCTGCTGAACGCTTTGCCACTTTGTTCTGGGTTGAAGAGTGGTTACATACTCGTCCCTCCAACGAGTCCATATATCGTTAGTGAGCCGTTGAATTCGTTGCCAACGATCAAGTCTGTGCTCCTTGATGTGGCTTACGTCAGGTTCAGGAAGTAGATTCAGTGGTTGTCCGATGATAAAGTGTCCGGGTGTCAGTGGTTCACAGCAATCGGCTGAAGGGGACAACGGGCAAATGGGGCGAGAATTAAGGCAGGCCTCGATTTGGCTCAAAACAGTTGAGAGGTCTTCGAAAGTCAGGATAGTATTTCCGAGCACTGCTCTGATGTGTTTTTTCATACTCCGTACCGCCGCCTCCCATATACCTCCCATGTGGGGAGCGGAGGGAGTGATGAACTTCTATTGAATTCTATCCGAAAGAAAATGAATGATGGTATCGTTAAACTTCTTGGAATTGAGATGGTTTCGAATGAGACGGTCAGCTCCGACGAAATTCGTTCCGTGATCAGACCATATTTCGCTACACAATCCCCGTCGTCCAATAAAGCGTTTAAGAGCGGCCAAGAATGCATTCGTTGATAAGTCCGTAACTACTTCTAGGTGTATTGCCTTGGTCGACAGGCAAACGAACACTGCAATGTACCCTTTAGTAGTTTTTGCAGTACGGAGATTCGAAGTGCGAATAATTATAGGTCCAGCATAATCAACTCCACAATGGACAAACGGTCTCGTTGGTTTAGTTCGCACGGAAGGCAAGCTACCCATCAGCTGAGATGCGGTTTTCCCTTTCAATCTACAGCAGCGTGTGCAATTATTGATAAACTCACGTATTACTGACTGGCAACCCTTTATCCAGTATCTTTGATTGAGTGTGGCTATCATTAATGTTGGTCCAGCGTGCAGGTTTCTCAAATGCAGATCAGCTAGAAGCAGGTATACATAACGGTGCTGCTTCGGCAGAATGATTGGATGTTTTATTTCATACGACTGGCATGAGTTTTGCAGGCGGCCACCAACGCGTAGAATTCCTTTCGCATCAATGAAGGGATATAAATCCTTAATTTTACTGTTTTTTGGTAATTGAAAACCTTTTCATAAGCAGCCCAATTCTTGTTTGAAGCTTTCATACTGTGCAGTTTTAACGAGCTGCAATCCGGAATCATTTATTTCATTAGCCGATAAGAGGCCGTTTAGCTTAGAGTAATCGTGCTTAGTAGTAAGGATATTAAATCTGAATCGATTCACCCAGCCAAAGATTTTTTCGATTTTCGATAACGACGAGAAACGATTCAGTAAATACATTTCAATCTCAAAGTTATGATTTTCGCTTAAAATAGAAGACGAAGAAAAGCATGAAATAGCAGGGTATATTTCCAACGCATCATGCCTCTCCGGAGAACTGAATGGTTTCCACTCAGATTCGTTTTGTTTCAACCAGCTTGGGTCTTTCCACCAGAGAGGGTGGTTTACCAAATCAATTGGTGAAACGCCGCGCGATGCACAATCAGCGGGATTATCTCTTGTTGACACGTGATGCTAATGATGCCTAGGAAGAGAATCAAGTATTTTAGAAGTGCGATTCGCGACAAATGTCTGCCATTTTCTTGGGTGTGCTGATAGCCACTGCAGTACTATTGTAGAGTCGGTCCAAGCCACCAATTCAACGTCCAAATGTGAGAAGGACTCCAGGAGTTTCACCATCAAATTCGTTAAAAGCTCAGGCGCTAACAGTTCAAGTTTTGGTAGAGACACTTGTTGAATCGGAGCAACCTTAGTTTTAGCGGCCACGATATTTATTTGAATTTCCCCCGCACTATCTATTGATCTGCAGCTTGCCAGCGGTTGAAGAAATCCAGCGGTCAATGCGAATCATTTCAATATAGTGAAGAGTTTCCTTTAGTTCAATCCATTCATTACAGATACTCGTTGGTAGAAAATCATCCCAGTCAAGATCGTAAAGCCATAAATGTTGGAATAATATTTTCGTGCGAATGACTACTGGCGCGATCCAACCAAATGGATCAAAAAGTTTGGACGAATCTGATAACAATTGTCGCTTTGTATTGATACTATCAATGTCCAAATTTACCTTAAAACAGAACGTGTCTTCTTGGGGAATCCATCGTATCCCGAGAGCTTTTACTGCATCCTCTTCATTAGACAATTTGAGAGCAATTGGTACATGACAACTCATATCATTATTCAGAAGCTTCGGTTCGTTCGAGAACCACTTTCGTAGGATAAATCCACCAGACGCTAAGACCTCGGTAATTTCATTTTGAAGAAATTTGGCTTCCGCAAGGGTATCGGCCCCGGAAAGTAAGTCATCCACATAAAAATTTTTCGCTATCCTGTCAGATGCAAGCGGATGGCGTAACTTGTTGTCTTCGGCAACCTTTCGTAGTGCTGCCACTGCCAGATATGCAGCACTCGCTGTTCCATATGTAACGGTTAGTAAACGGTAGTGCTCCAAAGGCTTATTCGGATGTTCACGCCATACAATGCGTTGAAAATCAATATCTTCCCGATTGAGGAGTACATGTCGGTACATTTTCTCGACGTCCGCTGTGAATGCAATTCGATACGTTCGCCAACGCGAGAGTACATTGAACAGAGGTTCGTTTACGTTTGGGCCAATCAGCAACCGGTCGTTGAGAGAGATTCCAGTGGTTGTCTTGTTTGAAGCGTCAAAGACAACGCGTAACTTTGTTGTTGTACTATCGTCTTTCAGTACCGCATGATGCGGAAGGTAGAAGCATTTATCGTCAAATCTAGAAAATCTATAACGAGCGTCTTAGCAGAGTGATTGAGATCAATCAAAGAAATAGTTATCGGTTTCCGTTATACTCTACTAAATTTTTTGGAAATAAATATTGAAATTCAGTCCGCAAATATATATTTCGACTGTGACGTACAGTCTTCCTCAGTGCTTTTGTGGACTGGTAAAGAGCAAAGCGTAAATCCTGTTTTTTTATTTGTAGTAGGTAAAAATTAAAATTTAGCACCCTTAATTGGAGTTAGGTAGGGAATTATGCGGTCGATTGTTTACCGTACCATGTCTGGGGTTTTTGGGAAGCAGATTGAATAGCCATGAGGGGTGGTTACCTGCGTCTTTATTGAGAAGCGTGCATGAGTGTTGTTTATAAATTTCTAAACTTTCAGCTGAAAGTTTGATTGAGCATTTATCGTCGTCTACTACCAACTCAGATGGCGGAATCCTTTCCATGTGGCCAAGTTGTAAGTATTCAGTCATGAAATTTGTATATTGTTTGCGAAGTTCTTCATCAATACTGAATTTTCGCTCCATAGCCTTGAAGCGACGAATGGCTTAGTTTGCCGAATCACCTAGTGCCGGTTTAACTGCATCGAATGGTAGCCTAACCACATATCGCCCGGATTCGTTCCGAGTACATGTTTTTCGGAAATGTTCCACAGCCTTACACTCATTTTCAGACAGCGGCTTTGTTTTCGGAAGATCTTCTCGTTCCCAAAATTGTCGGAGAGTTCGATCCAGATTAATTTCGGTGACGAGACTTACTAGCCTTTTTCTGGCTGCAATGTTTGATACTGCACCGAAGCGACCACCAATCAGATAACCAAATTAGATTCAATGTCGAATTCATGACACGGCTGGTCCGGAATGAGCTGATTAAGAATCAGCGCTTCTACCACGATAACAATCAGCTCGTTGAATCGTGACGAAATTTGTAGTACTACAGCTCCCTCAGTGCGACACGGCTTTTCCGAATTAATTCCGCTAACAAGAATACTGGCGTTGCGTCTGTTCAAACCAAGACGTTGGAAGGCTTGCTTCGTAATCAACGAGCTCATACAGGCAGAATCTACGAATGCTCGTACCGCATGGAAAACGTTGTTTTTTCCTAAAACTTTAACAATAGCTGTCGGTAGCAAACTCACAAATTTTTTAGAGCAATCGGTTTCACTTTTAGTAACGTATGATTCCACCTTGGCTTCCTCTTGAGAGTGAACAACTGCAGCCTCTCCGTTACTGTCTTCTGAAGCATCCGCATATTGAATAGAAACCACTGGGGATGTAGTTTCAGTTTGGCACAGGAGCGTATGGTGCTTTTGATGACACATTTTACAGTTTGTTGTTGAAGTGCAGTTCCTTGAAACATGTGTTGCTCTGAGGCAATTAAAACATAATTTTGCTTTCTGCACAATTTCTCGACGGCCACTCGCCGCCATTTCCTTGAAGCTGGCACACTGGTATATGGTGTGAGCTTGAGAGCAATTCGGACAAGAGAGCTGTGTGGATGTGTGAAAGCTTTGAATCGGCTTGCCCGATAAAGCGGATTTTGTATCGCTTCTACGATCACCTTCTTTCTTTACCGTGTCACTTCCTTTTTTGATAAAGGATGCACAAGTTTCCAATGCATCACATCGTCGCTTGAGGAAGGTAAGAAAATCGGTAAATTTTGGATTTTCGATATCAACAAGCTTTTGAGCCCATTGTACACGCGTTTTACGATCAAGCTTGTCCAGCAGTAAATGTATCAACCACGGATCGCGACTTTCATGCTCTTCACCAAGAGCCTTCAACTGTCGTATCACTTCATCCGACGTTGTAACGAGTTTCCGAAGCGCGACGAGAGACGGAACGGTTACCGGCGACTGCTCGATATACTCTTTTACTAGTGCCGCGACGGTATATTTTTTCTTATCATAGAACTCGTTCAGTTTTTGCCACACATGTATGTAATTTGCATCCGTAATCGCAAAGGCACTAACCAATTTTTTGGCATCTCCATTCAAATGGGAAAGCAAATACTGTAATTTCACTGATTCTTTTAGCCTTTTTTCATGAATACAGCTGACATACAAATCTTTAAATGAGTTCCATTGTTTTCGATCGCCATTGAACACTGGTAACGACAGTGTCGGTAAACGAATACCTAACGGAATTTGAGGCTCAACTGGAGCGGTTTCCGCAACAACACGAGAATGATTTACGGGATTTATTTGGCAAGCTAATTGGGAAACTGATGACGCAGCAGCAGATTGTGTTGACATCATGAGCCGTTGAGACTCTAGCAGCAAACGTACTGCCTCCTTGATGTCGTCGTTCCTTGATTCCGAGTGAATCGACTCGTTTCCATCCTGCGACAAGCGTTGGTCGAGCAGGCGCGTATATTCTTCTTTTGTTGCATAATATAGTCTGTCAAACTCTAATCGATGATTAAATATTGATGCCGTTTCGCATACTCCTGGTGTTGTTTCTTTAATTTCACTTTGAACGCGGTCGGAATTGTCGTAAAGTTCCGAAAGTTTTTGCAGGCGCTCCTGCAACTCGCTCGGAAGCGGATTCCGGCTGATAACGGTACTTGCATTTGAATGCTCCCATTTCACGCGCTGGAACAAAAGATCGCGTCGAATTTGCAACGGGTCCATATCTCATTGGCGAAATATCCGGAATCGAAGGTCCATATGTTAATGGAGCAAAATCAAGTGAGATTATCGAAGGCGCAGAATCCCGAGACATTAAAGAAAACCATTTGCTTGAAATAAAACGGACTGTATATTTAAGGATTAATAGAAAAACACGTCGTGTCTTTTTAACTTTCTCTTTTGTACTGAATTCGCTTTGTATTCTCCAATGCTGTAACGGAACTGCTATTTGCAAGCAACTATCTTGAAAACGAGGGATAAACCTTCTGTTCACCGAGGTGTAAGAATCCACACGAACAGTTATTTTTTTGTCCTTTTTTGTGAATTGGTACCACTTTCGCTGCTTTTAAACATTCAGGAAAAACACCTTCTTCTATAGCTTGGTTGAACAGATCAGTTAGTCTTGAGCTTAGTAAAGCTATGTTGTTTTTGATAAATTTAGATGAAATGCCGTCTATTCCAACAGCATTCGAGTTTTTTATGCTATGAACATAATTACATATTTCATTAGTTGTAGCTGGTAGAATAACGATGGAATTTTGAACAACAGTATGGAGCGTAAGACTCTTTGGTTCATTATTAAACATTCGTAACAAGTCTTTGGACAACTTAGATGGTATATTTAAGAAGTAACTATTGAAAGCATTGCATATGTCTGTTCCATTTTTGAGAGTGGTTTCATCAATAATAACTTCGGAAATAGCGTTTTGACGGACTTCAGTGTTTCTATGGAAAACGATTTCGTTTAATATATTCCACACCTTTTTAATATTGCTACGATTTTGCGCTATCAGATTTTGATAATACAATTTCTGTTTCTGTTTGATAATTCGTGTAACATAGTGTTTATGCCTTTTGAAGTTTTGTTGAATTACATGGTTTGAAGGCCATTGAATTGTTCTCTGGTACAGTTGATTTCTCAATTGAATCTCCCTTAACTCATGATCATCAATCCATGGTGGCTTACCACGATGTCTGTTTCTACTATGAACAATAAATGAATTCCTTGCCATTGTATCATGGATGAGCGCCGTTAAACTTTCCAAACACTCTGTTGTATTTACAGATTGCGCCAGCTCAAGAGAGATGCGATCGAAATTGTATTTAATAAATTGTTTTTCTACATTCCCCCCTCAATGTTGAAATCCCCAACACACTACATCATAGTGGGGTAAACGGCATAAGTTCAATTCACTTGGATTCAACCTTAATTTAGTTATGCAGATTAGATGTACAGTAGATTCAAAGTTCGATGCATAGATCAGTAAATCATCCAGTTTGTTTCTGATAGAGTCAATGTTTACGTACAATAAATTTATTCTGGTATTAGAGAGAACTTCATTTAAACCTGAGTAACATACACTCAAGTTATCTCCTAATCGCGCATTACTAAGAAAATCATTTGTATCTGGGATCATTGTGAGCATCAGTGCAACAACCAGCAGCAGCAGCAGCCGCAACAACAGCAGAGAGTGAGAGAGATCATGTTTTCCTCGGAGAAGAGCGTAGTTTTGTTGAGTCTTCGATGGAATCGATGACGTAAACCTCTGAAGAATCATCCCGTTTGCAATAGATATTTCCTTTACTGCTCCACACATATTTGTAGCCATGGGACACTCGGAGAGATTTTGCCTCTCTGAATATCGTCCTAGTATCCCTTGTTAGATTCTCGTTTATAAACACTTTAGTGTGATAACGCATACTGTTTGGAGACGAGCTGGAGCTGGGCGGTAGAGCCCCATTTCCAAAGTCAATCTCATCAACGTAAATGGATTTACCCTTCCTAGCACGCAGGATGTCATTTCGTACTTATGAGTTACTAAATTCGACTATAATCATCCCATTTCTTGTGCGCTGAGTTCTTTCGATGTCGGTGGTGAACATTTGGACCCCGACAGCCGCAGCAACTTTGGTCACTATAATTGACTCGCTGAGAGGGATAACTTTAGGTACACCGTTTATAATAAGTTCATTTTTTAGACCACTCTGCTCAGATAGACGCAATCTCTTCTTCATGTCAATGATAGTCTTGTTAAGAGCCACAATCTGGTTTCCATGATCGCTCACCTTTCCTAAACACGTAGAGAAGTCTTTTTTCATTTCTTCTTGTAGTGACTTGATGTCGTCGTTCCTTGATTCCGAGTGAATCGACTCGTTTCCATCCTGCGACAAGCGTTGGTCGAGCAGGCGCGTATATTCTTCTTTTGTTGCATAATATAGTCTGTCAAACTCTAATCGATGATTAAATATTGATGCCGTTTCGCATACTCCTGGTGTTGTTTCTTCAATTTCACTTTGAACGCGGTCGGAATTGTCGTAAAGTTCCGAAAGTTTTTGCAGGCGCTCCTGCAACTCGCTCGGAAGCGGATTCCGGCTGATAACGGTACTTGCATTTGAATGCTCCCATTTCACGCGCTGGAACAAAAGATCGCGTCGAATTTGCAACGGGTCCATATCTCATTGGCGAAATATCCGGAATCGAAGGTCCATATGTTAATGGAGCAAAATCAAGTGAGATTATCGAAGGCGCAGAATCCCGAGACATTAAAGAAAACCATTTGCTTGAAATAAAACGGACTGTATATTTAAGGATTAATAGAAAAACACGTCGTGTCTTTTTAACTTTCTCTTTTGTACTGAATTCGCTTTGTATTCTCCAATGCTGTAACGGAACTGCTATTTGCAAGCAACTATCTTGAAAACGAGGGATAAACCTTCTGTTCACCGAGGTGTAAGAATCCACACGAACAGTTATTTTTTTGTCCTTTTTTGTGAATTGGTACCACTTTCGCTGCTTTTAAACATTCAGGAAAAACACCTTCTTCTATAGCTTGGTTGAACAGATCAGTTAGTCTTGAGCTTAGTAAAGCTATGTTGTTTTTGATAAATTTAGATGAAATGCCGTCTATTCCAACAGCATTCGAGTTTTTTATGCTATGAACATAATTACATATTTCATTAGTTGTAGCTGGTAGAATAACGATGGAATTTTGAACAACAGTATGGAGCGTAAGACTCTTTGGTTCATTATTAAACATTCGTAACAAGTCTTTGGACAACTTAGATGGTATATTTAAGAAGTAACTATTGAAAGCATTGCATATGTCTGTTCCATTTTTGAGAGTGGTTTCATCAATAATAACTTCGGAAATAGCGTTTTGACGGACTTCAGTGTTTCTATGGAAAACGATTTCGTTTAATATATTCCACACCTTTTTAATATTGCTACGATTTTGCGCTATCAGATTTTGATAATACAATTTCTGTTTCTGTTTGATAATTCGTGTAACATAGTGTTTATGCCTTTTGAAGTTTTGTTGAATTACATGGTTTGAAGGCCATTGAATTGTTCTCTGGTACAGTTGATTTCTCAATTGAATCTCCCTTAACTCATGATCATCAATCCATGGTGGCTTACCACGATGTCTGTTTCTACTATGAACAATAAATGAATTCCTTGCCATTGTATCATGGATGAGCGCCGTTCAACTTTCCAAACACTCTGTTGTATTTACAGATTGCGCCAGCTCAAGAGAGATGCGATCGAAATTGTATTTAATAATTTGTTTTTCTACATTCCCCCCTCAATGTTGAAATCCCCAACACACTACATCATAGTGGGGTAAACGGCATAAGTTCAATTCACTTGGATTCAACCTTAATTTAGTTATGCAGATTAGATTTACAGTAGATTCAAAGTTCGATGCATAGATCAGTAAATCATCCAGTTTGTTTCTGATAGAGTCAATGTTTACGTACAATAAATTTATTCTGGTATTAGAGAGAACTTCATTTAAACCTGAGTAACATACACTCAAGTTATCTCCTAATCGCGCATTACTAAGAAAATCATTTGTATCTGGGATCATTGTGAGCATCAGTGCAACAACCAGCAGCAACAGCAGCCGCAACAACAGCAGAGAGTGAGAGAGATCATGTTTTCCTCGGAGAAGAGCGTAGTTTTGTTGAGTCTTCGATGGAATCGATGACGTAAACCTCTGAAGAATCATCCCGTTTGCAATAGATATTTCCTTTACTGCTCCACACATATTTGTAGCCATGGGACACTCGGAGAGATTTTGCCTCTCTGAATATCGTCCTAGTATCCCTTGTTAGATTCTCGTTTATAAACACTTTAGTGTGATAACGCATACTGTTTGGAGACGAGCTGGAGCTGGGCGGTAGAGCCCCATTTCCAAAGTCAATCTCATCAACGTAAATGGATTTACCCTTCCTAGCACGCAGGATGTCATTTCGTACTTATGAGTTACTAAATTCGACTATAATCATCCCAATTCTTGTGCGCTGAGTTCCTTCGATGTCGGTGGTGAACATTTGGACCCCGACAGCCGCAGCAACTTTGGTCACTATAATTGACTCGCTGAGAGGGATAACTTTAGGTACACCGTTTATAATAAGTTCATTTTTTAGACCACTCTGCTCAGATAGACGCAATCTCTTCTTCATGTCAATGATAGTCTTGTTAAGAGCCACAATCTGGTTTCCATGATCGCTCACCTTTCCTAAACACGTAGAGAAGTCTTTTTTCATTTCTTCTTGTAGTGACTTGATGTCGTCGTTCCTTGATTCCGAGTGAATCGACTCGTTTCCATCCTGCGACAAGCGTTGGTCGAGCAGGCGCGTATATTCTTCTTTTGTTGCATAATATAGTCTGTCAAACTCTAATCGATGATTAAATATTGATGCCGTTTCGCATACTCCTGGTGTTGTTTCTTCAATTTCACTTTGAACGCGGTCGGAATTGTCGTAAAGTTCCGAAAGTTTTTGCAGGCGCTCCTGCAACTCGCTCGGAAGCGGATTCCGGCTGATAACGGTACTTGCATTTGAATGCTCCCATTTCACGCGCTGGAACAAAAGATCGCGTCGAATTTGCAACGGGTCCATATCTCATTGGCGAAATATCCGGAATCGAAGGTCCATATGTTAATGGAGCAAAATCAAGTGAGATTATCGAAGGCGCAGAATCCCGAGACATTAAAGAAAACCATTTGCTTGAAATAAAACGGACTGTATATTTAAGGATTAATAGAAAAACACGTCGTGTCTTTTTAACTTTCTCTTTTGTACTGAATTCGCTTTGTATTCTCCAATGCTGTAACGGAACTGCTATTTGCAAGCAACTATCTTGAAAACGAGGGATAAACCTTCTGTTCACCGAGGTGTAAGAATCCACACGAACAGTTATTTTTTTGTCCTTTTTTGTGAATTGGTACCACTTTCGCTGCTTTTAAACATTCAGGAAAAACACCTTCTTCTATAGCTTGGTTGAACAGATCAGTTAGTCTTGAGCTTAGTAAAGCTATGTTGTTTTTGATAAATTTAGATGAAATGCCGTCTATTCCAACAGCATTCGAGTTTTTTATGCTATGAACATAATTACATATTTCATTAGTTGTAGCTGGTAGAATAACGATGGAATTTTGAACAACAGTATGGAGCGTAAGACTCTTTGGTTCATTATTAAACATTCGTAACAAGTCTTTGGACAACTTAGATGGTATATTTAAGAAGTAACTATTGAAAGCATTGCATATGTCTGTTCCATTTTTGAGAGTGGTTTCATCAATAATAACTTCGGAAATAGCGTTTTGACGGACTTCAGTGTTTCTATGGAAAACGATTTCGTTTAATATATTCCACACCTTTTTAATATTGCTACGATTTTGCGCTATCAGATTTTGATAATACAATTTCTGTTTCTGTTTGATAATTCGTGTAACATAGTGTTTATGCCTTTTGAAGTTTTGTTGAATTACATGGTTTGAAGGCCATTGAATTGTTCTCTGGTACAGTTGATTTCTCAATTGAATCTCCCTTAACTCATGATCATCAATCCATGGTGGCTTACCACGATGTCTGTTTCTACTATGAACAATAAATGAATTCCTTGCCATTGTATCATGGATGAGCGCCGTTCAACTTTCCAAACACTCTGTTGTATTTACAGATTGCGCCAGCTCAAGAGAGATGCGATCGAAATTGTATTTAATAATTTGTTTTTCTACATTCCCCCCTCAATGTTGAAATCCCCAACACACTACATCATAGTGGGGTAAACGGCATAAGTTCAATTCACTTGGATTCAACCTTAATTTAGTTATGCAGATTAGATGTACAGTAGATTCAAAGTTCGATGCATAGATCAGTAAATCATCCAGTTTGTTTCTGATAGAGTTAATGTTTACGTACAATAAATTTATTCTGGTATTAGAGAGAACTTCATTTAAACCTGAGTAACATACACTCAAGTTATCTCCTAATCGCGCATTACTAAGAAAATCATTTGTATCTGGGATCATTGTGAGCATCAGTGCAACAACCAGCAGCAGCAGCAGCCGCAACAACAGCAGAGAGTGAGAGAGATCATGTTTTCCTCGGAGAAGAGCGTAGTTTTGTTGAGTCTTCGATGGAATCGATGACGTAAACCTCTGAAGAATCATCCCGTTTGCAATAGATATTTCCTTTACTGCTCCACACATATTTGTAGCCATGGGACACTCGGAGAGATTTTGCCTCTCTGAATATCGTCCTAGTATCCCTTGTTAGATTCTCGTTTATAAACACTTTAGTGTGATAACGCATACTGTTTGGAGACGAGCTGGAGCTGGGCGGTAGAGCCCCATTTCCAAAGTCAATCTCATCAACGTAAATGGATTTACCCCTCCTAGCACGCAGGATGTCATTTCGTACTTATGAGTTACTAAATTCGACTATAATCATCCCATTTCTTGTGCGCTGAGTTCTTTCGATGTCGGTGGTGAACATTTGGACCCCGACAGCCGCAGCAACTTTGGTCACTATAATTGACTCGCTGAGAGGGATAACTTTAGGTACACCGTTTATAATAAGTTCATTTTTTAGACCACTCTGCTCAGATAGACGCAATCTCTTCTTCATGTCAATGATAGTCTTGTTAAGAGCCACAATCTGGTTTCCATGATCGCTCACTTTTCCTAAACACGTAGAGAAGTCTTTTTTCATTTCTTCTTGTAGTGACTTGATGTCTTCGTATTGAGCAGCAATAAACGATTGCGAGGCCTTCACCGGAACTTCAACGGAACATTTAATGTCATTTTGGGAGTTTGATAGTCCTCTAATGGACAAACTCAAGTTTTTCATAGCATCATCTGTTCGTTTTTGATTCAAACTGTTTTCATCACACTTCTTGTTAACGGTGTCAATCGATGTTTCCAGAACTTTCATACTAGCCAGCATTTCATCCATCTTCTTACTGGTTTCATGCGATGACTCACATTGGATTGAGCAATAGTAGGAATTGTTTTTCTGTATCTTGTTGTAACGAGACTCCGACAATCCAGCGCATTTGACGTGTAAACTGTTGCTGCAATAGACACATTTCACTTGTTTCTCGTCCGCACTTATTTCGGTCTTACATGACAGACACTAATCCATTGCTGGTCATCACACTTCTTGTTAACGGTGTCAATCGATGTTTCCAGAACTTTCATACTAGCCAGCATTTCATCCATCTTCTTACTGGTTTCATGCGATGACTCACATTGGATTGAGCAATAGTAGGAATTGTTTTTCTGTATCTTGTTATAACGAGACTCCGACAATCCAGCGCATTTGACGTGTAAACTGTTGCTGCAATAGACACATTTCACTTGTTTCTCGTCCGCACTTATTTCGGTCTTACATAACAGACACTCATCCATTGCTGGTCTTTTGTTTCGGCAAGGCATGACACTCAGCACATTCGACAGGTCTTCGATAGCCACATAACAGGAACTTCAATTTCAGTTTTTAGTGAAACCAGTGACGATTTATAGCAACTGCAACACAATTGTGTTAGCACGTTAAAGGATTTTTGTGATTGCGTAACTTTCACAGTAGATCGATTTGAATTATCCAAAAAAATTGAAAAAAATTGCAGAGCGATTACAGAACGTGTGGTCACTCTTAATATACTAAGGTTTCTTTGATCACACTACTGACTTTGATTCTGACCATCCATGACCATGAATCAGTTTTAAACCCTATGAGCTCTGTTTTTAATTATAACAGGGCTAATTGGGAAAGATACAAAAGTCATATTGAGAATAGATTCAATAATGAGCTTGATTTTCAAAACGAAATGAATATTGATTCCGCTTTGGAAGCATTAAAATGTGCAATTATTGATGCCAGAAATTATTCTGTTCCAAAGGCTCAAGTTAAAATTTAAACACCAATAATTGACGAAAATCTTCAACTCCTAATTCGTTTGAAAAATGTCCGCAGACGTCAATATCAACGTTCTCGTGACCCTGTTTTTAAAACTATTTATAAAAATTTACAGAAAGAGATTAAACATAGATTTACTCTTCTGAGAAATCAAAATTTTGAGACTAAAGTTGAAAAATTGAAACCATATTCAAAACCCTTTTGGAAGCTGTCGAAAATTCTTAAAAAACCTTTGAAGCCTATTCCAGTTTTAAAAGATGGTGAACGTTTTCTTGTATCCAATGAACAAAAGGCTCAAAGACTTGCTCAGCAGTTTGAGAGTGTTCATAACTCAAATTTGAATTTTGTGAGTCCAATTGAAAATGAAGACACGTCAATTTAATTTAATTTCTTCCCAGAATTTTTACCTGCAGAAACAATTGAAACTAACTTGAATGAGATTAAATCAATTATTAAAAATTTCAAAAATATGAAAGCACCTGGCGACGATGGAATTTTTATTACATTAATCAAACATCTCCCTGAAAGCACAATGGAATTTTTAGTGAAAATTTTGCAATTGCTGCTTCAAAATTGCATTTTTTCTCAAATTATGGAAAAATGCAAAAATTACTCCAATTTTAAAACCGGATAAGAATCCAGCTGAAGTTTCAAGTTATCGACCAATCAGTTTGCTTTCTTTAATAAGTAAACTGTTTGAGAGAATTATTATTAACAGAATGATGTCACACACATCAACGAAAATTCAATTTTTGTAGATGAACAGGTTGGATTTCGCCATGAGCATTCCACAACTCATCAATTGCTCAGAGTTACTAATATGATACGAGCTAACAAATCTGAAGGTTATGCCACTGGAGCTGCTCTTTTAGACATAGAAAAAACATTCGACAGTGTTTGGCATAAAGGTTTGATTGCGAAATTGCAAACATTTAATTTTCCAATTTTCCTGATCAAAATTTTGAAAAATTATCTTACTGATCGAAATCTGCAGGTTGTCTATCAGAATTCAAAATCTGATAGATTTCCTGTCAGAGCAGGTGTGCCTCAAGGTTCTGTCTTGGGCCCAGTCCTGTACAACATATTCACTTCACATAGACTTACTGGTGTTGAACCATTAGAAGCTATGTCAAATAAAATTATCAACAACTTTCGACAAAAATCGTTGCAATCCTCAATTGCTACGATAAGCTCTCTTTATAGCCAATAAGTTAGCAATTGTGTTAGTGACCCACCCTATTGGAGCGAGCGTATTCCCCGGCGTATATCAACATGACAACCGAGTGACAGAAGGAAGTGCATGTTAATTAGATTTAAGACAAGTAGATAATAAACCAATAGTAATAGCACGGTGTTGGTGTAAATTAAAGAAAGTGTATTCATCGCCAATGTGAAATCCAGTCCCCCGCGAGTGCTGGAAAAATACGTTTGGCTGGAAGCCGTTTTATTTCACCGTTGGCTGATGGCCATCCAACCAACTTCGGACCCTTAAGAGCTATCGGACAATTGAGTTAGTTGTAAGTTCACTTCCCCTTTTCTGACATGTAGGTTTAAACCCCTACGAATGATAAGTCCTAATTGCGAGAGCAAACAAATCCTAACAATTAAAATTACAAATTTCTAACAGTGTTGAGAAGTCACCATTTGTGATTGGGCACACATACTTATTATTTACTAATGTTTATCATAAACACTTAAGCTATTAACAAATCCCCCCCTTAAAAAATGAATGAATCTGCTACGAAAGCTCTGAAGATTGAGATCTGCGTACTGCGTGGCCGCGACACATGGTCTCTCTCAAATTTTAATGATGTCGAGAGAAGAAACAGAAAGGCGAAACGAAACAGGTGAAAAGACACTGAAGAGAGGGTTTATAATGAATGTTTTCTCTCGTAGCCATCGGCTTCTCGTTCAACAATGAGTTTGAACCAAAAATGTCATTTTTACGCAAGGCGTTACATTAGTTGTGGTGAACATAACAGGCTGCGTTTGCCCTGTCGCAGAGAAGTGTTTGAACGACGCTTGGTTCAAATGAAAGGCCTGTACTAACGGTAGCCATTACTGAGTGTGGGTTGCGTTGCGTGTAAGTTGTGTGGCGTAGTTTGAAGTGTAGCCCATCAGGTTACATTCGTCACGGCGCATGAAATTCCATTGAGTTGACAGAGTGAGCATGTTCGGGATAACATTACAATTACAAATGAATTAACTTCGTTGATTTTTTATCCTCTCCAAAAATGTGAAACGGTTAACTTTTTGTCTGAGATTGTCCACCTGTCATATGAACAGTTTGAACAGGTGGACGAGACGCCTCTGCTTTCAACAGGTAAGCTTTTTTAAAAAGTATCTGTTGAATCGCAAAGTATGGAATTTGTTTTTAACTGTTAACGAGTGTTTAATGTGCCCTGAGCTTGGTGGTTGAGCTCCAATCTTGGGTTCTTATAGCTTTACAGAACCAATTTCAAGATAGAGCCACAGCCAAGGACGCGTGCTTCCGAGTGGCAGATGGGAGCTCAGGGAGGTGCGCCAAGAGAAAAGCAGTAAACCCGGTAACCATTTGCGAATATTTTATTTTATTTAAACAGTTCTAGTAAATCAGATTTAAATTCGCACTGAAAGGTGTCATGGACTTCGTAAGAATAAAAAAATTTTGACGTTTGTTCCACTGAAAACTCGCAACGTTTGAGTTCCAATGCATCACTTACAATTTTGAGTACAACTTGAAGATATTTTGTTGAACCACAAATGAGTTTGATTCAAAAAATGTATTCTAATTACGAAAAGCCAAGCTCAATAAATCTGCGCTGGAGCTGACCAACTCCCCAGCGAGCTGTTAAAACACGGTGGTGAATCGCTGGCTAAGGCGCTACACTGGGTTATTGCCAAGATTTGGGAGGAGGAGGTAGTACCGGAGGAGTGGATGGAGGGTACAGTGTGCCCCATCTACAAAAAAGGCGACAAGTTGGATTGCTGGGAATTCGTGGGGCAATACGAAGCGGGTGCCCGTGCCACCACGGACCAAATATTCGCGGTACGGCAGGTCCTACACTGCCGCTTTTCGCATAACAGTCCTATGTCGAAAATTTAGCTGCCGAGAAAAATGCGATTGAAACTTTTTCGATATAATCGTCATTTCAAATCGGTATTTTTTCTTTCACTGTAAATTTTTGCACAAACTCACACAGCTTATTAGGAACAAAGTCTCCGTAAGAAAAATACACAAATAAAAACAAAAAACATGTGTTTTACTAAAAAATATAACAGCGAGACTATTATGCGATTATTT
The DNA here is from genome assembly GCF_029784165.1 of Wyeomyia smithii. Classification (NCBI taxonomy): domain Eukaryota; kingdom Metazoa; phylum Arthropoda; class Insecta; order Diptera; family Culicidae; genus Wyeomyia; species Wyeomyia smithii. The sequence continues at coordinate 109,197,312 of NC_073694.1, forward strand.
TGCCCATCTATCAACAATATTTTCGCACACCAGTCCTACGTTCGAGAGCAACTGTTTGACAGCTAGTTTGCAGTTGTTGTTTTTTTTTTACACAGAAGGCTGTTTTGTTTGCAAAATTGTTTTCGCATGTGTTCAAAAATGTCCGCTCTTGAGCTTATAAAAATTTATTCAAGTGACTGGGGCGACTCGTGGCTTTTGAACCTAAAAGGCGCAGTTTGAGGAAGTAATCACAATCATGTCCGCGTAATCACGCAAGTCATTCTATTTGTTACTATTTGAAAGTGAAACTAAAAACCAATAAAATATTATAAATTTGCGATTGAAATATATTTTTTGCATGGCATTCCCATGTGCAATGCACAGGTTGCACCTTTGGACGAGTCGCCCCTGCAAGTGAGGAAGGTAACTCTGACGAGGATTTTATCGGCTTCGGCGAATCTGCTTCAGAACAGTTTCCGTCCAAAACTTGGCAATTGGATACTACGCTAAAGCAGCAGCAAAATGTTAAAATGGGATCTGGGTTTACGGAGACCCCTGATTCGGACAGTAGCTTTTTCAGGGGAGCTACAAAAAACGGAAGCGAACAAAAAAAAAACAAAAACTGAGGGTTGCGAAATTCCGGCGAATAAACCACAACGCAATCATGGCGAACTGTGGCTGCAGTAAAGACTGCAGCACGGCCATCATGAAAGACGTGAGAGTCCTCACACATGCCAAGTTTTGGAATTTAAATGATGCGGATCAAAATATCTTTATACGTGAGAACGTGAAGCGGACGACCGTAAAGACACGTCGAAAGAACCGTTTAGCTAATGACCCGAGAAAGCTTTTTCTTATGTGTTTCACATTCGGTTAGAGAGCGGAGAAATGCAACAAGTATGCAAGAAATTTTTTTTGAATACTATTGGCTATAATAAAAAATGCGGGTAATTTTTTCAATCTAAGACCTATTTATAACTTATTACCTATAAAAATTTGTTTCAAAATTTGTTTTAGAAACATTGTATATCGATGCTTCAAGAAAATATTGATGAAAGTGTAAAATTATCACAGCGTGGAAAGTATAAAAGGAGCACTGCCAAATACGAAGCCGTCAAAGCACATATTAAATCTTTTAATCCGTCCGTGTCTCATTACCGCCGCCAGCATGCACCAAACCGTCTCTACCTACCATCTGATTTCACGGAAACAGTTATGCATGAGCAAAACCAATAGTCCGCAAGTCCGGAACTGAAAGTAAGCTATTCATTCTACAGCCGTGTTATGGCAAAAATGCACATATCGTTGGTACAGTTAGGACATGAAGAATGCGAGACTTGTATTTCCGTATCTCTTCATAAAAAAGAAGCAAGACATCCAGATGAGACGTCGCCGACATGCTCTATGTGTCGCTTTTATTCTGAGCATATCCCAAGTGACAATATTGGTTTTATCAAAGTTTTATAACGCTGTTTTGGCTGTATTAAGCGCTATAAAACTTTGATAAAACCAATGTTGCTACTAGGGTATGCGACTAGCGACGGAGGCACGGATTGAGTACCAGAAAGACGGCCATCATGTACGGCCAAAGGAAATTGTCCTGGCTGTTGATCTTCAGAAGGTAATAATTAATTTTTAATAAAATTGTTGGTTTAATCTGAATCTGTTTTGAGATCATACAGTTACCTCGCTTGGATGGACTAAAATCAAGCGTTTTCAGCCAACGGTTGCTCGTGTTTAATGAAACGTTTGTACCAGTTGGTGCCTACTCTGCAACCTTTCCAGTAACGGCTTGTGTATGGGAAGAAAGCACGGCTGGACGGCCGGCTAGTAATATTACCAGCTGCTTTTATAAAGTGCTTATCCAGTATAAGGACATGAAAAAGGTGACATTTTGGCTGGACAACTGTTCATCTCAAAATAAAAATTGGAATTTTTTCCTGTATATGCTTTTGTTGGTCAACTCAGAGCATGTCCTTGTCAAATATGTGACGCTGAAATTCTTCGAAAGTGGCCATACATTCATGGCCGCCGATAGCCTTCACGCAGCAGTTGAAAGGGCTATGTGTCACGGACCACGAACGTTGACTTTCCCTGATTTTCGAAACTCAGTACAAAAAGCAACGAAAGAGGGGGAAGTAATAAACATGCAAGCAGTCGACTTTTTTGAAACGAGATTTGCAGTCGCTCAGTATATCCTGAACAAATGTAACCCGCGTCCTTACATTGAAAAGATAAGAAAAGTCGTCTTCAAGAAAGGTTCCTACGATATGCAGTACAGTAGTTCGATCGAAGAAACGGCTATGTTGCTGACCTGCAACATAAAATCTGGTAAACAGCGGAAGATTATAAATTCGAGCAACTTCAAGTTAGAAAGCGCCCTGATCAGACAGAAGAAGCCAGTAGGTATTAGCCTCGACCGGAAAAGCGCGCTGTTGTCTGCCAGTTATTCCTGATAAACAAAAATTCTTCTGGAAAAACCTTCCACAATGCTAGTAATCTCTTTTAAATTTCATATAAAGCTGTAACTTCAACTATAACATTTTCTTCGAATATACCTCTAATTTTAATTTTAATTTCTATTATTTCGTAATGTATGGCTGATCCCTTGGCAAAAATATAAAAAAATAGTTGAATGGATTCAATGTTTGCTTAATGCATGAAACAATTTCACTTTCAACGTGATTGAAAATGATTTCTAGAAAGGGTTATATGAGAAGTAAAACCTAGGGCTGTTGCGCTAATAATGGCGTCGTACACAAATTACGTAACGCATGAAGGGGGGGAGGGGGGTCAAGTCTGCGTTACTTATTGTTACATAGGGGGGAGGGGGCGAGGGTAGTTGAGACCGTTACGTAACTGTTAATTTGCTCAAAATTGCAAATTTGGATGGGGGGGAAGGTTGTCCAGCGTTACGTAATTTTAGGGGGGGTCAAATCGAACGTTACTTATCGTTACAAAGGGGGGAGGGGTCTGAAATCTAAGTTTTTAGCGTTACGTAATTTGTGTACGACGCCTAATTAGTACGTAGTACATCCTGAGAGAAAAAAAATCGAGGTTTCATGGAACAAACCTTATTTTTTTCAAAGCAATTTTTAAAGAACATACTAAATGGACCCATTCCCACGAAAAACTTAAAAACATCAAAATTTGACATAGGACCGTTATGCGAATAGCGGCAGTACAGAAGTGCCGTGAGTATAACGTGCCCACACATCATGTGTTCATCGATTTTAAATCGGCATACGACACAATCGTTCGATATCAGCTATGGCAGATTATGTACGATTACGGTTTTCCGGATAAACTAACACGCTTGGTCAAGTCGACGATGGATCGGATGATGTGCGTTGTTCGAGTTTCGGGGACACTCTCGAGCCCCTTTGAATCTCGAAGAGGGTTACGGCAAGGTGATGGATTATCGTGCTTGCTACTCAACATCGCTTTGGAGGGTGTGATACGTAGGGCTGGTATCGACATGAGTGGCACGATTTTTAGAAGGTCTGTTCAGCTCTTTGGTTTCGCCGATGACATTGATATTGTAGCACGAACCCTTGAGATTATGGAGACGTACATCAGACTGAAGGCTGAAGCCGGAAGAATTGGACTGGCCATAAACGCATCGAAGACCAAGTACATGAGAGGAAGAGGTTCCAGAGAAGACAATGTAAACCTTCCGCCACGAATTCATATTAGCGGTGATGAAATCGAGGTGATAGACGAGTTCGTGTATCTGGGCTCACTGGTGACTGCTGACAACGACACCAGCACAGAAATTCGTCGACGCCTTATGGCAGGAAATCGTGCCTACTTTGGTCTCCGGATGACGCTCCGCTCGAATAAAATCCGCCGCCGCACGAAGTTAACCATCTACGAAACATTGATCAGACTGGCAGTCCTCTACGGCCACGAAAGCTGGACCATGCTCGTTTAGGACCAACGCGCCCTTAGGGTTTTCGAACGGAAGGTGCTGCGTACCATCTGTGGTGGAGTGCGGATGGAAAATGGATCATGGCGGAGGCGGATGAACCACGAGTTGCATCAGCTGCTGGGAGAACCACTCATCATACAAACGCCGAAAATCGAGAGACGACGGTGAGCTGGGCATGTCGTTAGGATATCGGACGACAACCCGGTGAAAATGGTTCTTGATAACGACCCGACTGGAACGAGGTGACGGGGCGCGCAGCGAGCAAGGTGGCTCGATCAAGTGGAGGACGACCTGCGGGGCCTCCGCAGGCTGGTGAGCTGCAGCCATGGACCAAATTGAATGGAGACGACTTCTTCGAACAGCAAGGGACACTTCGGCCTGGAACTAACTGGTAAGGTAAGTCACCGTGAAGAGCTGCACGTTGGTCCGAATGGTTTCTTGGCTTAATTTACAAACAAATATTTAGACCAGCATCGTTATCTGCAGTCCTCATCTGGACAAGTTGTTGTACAATGAGAAAAAAAGATGCTTCAAAGGGTTCAGAATAAATTTCTGAAAATGATATTGAAGCGCTAGAGATTGAAGACACGTTCTCCAACTTAAAATTCCGAGTAAGTCAAAACAGTTAAAAGCTGCATTGTGGTTGGTCTCTATACTAACTCTTTTGTATGGCACTGTAAACCATAAACAAACAAATTTCGGTTCAAACCACTGACCCGCGCAAGTAAGTTCCGTTACTTACTGAAAGCCTTATGACTAAACGTTACAGCACACTCTCTACCATGCCTTGCTGAGTGTACCGCAACGCTTGGTGCCTGATTCATCCAGCACGCAGAATGCAGCGTTGCGATTTCAATGCTCGTCACTAGGGTTTGCAATCCCGGGAACGATTTCCCGGGAATTACCTTTTCCCGGGATTCCCGGATCCCAGGAATAGAAATATTGATTCCCGGGAATCCCGAGCTCCTTGAAAAATTTTCCAAACAATATTGCAAAAAAATTATATATCTCATCAAAACACGAAACTTACGTCGTAGAAGTGTAAAACAGCTTCAAAGTGTGCATTATACGAAGCAAATATTAGCTTGAATTAACGACCAATATTTGCTTGCCGTGTAATATGAAATTATTTGCTTAAATTATTTGTCAAAAATATATGCTGTCTTATTTAGTAAACGAAAAATTAAGATATATTTTCTTCGTCTTATGTCTTTTTTTTTGCTAGTGAGTTTACTACTAAGCGGATAGTTGCTTGATTTTTTCTTTGTTTATTGACAAAAAACTTTGAAACCTGTAAATTGATAAAAAAGAACCGTAAATCAATGCGACCAGAAATAAACAAATTAACAAAACTCAGTCATGTAACTTGGGTCGTGGCCGCGATTTCACATTAATTACGTAGGCATTCAAATGCTCCAAAACCTGCCTGCCAAACACTCAGCTTTATCTTCAACAAACTAAAAGTATTGGACTCTCAGTTTCTAATGAAATGTAGCAAAAGCGGTGACTTAGAAGTTTCCTAGAAATAAGACACCAGCGGTGATCAGCGATCTTAAGCAAAGTTTTACAGAAGGGAATTACATTATTTGGGCTTGACGAAGAATTGACAGCGGATCTAAGGCCAATCGCATAAAAACCCTGAAACCTTCTCTTCTGCTAACATTTGCTACAAAAAATCGATCATGAATTTCTGGAGTAAACTTGAATAAGTTTTGTTTTTCAATCCGTTTTTCATGCGAATTGATGACGAAATTGTAAACGATTGTTTGATACCTTTTATTAACAAACTTTATTTGAAATCTCATTTTTGCTAAGATTTTTTTTTTCATTCCCGGGAATTCCCGGGAAATGAGAATTTTCATTCCCGTTTCCCGGGAAATCCGTTCCCGGGAATATTGCAAACCCTACTCGTCACTCCAGCTGTTTTCCAGTAGGAGCCCAAGCTGGCCACACATGTAAATACACACATAGAATTAAATATTTTGGCAATTGTATTTGCCTATAAAAGCAAATGATTTTAATTAAGAGGATGAATTAATCATTTAACATTCCGCAGCGACTGGTCTACTCCAGTTCGTCTCAACGGAATAGCTCAGAACAACGAAGAGGTTTTATCATTGCGAACAGGTTGACTTTCGTCAACTCAACGAATGGAATATAGAGGTAGAATCATATGGGGCGATAAAAATAGTTTTTTCGGAGTGCATCAGAATGTTATAGCGAATTTCTTTATTCCACCAGCTCACCTCGTTTTGACCTGGAAGCGCACTAACTGCTGTCGAAACCCTTCTTTACTCGCTCGATATTGACCCAGTTTTGACCTGGAAGCGCCTGCGAAACAGACAGGATCGCACTGTGATTTTTGTCAGTTTTGCGAGTGGGTTCACCAATACTATTACATCGTATCTGTAAAAACGGTCAAAACACGCGGGTGATGCTGAAAACAAAAGAAAAATGTGTTGTCGTCTGTGCAGTGAAATCATGAACGCAGAGAAGAAATAATTGCTGCAGCAAAGGTATTGGCGGGATGCAGCAGAGATGGCGGGATGGAAAATAGTATTTTGACAGCATAAGGCAGTCTTATCGGGTGGCTTATCAATGCTTGTACGTTTATTATTGTTGCTGTTTTTCAAGCTGCAAAACCAAAACACGATCAAAACAGAAATCTTTTAATGTCGGCAATAATATCAAAAATGATTTGTTATTGTTGTATTTAGGATTGGCATCCGCAATACAAAAGCTACCGATCGGATAACATTTGTTTTTCACGCTTCTGGATCCGAGTTGCATCCAAGTTGCGACCGATCGAATATACGTAAAGCTGTCATAAGTTGAAAACAGACTAAAATCAGCTGATCGCAACCGTGACACTGTTGAACTGTCTCGTGGATTGCCTTATTTATGTTTACATTGCACATGGTCTCATACACACCAACGCAAGGCTTTAGATCGTAGATCGAGATCGTTTTTTTATTCCATCCGAAAGTTGGCACTAACCCCGTGGAATAAAGAAATTCGCTATTAGATAACACAATAGTCAACACTAATAGAGAATACGACAGCGAACCAGAACTACAAACCAAGTCTAACGACTTCCTTAAACCCATTATTGACGCTAACTTGTCGAGATTAAACAGTGACATTAAGTTAGCCAAAAGAAAATTAAGCCTCAAAATATTAAGTAAAATCATCATTTGGAGTTTAAAAATCCATAACAAAGGAAACATGGCGCTGGATAAAAAACTGCTTCTGAATTAGCAACGCTAATTCCCGCCTATGACGGAAACACCAACGGTGTAAAATCTTTCATAGACGCAATTAACCTAGTCAAAACAATCGTACCAGAAGCCAATAAGATCGCTGCGATACAGATCATTCTGACAAAACTGAGTGGGAAAGCCAGAAACCTTTTTTCCAACACCCCAGCCGATTACGACGAGATAATTACCAAAATACAAGATAATTGCAGCGATAAAAGTTCATCTGATTCAGCGAAAAACACTCTGAACATCTTAAAATTAAAATCACCAGATGATATCCAGAACTTTACGAAACAAGTAGACCTACTTGCGGAAAAATTAACAGACACATATATAAGGAAGCAAATTCCCAGCGAAGTAGCAAGGAAATGGTCCCAAAAAGCTGCTATTGAAATAATGGTAGCAATGGTCTAATACTGAAACAAAAATAATGTTAAAAGTGAGACAATTTACAAATCTCCAAGAAGCCATTGATACTATGGTAGAAAATGAGAAACCTACAATCAAACAATCAAACGCAGTGGTACTAAACACCACACGTGACAACAATAGATACCAAAACAACCCCACGAACAGAACACCACAAAGGAATAGTAATCAAAGAAACCAATTTAATAACAATCTAAGAAACAATTTCAACAATAGATATCAACCACGATATCCAACTAATAACTATAGAGACCATAATAACCACTACAATCAATACCCGACATACAACAACAGAAATTTTCCACCTACCAACCAATACCGAAATTCCAATCAAAATTTCAATAGGAATTCCAACCAGAATTACCGTGCTGAATCGAAATCCGTACAGCTAAGCACATGATAATCTTCGACGGTCAATAGAAAATCAAGAAATCGCATATTGCTTTACACTGACATGTTTACTTATAGGTCTACTCATATTTTAACACTGTTTTCAAGCAAAATGATTAAAATCACTCCAATGATTAAAATCACTCCCCTTACCAAGGGGCGAAATAGTTTTGAGAAAAGTTGAAATTTTAGCAATTCTTGATGTATTATTTGAGCTATATCTCTAAAATTCGTCATGTAAAGTACTACAAGTAGCACTTTTCTGTAAAGAGGAATAATAGGGCTTTCATTTGAAGTAATCATAATTCAGGCCGCCATTTTGAATTTGGCCGCCATCTTAGATTATATCAGAAAAATGCAATTTTGACCGTGTTCGCAACTACCGATTTTCGATCTGAGACCAGCATTGGAAAGCTGAGAAAAAATGCTATAAGATGCAAGAAAAAAGTTAGATGAGCATCAGTGTTAACTCATCAATTGAACCTATTTTCCAAGCTGAGTTTTAAAATATTCAACGTATACCGCGCGATCAACGTAACATGTCTACTGAGACCAAGTGGATGCACATGTTATAACCCTACTAGCTCCATATAACATAATCGATTGATGCTACACCTAGTACGCCAATAGGGTTTGCAATTCCGGGAACGATTTCCCGGCAATTACTTTTTCCCGGGATTCCCGGATCCCGGGAACAGAAGTATTGATTCCCGGGAATCCCGAGCTCTTAAAAAAATTTCGCAAGATATAATTTAATATTTAATTTAATATAATTTCCTATACAATTTTGCAATAAAATTTTATATACACTAAGGACGCTTTTTACGCGGTTTTTTTACGCGGATTCCGGAATTTACGCGGTATTTTATTTTTGCCCGGATTTCGGTTCCTCTTCACTCGGAATGCAAAATTAACGATGGTTTTTTTTACGCGGATTCCGGAATTCACGCGGTATTTTTTTTTTTTTGCAAGGATTTCGGTTCCCCTTCACTCGGAATGCAAAATTGACGATGGTTTTTTTACGCGGATTCCGGAATTTACGCGGTTTTTTTCACGCGGATTCCGGAATTTACGCGGTTTTTTTTTACGCGGCACGTATCCCCCGAGTAAAAAGCGACTTTAGTGTACTATCAAAACACGGAGCTAACATCGTTAAAGTGTAAAGCAGCTTCAAAAGGGGCATTATACGAAGTAAATATTTCTTTGAAATGACGGTCAATATTTACTTGCCGAGTACTATCAATTTATTTGCTTCGGTTATTTGTCGAAAATATTTGCTGTCTTATTCAGTAAACGGCGAGGCAAATAATTGCTTCGTCCAATCTCATTCTTTGACAGTTAGTTCACTACTGAGCGAATAGTGATTTCTTTCTTTGCCATTGATAAAAATTAAATTAAATCGATTAAGAAAATTTGAAACCCGTGAATCAATGCGACCAGAAATAAATAATTCAACAATAACTCAGTCAGCGTGATTTGGGTGGTGGCCGCGATTTCACACGAAAAATCATCTTTGAGATTAATTACGCATACATTTAAATGCTCTGAAACTAACTTATTTAGAGTCATATTGAACAGATTATTATTTATTCTATCATTTCCTTCCAGTTTGTCTCAGTCTTTCAAAGAAAACTACCGAGAGGCTAAATAACGTTCTAGTTGAACAATCAAAATTCTTACATGGAATTCTACTCTTTAATCAATGGTGGTACTAATTACAAAAGGGTTTGTTACGCCAATGAAAACTAGATTGATTGTGCAGTTTATTTTTTTAAAATAATTCGCATCGTGTAATGGCACATTAAATATATTTGATAAAAATTAGCGAAGAGGCTTTGATATAAACTTGAATAAGTTTTGTTTTGTAATTCGTTTTTCATTCGAATTGATAATGAATTGTAAACGATTTTCAGATACTTTTTATAATTCAACTTTCATTGAAATATCATTTTTTTAAGAAATTTTTTCCATTCCCGGTTCCCGGGAATTCCCGGGAAATGAGATTTTTTATTCTCGTTTCCCGGGAAATCAATTTCCGGGAATATTGCAAACCCTATACGCCACTGCTGTTTTATGAAGTTTAGTGGGAATTATGAATACAACACTAGCATGTTTGATACTAACAAAACGATAGGTTTTTTATTTTAGCAGTTCCACAAAAAATGTCCCAGTTTTAATATTTTATTTAAACTGTCATTTTCAATTTGGTTGAAACTTTGCAAAGATATTTCTATATGCAAAAGATGTCATTTTGTGCTATTGGTTTAATTTTTCAGAGCACGACTCATTTTTGTGAAGCTATTGAAAATGCTTTTTTGAGAAGGTATTGATGATTACAAATATTTTTGGGGCCAAAACGGTTTGTTTGATCGGTATGACATCTTCGATAAAGTTGTAGATAATAATTTTGTGCGCTATAACTTTTTCTTCGGTTGCATTGTTTAAATAATCTTTTGCAGTCTTTATAAAAAAAATAGATTTTAAAAAATCAGCTTTTTTAGATAGGTATCGGCTCTATTATCGTCAGGTTTACCTACTATCGTCCGGGAGGTAAATGATGTCCTAGAGCGTTAATTTTTTGCATGATGGTTCTTTATAATGCAGAGCATCTTCCTGCAAAAGATTAGTTCTCTATGTCTTCATTAACCCCCCGATGATAATAGGTAAAACCTGACAATAATTTTACATTTTTCTTTTACCTCTTTTTCAAAATTTATATTCTATCGGAGAGACCAAAATATTATATACAACTTTATAGAAGATGTCATACCGATCAAACAAACCGTTTTGGCCCTGAAAATATTTGTAATCATCAATACCTTCCCAAAATATCATTTTTAATAGCTTCACAAAAATGAGTCGTGTTGCAAAAAATTAAACCAGTAGCACAAAATGGCATCTTTTGCCTATAGAAGCGTCTATGCAAAGTTTCAGCCAAACTAAAAATGACAATTTGAATAAAATTTTAAAACTGGAACATTTTTTGTGGAACTGCTCAGTAATAAAAAAAAACCTATCGCTTTGTTAGTATCAAACATAGTAGTGTTGTATTCATAATTCCCACTTAACTTCATAAAACAGTAGTGGCGTACTAGGTGTAGCATTAATCGATTATGTTATATGGAGCTAGTAGGGTTATAAGATGTGCATCCACTTGGTCTCAGTAGACATGTTGCTACGTTGATCGCGCGGTATACGTTGAATATTTCAAAACTCAGCTTGGAAAATAGGTTCAATTGATGGGTTAAAACTGATGCTCACCTAATTTATCTTATAGCATTTTTTCTCAGCTTTCCAATGCTGGTTTCAGATCAAAAATCGGTAGTTGCGAACACGGTCAAAATTGCATTTTTCTGATATATTCTCAGATGGCGGCCAAATTCAAGATGGCGGCCTGAATTATGATTACTTCAAATGAAAGCCCTATCATTCCTCTTTACAGAAAAGTGCTTCTTGTAGTACTTTACATAACGAATTTTAGAGATATAGCTCAAATAATACATCAAGAATTGCTAAAATTTCAACTTTTCTCAAAACTGTTTCGCCCCTTGGTGACCAAGGGGTCAACAAATTCGATCAAACAAAAATGACAATATCATTTTTTCTCTATTTTCAATAACTATGTGCATTTATATCAAATTTGAAAGACCTTGTGCACCTAGTGGCCTAGTTTCAGCGAGAATTACCCATATGTTGAATAGTAATATAATCGAACCCTCCATATCACCGTACAATTCTCCGATTTTACTAGTTCCAAAAAAACTAATGACAAAGGCAAGAAATGGCGTCTAGTTGTCGACTTTCGACAGCTGAATAAAAAGATTTCAGCGGATAAATTTCCACTACCGAGAATTGACGATATACTAGATCAACTCGGTACAGCAAAATTTTTTACAACATTAGATCTCATGTCAAGGTTCCATCAAATACCCCTTGACAATGAATCTAGAAAATTCACAGCTTTTTCCACAAAGAATGGTCATTACCAATTTACCAGATTACCATTCGGATTAAATATAAGCCCAAATAGTGTTCAACGCATGATGACTATTGCGATGGCAGGCTTAACGCCGGAACTGGCTTTCATTTACATTGACGACATTGTAGTTATCGGATGTTCAGTCAAACATCACCTTGCAAACTAACAACAAGTTTTTGAACGACTGATATTTTATAATTTAAAACTCAACGCACAAAAGTGCACATTCTTCAGTACACAGGTAATATATCTTGGACACAAAATAACAGATCAAGGTATGCTACCTGATGATTCAAAATTTAGAGCGATAGTAAAATATCCAATACCGGATGCGGATGCATTTTTTCTCAGCTTTCCAATACTGGTCCCAGATCGAAAATCGGTAGTTGCGAACACGGTCACAATTGCATTTTTCTGATATTATCCAAGATGGCGACCAAATTCAAGATGGCGGCCTGAATTCTGATTATTTCAAATGAAAGCCCTATCATTCCTTTTTACAGAAAAGTGCTACTTGTAGGACTTTACATAACAAGTTTTAGAGATATAGCTCAAATAATACATCAAGAATTGCCAAAATTTCAACTTTTCTGAAAACTGTTTCACCCCTTGGTGACCAAGGGGTCAACAAATTCGATCAAACAAAAATGGCATTATCATTTTTTCTCTATTTCTAATAACTATGTGCATTTATATTAAATTTGGAAGACCTTGTGCACCTAGTGGCCTAGATTCAGCGAGAATCGCTCAATAAGGCTTGTTTTGGAGGAATACGATTTTACGGTAGAATATATACCAGGAAAGGAAAACGTCGGACCAGACGCTTTGTCAAGAATAGTAACATCTTTGGATGAGCTAAAACAAACATATATTTTGAAGGTGAATACAAGGTCCATGACCCGAAAGATTGACGAACATAATACGGAACAAATTTATGTACCAAGAGAGACTGATCACCTCTCAACATACATAAATAGCAATCTGTCGGAAACAATTCAAATTAGAATCAAAAATAATCAAAAATAAAATAACATTTACATTGAAAAGAAATATCAGAATTGTAGCACAAGTGCTCCAAAATATGAATGGAAGTCAGACACTCGGGTCTGCTCTTCTAGAATTAGAACAAATTGAAAAAGGGTACAACCAAAATAAAATAGCGCTGTCGACAAACGTCGAAATATTCAAAAATATATCAATTGAAAACTGTAAAATTATTGCGAACACACAAGTGTGCTCGTTTCAAATTATTTTATATAAGCCACCAACAAAGGTGACAAAACAAGAAATGATACGGAAAATTTTACACGATTTTCATAATACACCTACAGGAGGACACATCGGTCAGCACCGACTCAAAATAAGAGGAATATACACGCGGAATAATATGAAACGTTCGATTGCAGAATTCGTAAAGGCCTGCGAGTTATGCAAACGAAACAAAGTCATAAAACACACTAAGGAAAAAGGAATAATAACAACCACACCTTCACACCCATTCGAAATTATTTCAATAGACACCATTGGACCACTACCAAAAAAGCAATAATAACAAGAGATATGCTGTTAGCATTCAATGCGACTTAACTAAATATGTCGTACTAATCCCTGTACCTACAAAAGAAGCTGACGTAATAGCCAATGCCTTAGTTGACGATTTCTTACATACGTTCGGAACATTCTCAATCTTACGATCAGATCAAGGAACAGAATAAAACAATGAAATTTTGGAACAAATATGCAAAATGTTAAAAGTCAGACAAAAATTTAGCACAGCTTATTATCCACAGACAATTGATTTATTGGAAAGAAATCACAGATGTTTGAATGAATATCTGAGATCCTTTGTCAACGAACACCAATCTGACTGGGATGAATGGTTGAAATTTTATTCATTTAATTACAATTCGACACCACACTCAGACCACGGATACTCACCACGCGAACTCTTTTTTGGAAATAAATTAAAGTTACCTCAGGAAATATTCAAACAAGGGATAGACCCCGTATACAACTTCGATTAATACAGTAAGGAAGTGAAATTTAAGCTGCAAAAAGCAAACGAAATAGCAAGAACCAAACTAATCGAGCATAAAATACAAAGAACAGAAAAATCCAATGTACGTTATAACCCAATCCATGTAAAAATCAATGACACAGTTTATTTAAAAATAGAAAACAGAAGAAAACTTGAGCCATTTTACGGAGATCCATTTATAGTAAAAGAAATTTTAGACCCCAATTGCAGAATTCAACATACAAGAACAAAAACCTCAGTAATTGTACACAAAAACAGCCTAATCAAAACACAAATAAAACCTTTCGATTCAAGTATGATAAACACAATCAAATTATTATTAGATAATTTCAATAGAACCAAAACACATACATTTTAAGAAGTATCATTATAAATAAAAATATGTTATTTCATAAACTTATCAAAATTTGTGAGAAACAACTGGAGACAGAAGTCTAAATTGTTTTTAGAGCAATTTCATTTTTCATAAAATTACTCTCGTAAAGAGGGATGGTGTCGTATACTAACTCTTTTGTACGGCAGCGTAAACCATAAACAAACAAATTTCGATTCAAACCACTGACCCGCGCAAGTAAGTTCCGTTACTTACTGAAAGCCTTATGACTAAGCGTTACAGCACACTCGCTACCATGCTTGGTAGCGCTTGGTGCCTGATTCATACAGCACGCAAAATGCAGCGTTGCAATTTTAATGCTCGTCACCCGCTGTTTTCCAGTAGGGGCCCAAGCTGGCCATACATGTAAATACACACATAGAATTAAATATTTTGGCAATTGAATTTGCCTATAAAAGCAAATGATTTTTAATAAAGAGGATGAATTAATCAATTAGCATTCCGCAGCGACTGGCCTACTCCAGTTCGTCTCACCGGAATAGCTCAGAACAACGAAGAGGTTTTATCATTGCGAACGGGTTGACTTTCGTCAACTCCGTCACCGCTACCAAAAGAAACCCCCGATATTCCGCCGATTATTTAAAGTTTATAAAGTTCAAAAAGTTCAGTAAGTTTATTAAACGATATCCTTTAATATGAGGGCTCATGAAGCAGGGTTGTTCACATTTAAAAGAGAGGTAAGAGAAGAAAAGTGGAATTAACGAAACCTGTTCAGAAAAGAATTCGGTAATTTATTGAACATATGATTGTTGAATAGTTATTGAATTAATAAGTGAGTTAAATGTCGATATTTATTGTAAAATTATTGTAAACATGAACTTTATTACACGTTATCTAAATAAACATTAAAAAAAGCGCCCTCGCTGGTTTATCACGAATTAACTACAGGCTTACTAATGTGGAAACATTAGAAGATATGTCAAACCAAATTATCAAAAAGTCCCGACAAAAATCGTTGCAATCCTCAATTACAACGATTAGCTCACTTTATAGTCAGTATGATAGGTGTAAGATTAGGTTAAGGTTTAATTTTAAATTCAATTTT
This sequence comes from Wyeomyia smithii, assembly GCF_029784165.1. NCBI lineage: Eukaryota > Metazoa > Arthropoda > Insecta > Diptera > Culicidae > Wyeomyia > Wyeomyia smithii. Next base: position 109,212,757 of record NC_073694.1, read on the forward strand.
CCTACAATTGAAGTGAATATAATTCATTGCAATTTTTCTACAATTATATTCACTTAACTGCAGAAGCAGTTACAATCTTTGAATGAAATAAATTTTAAAATATATACAATAGTGTTGATATGTCACCGTTTGTGGCAGAACACACAATATAAATTCTGAATAAATATTTTTTGACGTAGAACTACGTTTTACTTTAGCATACCACACAGGGATGCAAACTGAAAAACTGGGACGAAATTTGTCCCTTTTTAAACGCTTATAGGTCAGTTGGTTTTCAACCGATTTTCTTCATTCTTGCAGCAATCGATTGGAAAATTATACACGCATCTGCCCAAATGCAGAAAAATGTTGTTTGAATCTAGGAACTATTGCACTATTGAAAAATGTCAAGCCTTGTTGAAATAAAAATAACGTCCTCTGATTGGTCGCTTGCTTGCTGTGAGTGTATGATATGGTATGATGTGTGTATGATATGGTGTGATGTGTGTATGATATGGTATGATGTGTGTATGTGTGTATGATATGGTATGATGTGTGTATGGTGTGATGATATGGTATGATGTGTGTGTGTATATGATATGATGTGTGCGTGCGTGTGCGTGTGCATGCGTGTGTGTGTGTATGTGTGTGTGTGTGTGTCTGTATGATATGGTATGATGTGTACTGCTTTTCCAAGCATAGTTGTCAAAGTTTTATAGCGCTCAATTCAGCCAAAAAAGCGCTATAAAACTTTGATAAAACCAGTTGTGTTACTAGGGTAATGAAACACTCAATACATTTGTTAATAGTGTACGTAGTTCTACGTCATTTATGTGGTCGTGTCTTGGATACAACCTCCTACTTTTTTTTTCTTGCTTATTTTCCGTCGGCGTCCTGTCCGGTCTTTTTCGCCTCTTTTCACCCTATTTTTGAAAATATAGACCCTTTCCCGTGCCCTGCACATCATGAAAATATCACCTATCGATTTATTGACCAATTTTACATAAGAAATGCTTTATTTAAGGTATTCAGCCCAGCGGCTTTTAATTAGTAAGAATTTGGGTTCATTTTTACCAGTGTGCGTTGGTCGAAATTTGACATCGCCAACCAGCTTTGCCGGTGCTATCAATGTTTTGACTGGCTGTCTTGTGTGCCAAAAAGAGAAGCACACATTTTTATTTGACAAGTCTCTAAATGTGAATTTGTGTAGGTGTGAAGAGGCACGTTTGCTTTCGCCATGACAATGACCGTTGGGAACGGTTGGCGGCAAAAATAGAAATGATTCTATTTTTTGCAACAACAACAAGCGACGGTCGACCGCTGTGCTCTGATTGGTCGAAAAAGAACGGAACGGTAGCGGTCAACCGCTGCAGCGGCTAGTCTGAAGCCTGTATCACGCTATATTTAATGCAGAAATGTAATTTCTCCATTCAGGGTTCCTCCGGGGCATTTGGATTGTTCCGGTAGTGGCCAATGCAGTCTGTGTTCAGAAATATGTCTTTTGGATGATTCCTGAAGAGCAATCCTGAAGATAGAGGTGTCGCATGTTATATTTTATTGCAGATATGTAAATTCTCCAATTACGAGTTCCTTCGGGGCATCCAGGTTATATTTAAAAATATGCCTGATATGAAAGATTCCTGATGGAAAATCCTGAAGATGGAGCTGTCTCATGCTATATTTATATGCAGAAATGTAAATGTCCCCTGATACAGGTTTCTCTGGGGATTTCCGGATGAGAAATAGCCACTTCTCAATGAGCTCTTTGCCGATTCCCGATTCTGATGAAACATTAACTTTAGAAATGGTTTTTTCATCTATGCCAATGATGCAAATAAGCATTTTTATCAGGTAACCAATTATTAAATCCATCCAAAAATTAGCAGGTTTGTCATGCCTTCTGGCACTTGCCTATTCTACTTATTTTGACCCCTGTACATAGGCTTACCGGTGTGTAAAAATTACAAAATATGTCGAATAAGTTCCTAAAAAATCGTTGCAATTCTCAATTATAGTCAGTAAAAGATAAATGTAAGATTAGGTTTGAGTTTTATTTCAATTCAATTTTTGTTTGAAATTTTCACTTCATTTTCATTTTCGTAATTTCAATAAATAACTAACTGATACTACTACTACTAACTAACTCACTAATAATCATACTACTAACAATAGCAACTGTACAGAAAACAGATATGAAGCAGATTCAACGTATTTAGCAACTAGTACTTCTGCTATCGGTCTGTCCCCAGGCTTCAAGCAGAGCAAGTGTTTTATTAAGATGAGCACACCACTCGTCGCAACAATCAGCTGAGAGCAAATACCTGTAAAAATATAGAACGACGTATTAGTATCCGGTGAAAGCCATATATTCACGCAAACCTACCACTGAATAGCAGTATTGCCTTGCTTTGCTAGTACCAGCGATTCAACATCATCCGGCGATGCTGGACGCCGAAATTGAAATAATAATTTGTTTAATCGAGAGCATACCAGTCTCAGTGCAATAGTTACTTTCTGAGTGCAGCGCACTTCTGCAAATTGTTTTTCATCATCAGGATTGGTCCAATAGCGAAGGACATGACCATACAGTCGATACCAGCGCCGATGCCGTGCTCCGAACCCGGATACATACGCGAACACCGTCAGAAATCCATGATTATCAGAGTAACGGGTAATTCGCAATTCACCTTCACATGAACAATAACTTCCAGAGGACGACCGCATTTGGTGTCCAATTTATTCGCTGGATTTCCTTCAACGGTAATGTTACAAAACCGTACTGGAAGCTGAAGATGAATTCCTAGCGTGAGTTAGCATCACCAAACACTACGGCACTACACAAACACGACATAAACCCGCAATCGCAGCAGGAAAAAAAAGCTGAGTCCGACCGTTTGACTATGTTTCTTCAGAGGAACACGAACGGTCAAGTTTTTTTCACTTACACTGTTTAGTTTTAACTTTAACAAATGAAATACACAGATTTAATAAAAACAAGTGGCGCACAATCAAAATTAAACTTCTTGTTTTTCCTTCCCGTTGGTCGAAATTTGACGTCGCCAACCAGCGTTGCCGGTGCTATTAATGTTTTGACTGGCTGTCGTGTGTGCTAAAAAGAGAAGCACACATTTTCATTCGTCAAGTCTCTATATGTGATCTTGTGTAGGTGTGAAGAGATTCGTTTGCTTTCGCCATGTCAATGACAGCAGCCGGCAACCGTTGGGAACGGTCGGCGGCAAAAATAGAAAAGATTCTATTTTTTGCAACAACAACAAGCGACGGTCGACCGCTGTGCTCTGATTGGTCGAAAAGGAACGGAACGGTAGCGGTCAACCGCTACAACGGTTAGTCTGATACAGGCTTGAAACAGCTCGCACACGGACCGAGATGCAGATGATGGAAGCAGATGGCGGGAGAAGCGATAGGCAATCGGATCGGATTGTGCCTGATTTGTTTTTGGGTTAACTTTTTGTGCGGCAGAAGACTGCCGAATATTCGAGGTGAATGATAACTGATGTGAACACAGCAGGAAAAGTGTTCATTACCTACTAACCGAAACGGAGTTCGATTTATGTTTGATGATTGGTGATAATTACTCGAATGCAAATAGTTAATGATTTTTCTCTTAATTAATACATATAAAAGTGTTGGAAAATTAGCGTTGTAAACTTCCTTCTCCATTTTCATTTCTACTCAATCAAACTTTTATTCTTGTCAAAATACGCCTATTTTCTACTGATACAGAATAATGTTTCTTAGTATATAAAGTGAGCAAGCAGCAGGTTTGCAGCTCATTCATTTAGTTAAAAACGAATGAGACGGATGGCTTAGGCCAAGATTATAGTGGATGCGAATAGCGGTGCGAACCGATTCTCCTTGCCGTAGGTTAATGTACAGCCGTAAGTAGAGCTGTACATTGAAGCACGGCAGGGCGAGTAGGCTCGCGCCTTATGTTTATTCCCCGAAGACTGGTGAACTATGAAATTTAGTTTTGAATTGACATGCGACAGCCGAAAGCGTCGTCAGGAGTAAGAAATAATTCCCGCACATGTTGAAAAAAGACCTGCGTTGACTATTAAAGCGGTGATGAAATTTAAACCAATGGCTCTAACAGGTATCGATTAGGGACGTGGTAATTTTAATTTTCTTAGTTTTCTTGCTCACTGCGGTGTATGTTAATCAATAATAGCTCCTCGTTGTCCTACGTCAATAATGCGGTTGTGTGTCAGATATAATCTTATACTTTTTCTGTTATTTTCAGGACTTAGACTTGACGAATTGGATTCAGTTGCGTCAAATTGGAATAAAACTCAAGACTGTATCGAAATTCCTGAAAATGTAGATTGGTTAGAGAATCAGGATGAAAATGCACCAAATGATTTGAGCATAGAGCTTCTAGAATCCTGGATTTTGCATGGTAAACGCCTACGTACAATCGACGATGAAGACAAATTTTGCAAAATAGATATATTAAAAAAAATCTTGAAATGTAAATCTGCATTCGATAAACTTGACACAAAAGAAATGCGCAAAGCACGAGCAAGATCGAATCCATTTGAAACAATCAAATCAAACATTTTTATGAATAGGGCTGCTGTAAAAATGGCCAATCTGGACTCTATGTTTGATTATATGTTTACAAAACCTGTAGACAAGTCAGGAAATTCAGTAATTGACAGAGATGATCTCTTATATTTCGCGGACATATGCGCTGGGCCTGGAGGGTTTTCAGAATATGTGCTCTGGCGTTTGAAATGGCGCGCAAAAGGATTTGGATTCACTTTAAAAGGCGAAAACGACTTTAAATTGCATGACTTCATAGCTGGAACACCAGAAACCTTCGATGCATATTATGGCCCGGAAAACAACGGCGATATTTTAAATTCAAACAATATAAACGGATTGGAGAGATACGTTTTGGAGCAAACAGGTACAGGAGTTCATTTTATGATGGCTGACGGAGGATTTTCAGTTGAAGGCAATGAAAATATGCAAGAAATTTTATCTAAACAACTGTATTTGTGTCAGATATTAGCAGCGCTTAAAATCGTTCGAACTGGTGGACATTGTGTAGTCAAATTATTCGATTTATTTACGACTTATAGCGTAGGATTGATATACTTGGTGTACAAATGTTTTGAAAAAGTCTGTATATGTAAACCAAACTCTAGCAGACCTGCCAATTCAGAACGATATTTGGTGTGTAAGTGGAAGAAACCTAACACTGATACTATTTCGCAGTATTTATCCAACGTAAACGGTTTTTTTCAAATGAAGAGTACCGAGGAACACGATATATTAGAACTGGTTCCTTTTGAAATACTTAAAGGAGACAAGGCTTTTTTTCAATACATTTCTAAGAGCAACAATGAACTTGGTGCCAGGCAAATAAATGGACTACTGAAGATTGCAGCTTTTACGTCGGATGAAAATCTAACGGAAACCAGACAGGGTGAAGTTAAATCACGTTGCTTAGGGTTATGGAAATTAGACGACAATCTACGTAAAGCTATTGTTAAACCTTTGAAAGAACAGAGTGTTGACGAGCTACTGAGAGACTGGAAAAACGAGAAGAATTTTTTGGCTGCTCCTGAAAGAGAACTAAGCTGTCATCTAGATTTAATATTTCCCTCTATACATGGATGGTATTTTGTTCCTTTACATAATTCGGAAAACACTGGTAAAACCATACGTACACTTTTCATTGGCCGCGGAGGTAAAGAAATATTGCAATACAATACCTCTAATGAATCATGGAGTCCATTGAAAGACGTGCATTTGGAGCTGCCCGCTAGAACATTGATCTATGGTGAAATAGTAAAAGAATTACACGGTGAAAGTAGATCTCAAATTACAATACATGCTTTTCACATAATTGATGGAATAATTCTTGGCGGGGAAGACATTCGTAAATGGTCTCTACAGGAACGATCGCGTATGTGTAAAATATTTGCCAAAGCTTTGAACAAACCACACAAAACTGTTAATAATTCAGACTCTACATACGCTGTTACAATGCCTATTAGATGTAAACAGCTTGTTGCCTTAACCGATATGAAAAATTTCTTCGAACATCTTCAAAGCTATAAACTGAAAGGAGGCGAAGTGCGTTTGGGACATAATCTGTCTAATTCTGATGAGCCCGGCAGGTTCTACGTTCCTCGAGCACTTTTGTTTCTAAATGAAATACGAGCGGACTTTCTCAAAGTGTTCTCCAAAAGCCGAAACAAGTTTTATTATTATTGTAAAAGAGACAATACCTCCCATTTTCCAGAAGAAATGCAATTTGCAAACGAGACTATAGCTTCTTTTAAAAATACTTACGTGCATCGCATTATCTGGAAATGGCAAGATCCACAGCAAGTTTTTGATGAAAATCAAATGAATTCTGTCAAGAAATACAGTAATGCGGTGTATCGAACAGATTTACAGCGTTTTTTACTATCTCAAGTATTAAAATAAAACCTAAACCATCCCTAAAATAACAATAAATCCATGATGAATATAATTTATGTATCACCATCCCTGTGTCAAAGCAAACCCCGAAGTCAGTGCGGCTTGAGCTGTCCGAAACGGTCAGTCGTGTTTTCGGTTGCTTGTGAATTGGTCTTTTAGCGAATTTCTTTATTCAACCAGCTCACCTAGTTATGATCTGGAGCCAACCTAATCTATAAAAACCTTTATCCGCTTTATTTTGAGCCAGTATAGACCGTCCTCGTAGCGTTGTAATCACCATCATGCCTTGTTCAGACTATGCCGCATATCACCTGATATTGCGAGATGATAACGGATATCATTTCAAGTATTCACCTGCGCTGAAATGATATCACAGAACAGCTATTGGGGCTTATTACGGATGTCACCTCACGGTGAGAACGAAGTGAAAAAATCTCACGGTGATAAAAGACGCGTGCAAATCAAATGGGAATCACTTTCACCGTGCCTATTACGGTTATCACTTCACCGGGAAGTAAACAAAACTCTGCTGCAAATCTTATAGCCCACGCTGTCGCATTTGTTTTTCGCTGTTCCATCCTACATTGATTTTACAGTGTATCGTTCGAGCAGTTCGCTCCAATAGTTTAAACAGGTAACAAAAATGTATTCTTTTTTTGTTTCAATGACCAGACCTCCCAACTGATCTCGAGGTACGATGCTGCCCTAACAAGCCAGTCGACTCGGAAGAGACTTTTAGTGTCAGTGGAATCTTAGTGCTAGCCTCGCAATTGTCCTGTACTATAGTGATGTCCGATTTCTTTTCGCTTAATCGAGTCAATCGATTATTTGCAAAAATATTCGATTGATTTTTAATCGATTAACCGACTTTTCGATTATTGAATAATCGAATAGTTTTAGAGCAACATATCAAAAGGTTCTATCTGCTTTGATTGATTTTTTGATCGATCGGTTTCTTTCAACCGCCACGGCTTATTAAACACGTTTCATGATATGTTCTTTACACCATTTGTAGAGCAACATGTCAAAAGGATCTATCTGCTTTGATCGATTTTTTGATCGATCGGTTACTTTCAACCGCCACGGCTTATTAAACACGTTTCATGATATGTCCTTTACACCAGTTGATAGCGGAGAATTTAGATTAGCTTTTCAAATAAAAACCACGTTGCGAATAGTTACTTTAGCTGAACTATTAAACAAATGAAAAGTCAATCAAGAAAATCGATGAAAGTAGATAGATCCTTTTGACATGTTGCTCTACAGTTGACCCCGATTATTGTTCGATTATAGTGCAACTTTGTCTAAAAATGGGAAAATTGGTTATGCCAGCGGTGACGAAAACACAAGAGATTTCGAAACCTCTGTTCTCACTTATTTTATATTATCCATTTAGTTGAAAATTGTAGTTGTCGACTGGCGACAATTGATTTTACTCTCATGCCGCAAATAGTGCGCTGTATGGAGATAAGTGACTTTTCATCTACACATACTAGGAAACGCGTAAACTCGTGTAAAGTTGCTTTTGTTTCCTCCAAACTGTAAATCATCGCATCTCATTGCTTCGACTGTTATCACTTTTTACCATTTTTGGTCGATTATGCTCAGCAGCTTCTTCCGATTTCTGATCACGAATGAAAATATTTATTCAGAAACAAGTTTAAAACACAGAATGAGTGTTCAACTGAATATTTGTCCAGCTGCTAAAAACATAGCATTGCAAACAAAACAGCTATTTGTAAATATTTTCCCCAACTAATGGCACCGCACTAACACATTCGTACGTGAAAAGGTCTATAGTAGGGATGTAACGGATATCCGCATCCGCAAATGCGGAACATCCGCATCAACATCTGCATCCGTAATCACATATCCCAGGGTGGCCACTATACCGGGAAAAACCGGGAATTTCAAATCATCGGGAAAAAAATACGGGAAAACCGGGAAATTAGGCTTCACGCCGGGAAAATCAACTTCCTTCATGTCCGCCGTTTTATTTGTTCAACAGTTTCTGAGGAAATGTCAACATGAAAACCTGCTTTTTTGCACGATCACCTAACTGGCATGATTCTGCCGGTTAGGGGAAAGCTGGTTGTTGATTTTAGCTTAAGTCGATAGCGGCTTGACAGCAAGATCTGCGTCAAATAGATTCAAGCGTGGTCAGGTGGATAAATTTACTGTTCCGTAACATATATTGTCAGAATTTTAAAGAAGTCAAAAAGTAATCAGCGTCGCGGGAGGCGTATTGAAACTTCTTGTGAATAGTGTTCGTCATCGCATCGGGTAGAATCCGGTCAAAAGTCAGATAGGAGGAGGAGCAGCACATTTATATTGCGGATCATTTTAATTGCATTTGCAAGTGACATACTTCAAAGAGAATATATATACATAAATATTTTTAACAAACTGTCTGTCATGTTGCGGAAACTAGGTCAATATCTGCTGAAATTTCGTTAATAATACAAATAATCAAAACTGTTATTTTCAACATTCTCCAAATTAAGTGTTTCGCAGAAAAAAATAGTTTTTTTAATCTCTGTTCGACCTTTTGACTACAGGATTTTGTTGGGGAAAGACGTCACCTTGAGGTGCTATTTGTTAAAGATTTCTCGGATTTTTTCTATATCAAAAACAAACAGTAGCTAATAACATTTTTTTCAAATTGTTTATTCAGAGTGTCAGTTGAATTTATTTTACGGGCCATGATAAAATTTCTTATACATTCCATTGGCTCCAGCTTGAAAATTTTGTAAGTCCCAGGATCGGAGTTTTTCGAAAAAAAAATTTTTTTTTTGAAAGAACAGATCTCAACGTTTCATGCATTTTGCAAAATGCATCTTGACAGTGTTATGTGCATTTTTTCATTGGTCACTCTGAGGCTCTTCTCCCAAAGCCCGCTTGAAAATTTGCCTAAGGACATTTTTCGAAAAGACAAAACCTCAATGCCCCAACTCTCAAATTTATTCCATGCATTTTATTGGCATCCTGATACAGAAGCACTGCAAGCTCGAGAGTAGCTTGACAGAGAAAGAAGCAGAAGGAAGTAAGAAAGCGCGAGAAGGTGATTGTCAACGATTTGGAGATGAAGAGGGCGAAATTCGCAACAGATCACTATGAAGGTACTTGCTGTTACGGATATGGTTCAGCGTGAAAACCTTGATGCGTCTGTTCGTAACAAAGAGCTTTATTGTAATGATCATCGGGAATGGGAATCAAGGTTAATATAACATGAAATATACACTGCATATAAAACTACTGTAACATCTTCCCTTCTTTTCAAAATAATCAGTCATCCATAACAAAGTCATCAAATTTTCTTGCACGTATCGGCCTGTTCGTCACATCTATGGTCCTTGTGCCTTGTATGCTGCTTTGGTTCGGCCTAGTAGTCGGCGTAACCGACTTACACCGACTGTCACTTCTACATGTCGGTGTTGGTGCATCAAGCGCATCGGGTGCATCCACTGGTTCGACCGGTTCGACAGTTGTCACTGGTGTTGCATTTTTGACTGTTTCCATCTGAATAGTTGCTTGCGGTTTCGACACTTGTTCTGGTGCAATCTTCTTTTGATTCATTGGGATGGTGCTATTGTCGTTTTGTGCAGTTTCAGGAAATGGAACAAGAGAGCTTGTTGCTGGTTCATTACGCGGCTTAATATTCGTCAGATCTCTTCGGTAACAGGATCCATTTACTTCCACTAAGTAGGAACGGTCGTTCAATTTCTCGTGCACTAAGGCTGGCGTCCAAGATTTGCTGCTTTCTGGATGTGTCTGGACGTACACCGGCGAGCCGGATTGCAGTGTGGGTAAATTGCGTGATTTGCTGTCGTAGTAATATTTGACCTTTTCTTGTTTTCCATGATCGACTCTGGAACGTTTTGCACCACACGAGGAGTGTATTTTTCAAAAGAGGCAGGCACCCCACATCTTGTGTTTCGCGAAAACAGCCTATTTACTGGACTACTTCCAATTTTATTTGGAATGTTTCTCCAATGAAGCAAAACATACCAAATATCCTGACCGGTTTCATCCGCCTTTTGAAGCAGTCGCTTCGCAATTTTAACTGCTGCTTCAGCCTTACCATTGCCCTGCTGATGATGAGGAGAAGAGGTCGAGTGCTTGAAATTCCAGTTGCGGGCCATCCGCTTCATGTCTTCATTCACGAAATTTGTCCCATTGTCGGTGTTGACAATTTGCGGAATTCCATGGCGAGAAAAGTTCTTCTTGCAGTTCTCAACTAGGGATTTTGTAGACATGTCTTTGAGAATGTCTAGCTCGATGTGTAACAGAGGGTCACCCTGTACACACTTAAATTTGCCCGGCGAAACCCTCACAGGGCGGCCAGATACCTCTAACGGACTTTCGGACTTTTGCTAGAACACAAAAGAAAAAAAAAACAACAAATAAATAAAATAGAAACTTATCCGCGTTTATTCCTTCCTTCCTCTAGCTGTTGATGGTGGCAGCACTCCTGGGGTGGTTGTTGTCCAAGCTGCTCCGGCAGGTCAGACAGCGGCAATATCCAACCACTTCTGCTTCAACGGTCCTCAGCGGGGTGGTGTCTTCTCTCCTTGGCACTTAGCCGGGGGTAGCAAATCGTGTAGCTTACCCACTCCGGCGAGCAAACACAAAACACAGCACTCAATTCACGGGCCAACGGGACAACCTTCGTTGGTCTTAAAAAAAAGCGGAACAACCTTCGCTTCTACGGGGCACAAACTGTAAAAATAAAACAGTTAAAAACGCGCACTTTTCGAACATAAACAAACGACGCGTGTCACGCGTACCGTGATTGAGGCTAAACTGATCATCCCGCGATGGCTGCCTATGTTGCCGACCACAACAAACCCGCCGTGACGTCTTAGTCAGCACTCAGCACACCACTTTTCCGCAGCTAGAGGGAAATTCCGGCCTATCTAACCCTAAACATTGATTCACAAATATAAAATAAAAATTATCGGTCCTACTAAACGCGACAATATCGTTCACAAACGAAAAAACGAACGAATTTAAACGAATTTACGTGAACGATATTCAGCGCAAGTGGTGAGAACTGTCATAACAAGTACACTGCTGCTGCGGGAGTGCCCAAATGCGGGTAATTTTCACTTATACACTCTCGCAGCAGTACCCAAAGTTAGGGTTATTTTTACGCGTACACGCTCTTGCAGCGTTACACATAATTAAGTAAATTTTCCACTCGATGCTAAAATTGTAACCGCACAGGTTACAATCTCGCCCACACCAAGTGGAAAAAAAAATTGACAGCAATTTTTTTACTAACCTAACACCTAACACCGATAACAATAATAAACGGGGAATGAATAAGTTAATGAACAAATAAATTAATAAATTAATAAATAAACAAAAAAAAATAAATATGTACAAAATCTGCTATCCCTATCATTCCTTCCGTAATTTACAAGCAAACAATTCCAAAAACTAATCGACCGGAGTTCCGAATCGTTGAAATTGTTTGGTCTTGGTGTGAAGTGCTAATTCTGAAAGCATTTGCAAAGCGAGAAGCAGTCAGCTCTCATCTGACCCAATCAAGGCCTGAAATTGAAATCCAATTCTAATCCATTCTTCAAGACAACTCATCTTCCCAAAATACTGCAAGTCCCAGTACTAATTTTGTACGGTTCTGACTTGCAGGGGAATGGTTGTCGGTTTTTTTTTTCATCGACTGTCCAGCTTTCGTGTTCTTACGGTGCCAACACTCGATACCAGAGCTAGAGTTAATTTCCGAACCACTCATTCTATTCTCTCTTTCATACATACCCTTTCATTTCAATCGCCATTTGCAATTCGACTCACCTTTTGAATTAACTCTAGAGCATTGTATCTCACCCAACCACGTCAACTTTTATTCGTTCACTCATGCATATCCAATCAAACATTCACGCACTCCTTCTGGCACCCCTCCCACGTCATCGTCGACATTTCGGACAAAATGTCTTTCTGTCCCTGTTCATCTCAAAAGCATCTCCCATACTGAGACGTTTGAGAGGGACCAAAGAATGTCTCTCGCATAATGCGGTAAATGACAAAAATATTCCCTAAGGAATTCAATTTTATCACCCTGGTGATTAAAATCTCAAACCCCAGTATTATGCAAGACTCCGAATACACAACATTCGGTTCCGATGACGCACATTCATACATATCCACATTCGGCCGCACCGTATATACATTACATTGCCTTACCACAAACGATCAGTTTCTAATCCGAATCCATCTTATCGTTTCTGGCAGCACGGCATCGTTTGGAGACGTCAACCGGCGATGACGTCATTCCTATGCGGAATGATCAATGAATATTTTATGTAAACAAACCGGAATGGAAACTCGCCGTTCACATTCCGGTTTTCGCGATTTTTCAGGTTTTTGCGACGGTTTCTCGCGGCGAAAATACGTTGCGCGTGCGTGTTTATCCCCATAGAAGAGGGGAAGAGTGTTTTGTGCGATGAAGAAACGACTAAACAAGGCAAAAATTTGTAAAAAGTCCCCGCTGAAGAGGGGTGAAAACTGAATTAATGGCACCGAACAAGGTGAAGTAATGTGTTTTCGGTTGTTTGCCTTCTGTTTCCAAGTGCCAGTGCGTGGGTGTTTTTCCAAAAGGCGCGGAATTCTATCCGGCAAAAATAAATTGACACCATCACGACTGTTTTTGGAACAGAAAGCAAAACTTCAGCGAAACGATTTATTACTCCGCCACTAGTGCGAAGCACGCAAAACGTTAACGAAGGTAATGAAAACCCTTCTAACAGCAGTGTAAGTCTCCCTTTTTGCTATTCACTAGAAGAAGATAGAGCAACGCATAAATGGACCGATAGTCCAAATGTAATCCGGCGGTCGCCCTTGGAAAGTTCCCAAATGAACAATCCGTTCAAAAGCAGGACGCCGGTACGAAATTGTAGCAGTATATGCTGATTTGAGAAGATTTGCTGGCCAAATACCAAGATTTTCCCCGGTAGTATCAACCAGCTCGTAAGACGAAGACCCCTTTTTGGCGAGAACTTTCGCCGGTAAGTATTGTGGTCCAATTTTAGCGTTATAAGGTTCGAGAGCGTTCGACAGCTTCATGTTTCGTCGGTAAACAATTTGACCGACTGCGAATGGCTCTGCAAGTTGGCGATGTCGCCCGTTGTATTGCTGTCGAGCACCCTCGGAGGCCTTACTAAGATTTTTAACCACAATACCCCGAATTGTCTCTAATTGGTCCTGTCTTGATTTTAGAGCACCCTCCCCGGAAATTCTGGAGTAGTCATCCCCTGATGCCATTTCGCAACCATGGACGACGAAATGAGGACTAAACCCGGTAGAAGAATGAACCGTGGTATTTAGGATGCGTTCCACATCAGAAATGCGGGCATCCCAGTTGCGCTGGTCCTTGCGGGCGTACGCGCGTATTGCCGTATTTATAGAACGATTCGTTCGTTCTACCGGGTTAGCCTGCGAATGATATCTTGAATTCAGCCAATGTGTAACATTTGTTTCTTTTAGGAACCGGCTGAATTCTTTGGAGATGAACGTCGAACCATTATCGCTCAACAGGATTGCCGGACTTCCATGGCGGTTGAACCATTGTTCGCGAAGGGTCGCACAAAGTGAGGCGCTGCAAATTTTGCGAACGGGGGTCAACATTACGTACTTGCTGAAGACGTCGAGGACGACAAGCAAGTGTTGATTGCCCCGTTTGCTTCGAGGAAGTGGGCCTATGTAGTCCACCGAAATCATCTGCCACGGTGCACCGGTTGTGCGTGACTGATCCATTTCTGGTTGGACTGAGGTAAATGGTGCTTTTATCTCTTTGCAGGTCCCACATTGGCGAATATATTCGCGAACTTCTGGTCCCATACGAGGCCAAAAATAGCGTTTTTGAACCTCGTGAATCGTTCTATCGTAACCCACATGAAGCAATTCATCGTGGGTACGTTGCACGATTTCTTCTCGACACTCGGGAGTTGGGACCAATTTCCAACTAAACCGAGTCGAATGGTACACTTTTCGAGGTCACGTATTTGAAAAGTTTACCATCTTCGACTTTGAAGTCAGGATAATCAGGATAATCAGGATTAGCTGAAACTTTAGACTTCATGGAACAATACCAGTCTGAAGTGGACAATGCCGAAATGGCTGCTACAGCACGGGATAAGGCATCCAGAACGACATTCTCCTTATCTTTCCGGTGCTCAATGGACATGTCGTAGAGTTGTAGTTCCAAACTCCACCGACTCAGGCGCGAACTGGTTTTCCATTTGGTCTTCAGTATCCAGGTAATGGCTGATGAATCAGTGACAAGTCGAAAATGATAACCTTCCAAGTAACCTCTGAAGTGTTCAACCGCCATAATCACCGCCAGACCTTCCTTTTTGGTAGCGTGGTAATTCCGTTGGGGAGTGGTTGGCTTATGTGAAAAATAAGCAACAACTTTTTCCCTCTGGATGTTTTTGCACCAGAACAGCCGCGACAGCAGTGTCACTGGCATCTGTCTGCAGAATAAATTCCTTCGAAAAATCTGGCGTGACAAGCACTGGAGGAGTGACTAAAAGTTCCTTTACCTTCAGGAACGCGAGTTCTGCTTCGGAGTTTCAGCCAATATTCTTGGCCTTTGTTTTCAAGAGGTCGGTCAAAGGTGCGGTTACCTCACTAAACCGATCAATGAAACGCCGGTAGTAACCACACATTCCAAGGAATCGGCGCAGTTTAGTAACCGTCACCGGCCGCTCGTAATCGAGTATCGGCTGAATTTTGTCAGGATTAACTTTTAGACCCTCCTGGTTCAACAAATAGCCAAGAAATTTTAACTCTGGAACCCCAAAACGGGATTTAGCCAGGTTTATCGTCAGATTGGCTTTGGCTAGATATTTGGCCACCTCTTTGAGCAGGTGTAAGTGATGCTCGAACGTTTCGCTTAACACGATGATATCATCGAGGTAAACGAAGACGTACAGTTCCAGTTTTCCTCGTCCTAACACCTGGTCCATCAGACGTGCCAAAGTGGCAGGGCTGTTAACGAGACCGAAGGGTAGACGAGTAAATTGGAACATACTCCTGCCGGGCACACTGAAAGCAGTAAACTTACGACTGCCCTTAGCCAACGGAACCTGGAGAAAAGCCTCCTTTAAGTCTATAGTAGACAGATACTTGGCTTTAGGCAGGCTTCCTAAAATGCGCCCGGGATGAGGCAGAGGGTAGGCATCATGTACGGTACGCTTATTAAGAGGCCGGGCATCTAGACAAAGCCGAATAGAGTCGTCTGGTTCGGTCACAGCGACAATATTCAAAGACCAATCGGAATCTGACTCTTCAATAATACCCATAGATTGCCAACGGTCGACTTCTTCCCAGACTTTAGACAGTTTTCTTGGGCTCATTTTATAAGGATATCGGCAAACAGGCGCGGCACTCTTGAATTCTTCCTTAATTACGATCCTGTGCTCTGTTAGTGAGGTCGTATTCAATTTTCTGGGCACTACAGCCTGAAAACAGGTCGTAACCTGTTCGATACAGGCCATCTGTTCCGGAGTAAGTATAGACTCACTCGGAGCATCAATCTCTACTTCTTCGCCCCGTTCCGAACCTGAGTTCAACAAAGCACAAGTTTGCAACTCGGGTGTTATTCCAAAGGCGCGCCAAAAGTCCATACCGAGTATTGAAGAAACTGGTAATTGCTCCACTACAAGGGTGCAAATAACCTTTGTCTTGTTTTGGAAAGTGTACGGAAGATATATTTGTCTAAGGATCGGTAAGGTCTGTCCATTTGCTGAACGAAGTTCAACTGGCCTTTCCAAACCTTTTAAATGGACTTTTGGAAAACTTTCGGTACAACTTTCTGGTGATAATGGTGGCATTACTACCACTGTCGAGCAAAGCCTTGAAGGAATGGCCATATACTGCGACCAAAGCGAAAGGACGATTATCGGACGGATCATCGAGGATGATGGTTTCAACAAACAACGGATCACGATAATCCTCATCATGAGCTGGTCGAAAACTGTTGTAAATTTGGAGGTCTAATTTTAGGCTTTCTATGGGGCGCACATCCTTACACAACTGCGACTTTAGTTGGTACGAATCCCGTTTTTTAAGCAGTAGGGACAGCAAGAGACATCGAAACCCTTGAATCCACACAAAATACAGAAGACTCGTCTAGGATTTCTGCACGCCTCATGCTCATGTTCAGTACCACCGCAGTTGTAACAGACTCCGAGACTAGGAGGTCGATGCTGTTCCACCAGATATTCGAGACAAATCACCGGCTTTTGTTTGGATTCGGGATTCGAATTTCTCTCGACAAGATTCTTTTCCGTCTGAACACCTGGCTTTTTTTTCGTGTTTTCAGACGGCGTTTTGGAAGCAAAATTATCCTTTTGGGAATTTTTGCTCCAAAATGTTTTGGTTTCAACGTGGCTGTTATTCGAACCACCTCCCTTTCTGTTTGGTTGGTCCCTTTTCGAGGGGTTAACCGGTGGATTTACCGAATAAGCAGCGACTTTTTTTTGAGAACCGAACACTTTTCGGTAAATCGGTGTTTTGTATGCGTCAATCGATTTACCTAAAGTCATCAATTCTGCAAGCGTACTCACTGGTTTCGAAATAAGTATTTGCTTATAGTCCGGCCTGAGGTTCCGCTTGAGCACGTCGAGTTTTTCGCTCGGTGTCATGGGAACCGTCATAGCACGAAATATTTTTTCCATTTCCTGGAAATAATCCAGGAAACACTCGTTTCGCATCTGCAGGCGCTGGGAAACCTTTGATTTGAGAGCGGCGTCAAATTCCGGATGAACGAAATTTGCCTTAAGCTCACAAACCAAATGGTTCCAGTTGTAAAGCCTGTTCTGCGATCTCATAGCCCGATACCAAGTAAGAGCATTGTCAGTGAGTAGGTGCATTGCAGAATTGAACAGCTCCTCCTCTGAAATTTGCTCGCACAGAGCATAATTTTCAACGGAGTCCAGAAATTCATTCAGTCCTAGCCCATCATCTGTCCCAGCGTATTTCTCGATTTTCCAATCGGACACACGCTGTGGTCGACGATTGTAATGGTAGCTCGAGCAGGATGGTATTTCATTACCCGTATGATTGGGCAAAGGAAAACGTCCACCTGTTGGGCTTGACCTTCCATTCCTATGGTGTTTTGGGGCCTGGGACTGAATGACTGGTAAAGCTGGTTTCGTGTTCTCAATCGGAAGTGACGGACATCGATCTTTCAGCAAGTCCAGGAGTAACTTTTCCACCACGGTTTGGTTCAATGTGGGCGCCAGTGGTGGATCATGTACTTCCGGTTCTACTGGCTCGTCGATTTCGTCCGTCTCACGTCTTTCGTCCAGATCGGTCTGCAAATCAATCCCGGGAACGCCAGCTGGTTTAGAATGTACCAGCGCCCGAAGTTCACTGACGGATTCACGAAGTGAGACAACTTCTTGAACCGTCTTTCGAAAAACTGAAGCAATAGTGCTCAGTGAAGCAATCCCGCCCATTAGCGTCTGAGTAGCTTCCAAAAGGCTATCAGACCTCTCAGCCACTAGAGCTTTATCTCGTTGGGATTGCTGACGTAAAAATCGAATCTCGTCCCTTAACTCGCTCAAGACATACCCAACATCTTCGCCTACGAGCGGACCAGATCCTACACTTTGCGGGGAAATGGGTGCCGTTTGTGTTGGTGGCACGATCGTGTCCAGCAAATCTCCCAAACCTGCTCCACCTTCCCCAGTATTTTTAATTGGGGGAAGTACTGCCGACATATCAAAATGTTTTTGATATGTAGCAGCAACTTCCGCCAACAAACCCAAAATTTCCTGGTTGACCTCCCCTGCTGTATATTTTTGAATTATCTGGAGTCGAGACCCCAGATGGAGTAACCTTGTTCGGTAGGCCTCCTTGTTTGGGCATCTATAACGGAGATCTTCCTTAATGGAACTCAACTTCCCAAGGCAGATCTCCATTTCTTCAGCAGCATTCCCATGAAACACGCGTAAGCGTTCCACCGGAGAAGATCGTTCTTCGGCCAACAATCCCCGTAAACGACGCTGCCGCTGAACCCCAGATGGATCCGAATCAGCCGAGATGACAACATTCCGCGAGCTTAACTCAAAATCTAGCTCGTCGAAATGCAAATGGTCGACCCGCATCAACAAATAAGCTCTGGTGAGCTCTTCCACAATCATCGCCATTTTCTCGATTTTCCGGAAAAGAACTCGAAAGCACAGAGCATTCAGTATCGACAGGGTAAGAAACTTTGTATTATTTTTTCCGCACACTAACGATTCCCTTATATTTCAGGAATTTGAGCTGAATTAAAAAATGTTTCGAATCGCACTCAATTCACGGGCCAACGGGACAACCTTCGTTGGTCTTAAAAAAAAGCGGAACAACCTTCGCTTCTACGGGACACAAACTGTAAAAATAAAACAGTTAAAACGCGCACTTTTCGAACATAAACAAACGACGCGTGTCACTCGTACCGTGATTGAGGCTAAACTGATCATCCCGCGATGGCTGCCTATGTTGCCGACCACAACAAACACGCCGTGACGTATTAGTCAGCACTCAGCACACCACTTTTCCGCAGCTAGAGGGAAATTCCGGCCTATCTAACCCTAAACATTAATTCACAAATATAAAATAAAAATTATCGGCCCTACTAAACGCGACAATATCGTTCACAAACGAGAAAACGAACGAATTTACGTGAACGATATTCAGCGCAAGTGGTGAGAACTGTCATAACAAGTACACGCTGCTGCGGGAGTGCCCAAATGCGGGTAATTTTCACTTATACACTCTCGCCGCAGTACCCAAAGTTAGGGTTATTTTTACGCGTACACGCTCTTGCAGCGTTACACATAATTAAGTGAATTTTCCACTCGATGCTAGAATTGTAACCGCACAGGTTACAGATGTAGTCTGAGTAATGATTCACAGTTACTAAGAATTGGTGTTTTTTACCGTGGAAAGAAATGAAAAATACATCCATAGAGATTATTTGCCATGGGTAGATGGGAATAGCATGGCTCTGCATAGGAGGTTTACGTTGACTCGGGGCAAACTTTGCGCAGACAGTACACTCCTTAACCACATCCGTAATTTGTGCGCTCATACCCGGCCAGAAAATGTTTTCCCGTGCTAGCTTCGAAGTTGATTCGATGCCATTGTGACTCACATGTACTTTGTCAATCATGATCCGCTGTAATGCACTTGGTATCAGAATCCGATCATTCCTGAAAACCAATTTGCCTTAGGTGAACAATTCATTCGATATTTGTAATACATTCTGGCGCCTGCAGGAACTCGTTCGATTGTGTTCAGCCAACCGTTTCGAATGTAGTCAATCACGGTTTGAAGAGAAGCATCTTGCTCTGTGGCTTTCATGATTTCGACCAAACAGCTATCAGATATGCTTAAATAACTGCTTTCGTCAGTCTTTCAGTTGTTTGAAGATCTTATTATGTTTAATTTCCGAAATTCGTAATCAGTGCAATCATCGTGGGAAGCATGAGAGATCGCATCCGCAACAACGTTGTCCTTTCCGGTAACAAACTCTACCTTAAATTGGTAACGTTGTAAATTCAACAACATGTGTTGCAATCTTTTTGTAGCAGTAAGCAGTGGTTTATTGAATATGTTTATTAGCGGTTTGTGATCAGTTCGTATGGTTACGCAAGGATTTCCAACGACTAATTGGTCAAAACGTACGCAAGCAAACAAAATCGCTAGCAGCTCCTTTTCGATTTGCACGTAGTTTTTTTCCGTGTTCGTTAGCGTCCTCGACGCGTAGCCTACAATTCCATTTTTCTGGAATATAGCTACTCCCAAGTCGAAACAGCTTGCATCACATTCAATCGTCAAGGGTTCACGTACGTCATAATATCGCAGAGTAGCTATGTTAGATACAAGAGTCTTAATTTTAGCAAATTTTTCGTCTTCTTCTTGGGTTCTCTTCCACGGCTCCTTATCTGAAATAAACCGGCGTAACTTCGAAAAATTTGCACTTAAATTGGGAATGAAACGGCTGAGGTACGTGACCATTCCAATAAATCGATGTAGTTCGGTACGTGTTGCTGGAACCGGGTAGTGCTTGATTGACGAAATTTTAGTGAAATCTGGCTGTAGACCTTCGGTAGTCAAAACGTTTCCGAAAAATTTGACTGACGATTCACAAAGTTTGAGGTTCGATTTATTGAGTTTCACATGGTTTTGCTGTAAACGAGTTAATAACGATTTCAGATTGGCGTTATGATCACGGAGTGCTTCTTCGCGAGTAGAGCCCCGACCATATATCAAAAGATCGTCTGCCAGACATTCTACGCCTTTCAACCCTTGAATTATCTCTAGTAATTTGGACTGGAATATTTCGGGTGCCGATGAAATACCGAAAGGAAGTCTGAGCCAACGGTAGCGTCCGAAAGGCGTCCAAAAAGATGTTAATTTGCTGCTTGCCTCATCTAGCACAACGTGCCAGAAACCCTTACGTGCATCGACGGTTGTAAATATCTTGGCCTGATCTAGCTCCGGTAAAATCTCATCGAGAGTAGTGAACTGGAGATTGGTTCGCTTCAATGCTTTGTTCAATGGAATGGGATCCAGGCAAATGCGAATCGACTAGGATCCTGCTGTACCACGTTTAACAATAAGAATGTTACTCACCCATTCCGTGTGCCGATGTTCTTTCGTAATAATTTCGTCTTTTTCTGATTGGTCCAATTCTGCTTTCAATTTCGAACGAAGAGCGATTGGGACCCAGCGTGGCTGCTGGATCACCGGAGTAATACTGCGATCGATCTCCAAGGTAACTTCTCCGTTTATCTTCCCATATCCCTGAAAAACGTCGCTAAACTTCTCTATAATCTTGTCCGCTTCAATACTATATATTTTCAGCACATTGGAATCGCTTTCATCTGATGTATGTGTTACAGGAACCATGCTGACGGTCTTGCAAAACTTGATCAGTCCAAACGTCGTGCAGGCTTGAAGCTTGTACGGTGACGGAAACAACTCTGGATCTAATTTCCCAGTTAGCTTGCATAACCAGTCGTACCCGATCAAACTGGTATTGGCACCTGTATCTAGTTCACATTTTATCTTTTTCCAGTTATCGTTCACTTTTAAGTACACTTCGGCTAGAACATTTCCTCCTTTCTTCGAATTGTCGAAAATCTTGCCAATCTCGCCTTCTAGTTCTGATTCTTCGGAAAGCTCACTGCGTTCATTTTCCGAGTCACTCTCATCTGACGAATCTTCGTGAATTTTCTTCACTCTACGTAGACGGTTCCGTTTCGACGAGCTCGGAAGATTTTTTCGACAGACTTTCTCGAAGTTCTTTCCATAACATAATTTACACTTTTTTCCGTAAGCTGGACATGAACCTTTTGTGAATGTATGCCAGTCTCCACAAAAGTTGCACAAACGTGCTTTCGATGAAGACGCCTTAATCTTGTTGACTTCCGACGAATTGTCTGTAGAAAGCGTTTGGACGTGCTTTGCCGTTATTTCCTCTACGCGACACAAATCCACTGCCTTCGCTGTTGTGAGATCTGCCATTGTAAGCATCTTGGATCGCAAATTCGGCCATTTGTTAGAGGTGGCCAGCTTGTAGGTGATCATTTCATTTTCCAGAGCCGCGAGCTTGCACGGTTTAACCAGGTACTTTAGACGAGCTACGTAGTCATCAATGGTTTCTCCCATATTCTGATGAGCCGTGAAAAAATCTAATCTATCCACCTTCCACTTCCTTGTACGTGACACTTTTCTCTTCATGGCTCCTAAAACCGCATCTGCCGAAACTCGGTCGGCGGCTGCCAGGTCGAAATTGCAAAACCTTTTGAGAGCCTCTGTGCCCACAATAGAAAGAAGGAAGCTCACTTTTTTTGCGTTTTCAGCGTCGGGCCACGTGTTCATACCGACAGCCGTGGCGTAATTCTGCCAGTTGTCCTGGAAAAATGAGAAATTTTCGTCCATGTCTCCCTCGAGACATAATGGTGCTACTGCAGGAGGCTCGCGCTGCTGGTTGAGCAGTTGCGCGAAAATTCTATTTTGGTTTTCTAATAACCTAGCTAATTGCTCCTCCATTTCATTATTTCACTTTTATAAAGCTTGAATCGCTTTCTTAACTCGTTATATCGGGTTATACGATGCCCGACAATTTCAATAGTTTCTCGAACTTTATACCGCGAAAACTTCTGATACCATGTTACGGATATGGTTCAGAGTGAAAACCTTGATGCGTCTGTTTGTAACGAAGAGCTTTATTGTAATGATCATCGGGAATGGGAATCAAGGTTGATATAACATGAAATATACACTGCATATAAAACTACTGTAACACTTGCTAACGTCGACGAACAGCTAAAAACCATGAATGAGAAATGTTTTTCATAGTTTTGTAACACTATTTTTGCAAGGCATAAATAAGCATGTGAAAATTGATTTTTTCTCATATGTTTTAAAAATAAAACACCGGGAAATTTTATTAAATATCATCGGGAAAACCGGGAAAATACCGGGAAATCGAAAATTGATATTGAGTGGCCACCCTGGTTACAGTTACCGGAAAAGTTACGTGAATATTTTCTACTCTCGTTTTCTAGTAGATTCTACGTGATTGTCATTTGAGTTCATGAAATCAAAAGAAATAATTATCGGTTTCCGTTAGACTCTACTAGAAATTTGGGAAATAAATATTGAAATTCAGCCCGCGCCTAAATTTGAGTTCATTATGACCTGGTGAGTAGATGCATGCTTTTCATGTGGGTTTCACGTAGAACTCATCTACTGGTAAACGACGAATTTGCATACCTGATTTATTACGCAACATATTTTAATAATTTCTAAAACCCGTTTCCTAGCTCATAAAAATTAGAGAAATAAATGAAAATTGTACATTTCGTAAAACGTGATTGCTATCAGATATCACTCAGGTATGCAAATTCGTGAGTGAACAAAACAACAAAAAAAACTGATAAATATTACGACATTACCGGGGATTGTTATTATCCGCTGCTTTGAACTGAAGCTGTGTGAAACTCTTAAGCTCAAGTCTCGTGTTTATTAGGATTTTTCGAAAATTCACTTATTTGCAAGCTATCCAGAAATTCTGTTCTATATTCAGAATCAGACAACAGCTTCGCCATTTTGATTTCTGGTTCATTTCGCACAGAGAATTCACGCGATACATCCTGTTTGACGTTGTCAAGTTCACGTAGATCACATCTGTTCAACTGAAGAACCAAAAACATGACAAAATCTCTTTATTTTAAGTATCGACATCTAGAGGTGGAGAGAACGCATTTTACACTCGAAATTTCATTACGCTTATATTCCATTCATTCAACAAAAGGACTGTATGAGCTCTCGCCGCTTTTTCGTCGAGAGAATTCTTTGTTCTCCCCGGTACTGGTATAGCGAGGGTGCCTTTTCAATATAAACGTACAGTACCACCCGCATACGTACAACGGTTTTTATGTAGATATATTTTTAATGAATTTCATTGTTGCCCAAGTTGAAAACTGAATATCTTGACTAACGACAATCATTTTTTTACATTGTATCTAATGCCGTAAGCAGTGCTGGTACAGCGCGTCTGATATGCATTTTTAGCAATGTTAGGTATAAAAACGGTACCAGAAAAAAATATTGTCGTTGGTCGAGAAATTCGGTTTTTAAGTCCAACGAAAATATTCAAGTAAATCAACTAACAGGTTAAAATAGTTTCAACAGTCGTGAGGTGTACGGTTCAAGAAAATTTGTTAGGCATTGTTTGAATGGATGAAAGATTTTTATTTTAATTTCGTTCTATTGACGTTGATTGTGAATTGTTACTGAATTTCCACTTTAAAGATCTCTTGAATGCGGTCCTGTCTTAACTTGATTTTGATAGATTCTATTCAAGATCACCTTTTTGCCTGGTCATTAAGGCCGTTACAAATTTTATTCTCATCTTATGTCACCCCGCCCTTCAAAAATCTTGAATATTGGAAGGGGAAGAAAAAAAAAGCTCAAACCGTTTTGTTCATTTCATTGGTTTTCCGACAGCATAAATGTTTAATTTAGCAACAAACAATTCAGGTGACAGCGAGAGTGTCGTCGAAAGGCAAGCGAAATAAATAATAATAATAATAATGTATTAATTTTCAACATTTATTTGAGTGCAAGTTAAAAACGTCATAACTTGCTCACATACTTTGATCAAAGATATTTCTTGTTTTTTCGTATCGGTGTTATTTATTTTTTGCCACCCCCTCTACTAACTTTGATAACCTTGGACATATAAAGAATTCGAAATTTGTATCAGCCTAAAGCAAAAAAAAAAATAGTTTTTTGGTGCATATTCAAACTATTGGAGCGAACTGTTTGAACGATGCACTGTAAAATCAATGTAGGATGGAACAGCAAAAAATGAATGCGAAAGCTTGGGCACCGATTTGCTGCAGAGTTTTGTTCGAAGTTGCATATCTGTTCTGTGCGTAGATGGTACGTGATTAACCATGGTATGCATGAGATTTTTACGTAGATGTTATGTTTGTCATAAATCATGCAGAATGGGGCCGTTCAATAATTACGCAAGCATATTTTCCACTTTTTCGAACCCCCCTTACCCTATTGTAAGACATCGTAAGATTTTTTGATCCCCCCCTCTTCCCCATAGTAAGATCTTACTGCCAGCATGTACAGTTTTTTTTAATTTTAGTTTTATCATTATGAAGCAAGCACAGTCCTTCGTTTCTTCTTCCGTTCTTTATTCGAGTAATTCCGTAATTTCCTTCCGTGAGTTTTACCGCAGACAGACGTCCAAGCTGAGTTCCAAACTTGTGTAAAGTTTTTTGTAGTAGCAATTCTTAACCAGATAGCGCTACCAGTGACGCCAGCCTCGTACACCAGCGAAAAAAAATGTATTGTAGCGATAAGGTCACCAGGCGGCACTGGTGTACAAGTGATTTATAACGTAATTCTTTTTGAAAATTTACACACAATTTTCAATCAATGTTGTTCTTGCTTGGACGTCTGTCTGTGGTTTTACCGTCCACGCTTTCATGAATATGGGTATTGGAACAGCTGCAATAACAATATTTTTCTTACGTAAGATAATCAATTCTCCCCCCTCCCTCCCCTGTAAGATAGCGTAAGAAAATGGTATACACCCCCCTCCCCCCTATTTGCTTACGTCCCAATGACAGGAAATGAACAAGTATAGGAACTTTCACGTAACAATAACGTGAAAAATATTTTGAGTGTACGATGGAGACATCCATTTTTGTGACGACAACGTGAAGACAATGGAAAAAACATGTGAAGACATTGAAAAATATGTGAGCGACCCGAATTTTGCATTAGTGCATTAGTGGTGACCTGTATTTTTTTGCTCGACAGTTTTCGATTTGGAAAGTTTTTTCAGCCTTCGGGCTTCGGGTACACTGAATTTACCGTACCAAAAGATTTCTTGATTCTGTTTGATTCCATTAGAAATCCATTTGTAAATTATATGTGATACAATAATTTTAAAAAATCGCACAATGAAATAATAACTATCGGATTTTCACATCCATTTTATTTGATATTCATTTACGTCTAAAATGTGAGGTAAAATTCAAATTTACAGGCAATATTGTGGAATATATTTCTCAAAGTAGATATATAAAACCGTCATTGGTTTCGATACCAACACATAAATCTTATTGATAAATCCAATAAAAAACACACGTCGTCGTGACTTGGGACTTTTTGTCAGTTTACTTGTGAAGTTTTGTTTTGACGTTTGGATTTGGTATCGAATAATCCAGATTGTTATTCAAAACGGCTACACCACGAGAAGACGGCGTCTTGAGCGATTGGAAGGATATTTTCTCATCTCCAATAGGTAAGTTTTTTTTATACTTATTTTAAGTTTAAACTTACATAGATATTTTCAACCTAAGGGGAGACAACTGGGTATAGATTTGCATCCACTTTGGGAACCACTCGCTGATTGGTTGAAATTGAAAACCCCGAGTGCGTTAAAAATTTTCAACATGTTTTGTTGTTTTGATTTATGTTTTTTTGATGTCACCTATTATAATCTAAAATAATATCAAGTGAACATCAAAAAAAAGTACAAATATGGGCGTAGTAAGAGATCCGACTTGGATCATCACTAATATCAATTACCAAAAGATCCAAAAGTGCACAAGGAGTTATTACGGTTTTGCGTGAAGCATAAGAACAGCATACCGCTGCTCAATGTCGAGAGTAAATAGTGTAGTGTGAGCTTATTTCTAGTTTTGAATCCGTTCTGGATTAAGTTTGGAACATACCTCCCGACCAACCACTCTTCAATAGCGAATTTCTTTATTCCACCAGCTCACTTCGTTTTGACCTGGAAGCGCACTAACTGCTGTCAAAACCCTTTTTTATTCGCTCGACATTGACCCAGTTTTGACCTGGAAGCGCCTGCAAAACAGACAGGTTCGCACTGTGATTTTTGTCAGTTTTGCGAGTGGGTTCACCAATACTATTACATCGTATCTGTCAAAACGGTCAAAACACGCGGGTGATGCTGAAAACAAAAGGAAAAATAAGATTTGTCGTCTGTGCATTGAAATCATGGAACGCAGTGAAGAAATAATGGCTGCAGCAAAGGTATTTGTTATGGAATTAATGGAATCGGATTTAGATTTGGATTCCGATTCCGATTCCAAGTTCGAAAGTGCTTTAATCAGAATTTTCAGTAAGCCATCGAGAACAAGCAGGAGTCGGGTGGCGAGACAAAAAAAAGGCTGACCAGATTTTCTAGGGACAAATAGGTACGAAAAAACGGGACACTTGGGAAAATCAATTTTTGCAAATTATTACTAACCAAAGCGACACATACAAAAGTAGGAGGGTGGTATTCAAGACACGACCGCATGACGTTGACTACCGTATTCTTATAAAAAAAAAATATTCCATTGAAGCAAATAGTACAGGGAATTGCAACGCTTCTTTTACAATACTTCTGTAACAAAATTTCGAGGCACCAAAACGTACCAGTTGCCGATTATTCTCGTTTACTGGTTAGTCCGTCCAGAATTCCAGCCATTTTAGTATTTTGCAGTAGCCATTTATTACTAACAGCCACCAGCATAACGGGTGAAACCGGCACGAGATGACCGGTACTATTTTGTCTTTCCTCCTTTCAGCTGCTAACACCTAGCGCTGTCGTGAAATTAACATCAACACAAACATGCATTTTTGCAAGGTTTTTTCCGCTAGCAGCAGCATTTTGTAAAACATCAAATTCAACTAACCGCATCTATTATAAAACTGCGAGGCACCAAAAGGTGCCAGTTGCCAATTTCTCGTTTACTGGTTTCCGTCCAGAATTCCAGCCATTTTAGTATTTTGCAGTAGCCACCAGCATCACGGGTGAAACCGGTACGAGATGACCGGTACTATTTTGTTTTTCCTCCTTTTAGCTGCTAACACCGAGCGTCTGTATGTATCCGGTACGGTTTAATAATGAAACTGATGGGGTGAAATGTTCGAACGATACGTTTTATACCATGGCTTCGTCAGATAATTAGAAAGAAGGAGGGGCTACATAGATGATGGAATGGTAGAGACAAATGTTTCTTGAAAGCTGCGCCGCACATAGGAGTATTTGAGCCAAAAAGCTGGCCAAAAGTCCAAGTTGCTCTATTTTGGTAGTAATTGGATTGATTTATATCAAAAACGTGTTTTTTTCGTATAATCAACACAAAAAAGGTGACATCCATTTAAAACGTCACCCAATATATGAAATATCACTTTAAATTCGCTTACTCCATTTTTTTAGTGTCTTTTTACACATGATATAAAACAAAGATTTAGAAATTTCCATATGAATCTTCATTTAATAAAATGTCAATAAAATAAAAAAGAGGAACCCGGAGGAAGATTTTTCTTTTCGTATATTTTCAGAAGGCTTTGACCTTTCTGGCAATGAATAAAGCTTCGACGGGACTTGCGCGGGAGGTTACTAAATCATATAATTAATTTCACAATATTATGGATTTTTCGCGGTCGGTTTTCACAATCACTTATTTCGTAAACAATCCATGATTATTTTATGCATTCAACGTTTCAAATATTGCAAAGAATTTTACTTATCTTGTAGATTATGTCCTGTGAGAAAGAAAAACTATTTGACAAAATTTTTCAATTTTTTACGCCACCCGAACAGTAGCACGTATTTTTCAAACTGACCAATTTACTGTGGAATAACTTTGAAATATAACAGTTTGGTTCATGTGAAAAGACACCAATGGGTTCTGGGATAGCATGAGGGTATGTTGCAACTGAAATCAATTAAAAATAATGGAAATCGTGTATTTTGTGTGTCGGACTTTTGGTCAACTTTTTGGGTCAAATACTCCTATGTGCGCCGACCGCTGTCGTAATATTAACACCAACACAAACATGCATTTTTGCAAGGTTTTTTCCGCTAGCAGCAGCATTTGGTAAAACAGAAAATTCAATTAGCCGCTTCTGTACCAAAATTTCGAGGCACCAAAAGGTGCCAGTTGCCGATTATAGTTTCCTGGTTAGTCCGTCCAGAATTCCAGCCATTTAAGTGTTTTGCAGTAACCATTTACTACTAAAGCCACCAGCAAAACGGGTGAAACCGGCACGAGATGACCGGTACTATTTTGTCTTTCCTCCTTTCAGCTGCTAGCACCTAGCGCTGTCGTGAAATTAACATCAACATAAACATGCATTTTTGCAAGGTTTTTTTCCGCTAGCAGCAGCAATTGTAGAACATAAAATTCAACTAACCGCTTCTATTATAAAACTGCGAGGCACCAAAAGGTGCCAGTTGCCGATTTCTTGTTTACTGGTTTCCGTCCAGAATTCCAGCCATTTTAGTATTTTGCAGTAGCCACCAGCATCACGGGTGAAACCGGTACGAGATGACCGGTACTATTTTGTTTTTCCTCCTTTTAGCTGCTAACACCGAGCGTCCGTATGTATCCGGTATGGTTTAATAATGAAACTGATGGGGTGAAACGTTCGAACGTTACGTTTTATACCAAGGCTTCGTCAGATAATTAGAAAGAAGGAGGGGCTACATAGATGATGGAATGGTAGAGACAAATGTTTCTTGAAAGCTGCGCCGGCCGCTGTCGTAATATTAACACCAACACAAAAATGCATTTTTGCAAGGTTTTTTTCCGCTAGCAGCAGCATTTGGCAAAACAGAAAATTCAATTAGCCGCTTCTGTACCAAAATTTCGAGGCACCAAAAGGTGCCAGTTGCCGATTATAGTTTCCTGGTTAGTCCGTCCAGAATTCCAGCCATTTAAGTGTTTTGCAGTAACCATTTACTACTAAAGCCACCAGCATAACGGATGAAACCGGCACGAGATGACCGGTACTATTTTGTATTTCCTCCTTTCAGCTGCTAACACCTAGCGCTGTCGTGAAATTAACATCAACATAAACATGCATTTTTGCAAGGTTTTTTTCCGCTAGCAGCAGCAATTGTAGCACATAAAATTCAACTAACCGCTTCTATTATAAAACTGCGAGGCACCAAAAGGTGCCAGTTGCCGATTTCTTGTTTACTGGTTTTCGTCCAGAATTCCAGCCGTTTTAGTATTTTGCAGTAGCCACCAGCATCACGGGTGAAACCGGCACGAGATGACCGGTACTATTTTGTTTTTCCTCCTTTTAGCTGCTAACACCGAGCGTCCGTATGTATCCGGTATGGTTTAATAATGAAACTGATGGGGTGAAACGTTCGAACGTTACGTTTTATACCAAGGCTTCGTCAGATAATTAGAAAAAAGGAGGGGCTACATAGATGTTGGAATGGTAGAGACAAATGTTTCTTGAAAGCTGCGCCGGCCGCTGTCGTAATATTAACACCAACACAAACATGCATTTTTGCAAGGTTTTTTTTCGCTAGCAGCAGCATTTGGTAAAAAAAAAAAAAAGAAAATTCAATTAGCCGCTTCTGTACCAAAATTTCGAGGCACCAAAAGGTGCCAGTTGCCGATTATAGTTTCCTGGTTAGTCCGTCCAGAATTCCAGCCATTTAAGTGTTTTGCAGTAGCCAGTTACTACTAAAGCCACCAGCATTACGGGTGAAACCGGCACGAGTACCGGCGACCGGTACTATTTTGTATTTCCTCCTTTCAGCTGCTATCACCTAGCGTCCGCATGTCACTGGTGCGGTTTTGGAATCAGAATGATGGGGCGCCGGCCGCTGTCGTAAAATTAACACCAACAAAAAGATGCATATATGCAAGGTTTTTTCCGCTAGCAGCAGCATAAACATCGGAAACAGAAAGTGACAACAACAATAACAACAAAGTCAGATCGATTGTATCCGTTAGTGTCGACTGTGCTTGGGAAGAGAGGTAGTGATTGGCTGCGCGGTATGATTTAGACAATCGATATTAATTACCAATTTTTCAATAGTGTATCTCAAACAATAGTTTGTTTTTGTTACATAAATGTAACCGTACAAGAATTTCTGATCGATTGATGCCAAAACCTCGAAAACCTGATAATAGATGACTGCAAAATAAGCGCTCAAAACCTGACCACTTTTCTCTGGTTTTCCCTGGTTGAATTACTAGATTTTCAAATTCAGGGGCCTAATTTCGATATAGACGTTAGTCAACGTCAAAAAATTATTAACTGCCTTGTTCTGTACAAAAATAATTAACCGGTAATAAAATTTTACGCAGTAGAACGTAATGTTAATGTTAATGGTCATATAAATTGTCATAAGAAAGATCGAAATCTTGTCTAACAATTATCATGGCTCTTATGGTCTCAACTTGCAATCACGAAATTTAATCAGCTCACATACCGTTGACGATTGAAAATGCCCTTTACTGGACACGGTACTACCAGCAAAGCACGACATGTACTCAATAGAGCAAGAAAAACATATTTTCCTTTTCGTAAAATATTTGAACCCAACGGTTTGCAACTGTCATGAACTCTATTACTGAAGCTTTATCAAAAAATTTTCAACGAGTAAGTACAAAACGGCAAAAAGACAGGACGGTTGCTAATTGGTCCTAAAGCTATACCAGTTTTTATATATCATTTGAAAAAGCCGCGTTTTCTGAACAAAACGTTATTTTTAAAAAATGTTTATCGTTTTCCTTCGATTTTTAAATAAAGAGTAAAAAAACTGCTCGAAAGGTCTGAGTTGACGTATATGATAGAACTGCCATTTAAGGCATTTCGAGCAGTTTTTTATTTTTCATTTAAAGATCGAAACAAAACGATAAACATTTTTAAAAAATCGTGTTTTGCTCAGAAAACTGCACTCTTTCAGCTGATATATAAAAATCAGAAATCCGTTTTAAACTTTAGGACCCACTGTCTGGTCAGCATAGACAAAATGCTTACTCGATTTGTTACGGAGCAGCACACTGCCTTCACCATGCCATGCGATGCTGCCAAATTCATCTAGAACCTTATCATATTCCTGGAGGTTGATGGTTGATGGTCCTTCCGTTTGGCAGAAAGAAAATTTTCCAAATACACCAGAATTTCAGAAAAACGGAAAAAAAGAAAATTGTGCGCGAACGAAAGAGCGAAAAAAAGCCAAAACCGATGTGAACGCTTATTTTTTATTGTCAATACCAGAGTGCAGAGATGGCGGGATGGAGAAAAGTGTTTTGACAGCATAAGGCAGTCCACGGGTGGCTTTTCAATGCTCGTACGTTTGTTATTGTTGCTGTTTTTCGAGCTGCAAAACCAAAACACGACCAAAACAGAAATCTTGTAATGTCGGCAATAATATCAAAATGATTTGTTATTGTTGTATTTAGGATTGGCACCCGCAATACATGAGTTACCGATCGGATAACATTTGTTTTTCACGCTTCTGGATCCGGGTTGCATCCGCATACGTAAAGCTGTCATAAGTTTAAAACAGACTGAAATCAGCTGATCGCAACTGTCTCGTGGACAGAGTTGCCAACAAAATTTTCAATTGAACTGGAAGATTGCTGAAGAAAAAACTGGAAAAAACTGGATTCCGAATAAATTTACAAAATACCGAAAAAATAAATTGTGAGAGTGCTTCTCTGTGATGGTTATTGAATCCAATATAAGTTTTAAATACAGCAACTTCGAGCCTACATTTTGTTGAAATTGTAAACTGAAAATTTTCATTTACAGGAGCAAAATTTTAAATTGCGCAACCAGTTTCTCGCAAAATCAAGAAAATAAAGCATTTTTAATTGATGCAACATTTTCTTACCTCACATCTGTGAATTCGAACAATTTTAAACTGCTACGCAACTGAAATTAATTTGAAGA
The DNA here is from genome assembly GCF_029784165.1 of Wyeomyia smithii. Classification (NCBI taxonomy): domain Eukaryota; kingdom Metazoa; phylum Arthropoda; class Insecta; order Diptera; family Culicidae; genus Wyeomyia; species Wyeomyia smithii. The sequence goes on from NC_073694.1 coordinate 109,245,475, forward strand.
ATACCGCCTATATAATATCTTTGAGATAGATTGTTTCTATTTTTATATAACATTAACCCATCATTGCCATTCGTTGTCTTGCTTTCGTTTCGAACAGACGCAATTGTTTTACTCCGGTTGATTCGAAATATAACAATACGGCACACGAGTTGTCGTTCGACGGGTATTGTTTTATCGGTTCGTTCTTGTGCAGTGCCCTGTGCGACAACAATAGCCTGCAGTTTATCAGCAGAAGCATCTTTTGCGCACTGGCAGGCTACCCCGCCAGTGGCCGGTCCGGTCACGCAGCTGGAATCATAGCAGCAAAAACATTCCCTCGCACCGCTGGTACCCCGCTAGCAGCACGGATCTCCATACGGCCGAGTGAGTGGATTCAACTGCAAGTCTCATATACAAGGCTGCGCGCAAATAAGACCACCGTGATACAACACAAAACGGGATCATTCGATGTCGGCATTGTTTGTTTTGCTGAGACACTCTTCCTGATTGATCCAACTAGCAGCCATCAGGCAAAAGACCGTGTAGGCAAAAGACCTAGACGTTCGGTGAAGTATTCGCTTTATAATTATTATTTTTATTTTTATTATCATTATTATTATAATTGTTATTATTATGTTTATCGTTTTCCTTCGATTTTTAAATGAAGAGTAAAAAAACTGCTCGAAAGGTCTGAGTTGACGTATATGATAGAACTGCCATTTAAGGCATTTCGAGCAGTTTTTTATTTTTCATTTATAGATCGAAACAAAACGATAAACATTTTTAAAAAATCGTGTTTTGCTCAGAAAACTGCACTCTTTCAGCTGATATATAAAAATCAGAAATCCGTTTTAAACTTTAGGACCCACTGTCTGGTCAGCATAGACAAAATGCTTACTCGATTTGTTACGGAGCAGCACACTGCCTTCACCATGCCATGCGATGCTGCCAAATTCATCTAGAACCTTATCATATTCCTGGAGGTTGATGGTTGATGGTCCTTCCGTTTGGCAGAAAGAAAATTTTCCAAATACACCAGAATTTCCGCTGGTACCCCGCTAGCAGCACGGATCTCCATACGGCCGAGTGAGTGGATTCAACTGCAAGTCTCATATACAAGGCTGCGCGCAAATAAGACCACCGTGATACAACACAAAACGGGATCATTCGATGTCGGCATTGTTTGTTTTGCTGAGACACTCTTCCTGATTGATCCAACTAGCAGCCATCAGGCAAAAGACCGTGTAGGCAAAAGACCTAGACGTTCGGTGAAGTATTCGCTTTATAATTATTATTTTTATTTTTATTATCATTATTATTATAATTGTTATTATTATTATTATTATAATTATTATTATTATTTTTCGTCCCCAATACGATTGTCTTTTTTTTCATTTGAGCCATCTTAACTTGAAAAATCGTTTTTTTATTCAATACCAATTATTTGATCCCCCGTATATTCGGATAATTATCGTTTGTGTGCGGTAGAGCGTAACGCTCCCGCAAAAATGGACAACAACCAGATGGAACTATTCCTGGATGTGGAAACAAATGGGGAAGAGATTAAAATCTCCCCCTGCAGTTCCCCCTGCCTTCCCCTGTACCATCCCCGCTACCTAGCCCGGTACCAAGGGTACCTGAAATACGGGTGAAAGCTTACCCAGATGCTTCGAAAGGTCCGTTCATAGTTTTTTTCAGGCCCATTAAGAAGCCTCTTAATATAATACAAATCGGCAAGGACCTGACAAAACAGTTTTCGGACGTAACCGAAATTATTAAGGTTAGACCGAACAAACTACGAGTTGTCGTGAGTAGCTTGAAGCAAGCAAATGCAATTGCTAGCTACGAGCTCTTCACGAGAGAGTACCGCGTGTACATCCCTGCCAAGGACGTGGAGATCGACGGTGTGGTTACCGAAAGAAACCTCACGGTCGATGACATTTTGCGTCACGGGGTTGGCTGTTTCAAGAACCCCCTGATTCAAAATGTAAAAATACTGGATGTCAAGCAATTGCATTCAGTATCCATCGAAGAAGGGAAGAAGAAATTCCTCCCTTCGGATTCCTTCCGTGTAACATTCGCCGGATCTGCACTGCCGAACTACATCTCTTTGGACAGGGTTCGTCTGCCTGTACGCCTGTTCGTACCGCGGGTCATGCATTGCCAAAACTGCAAGCAGTTAGGTCATACAGCCACCTACTGCTGCAACAAGGCACGCTGCAGCAAGTGCGGAGGCAATCATGCTGAGACCGCTTGCAGTGAGGATACTGAAAAGTGTCTTTACTGTGAAGGAACTCGGCATGACCTTTCGGCGTGTCCCGCGTACAAACAGCGCGAGGAAAAAATTAAGCGTTCCCTCAAGGAACGAACAGCAGAAATGCTTAAGAGGGCTGAGCCACCCTCGACAGGAAACATCTTTTCCTTTTTGCCAACCGATGAGGGTACATCTGACGATCCCGTTGAAGGGTGTTCTTATGCCATGCCAGAAGGATCTAGGAAAAGGAGAATGCTTAACTCTCCTAATCTTTCTCGCAAAGGTCGTAAGATAACCCCTAGCGGAATGACCAATAAGCCAACACAAAAAGGAAGTAGTGAAAAAAAACCGAAGCAAGTACCTCCTGGTTTTAATTTCAATTCAAACCAGGAGTACCCACCGCTTCCTGGGGCACCAAAAACCCCTCGTGCACCCTTTGCTCAATCAGAAAATAAAAAAGAAACAGGGTTTATAAATTTCTCTGATATTGTGGATTGGATATTTAAAACGTTCAACATACCAGATCCCCTTCAAAATATTCTTCTTGCCCTCCTCCCCACAGTGAAAACCTTTTTGAAGCAACTAGCAGCAACTTGGCCCCTCATTTCAGCTATCATATCTTTCGATGACTAATACGTCGAAAGAGGTTAGGAATTTTATCACTGTATTACAGTGGAATTGCAGAAGTATCATCCCCAAATTCGATCTATTTTCTCATTTGATAAACACACACAATTGTGACGCGTTTGCGCTCTGTGAAACTTTTCTCAATTCAAACGATCAACTTAATTTCCACGATTTTAACATTATTCGTCGAGATCGAGACTCACACGGAGGAGGGGTACTTTTAGGGATCAAAAAGTGCTATTCTTTTTTAGAATCGACCTCCCCTCGATCTCAAATATTGAAGTCGTTGCCATTCAAACAAATATGAATGGAAAAGACCTATGCCTTGCTTCGATATATATCCCTCCGTCCGCGCGGATTGAACAGAGGCAACTTACTGATATAGCAGAGTTGCTTCCTGCGCCTTTTTTGATATTGGGAGATTTTAACTCTCACTGTTCGCTATGGGGGTCGCTGTACGACGACAACCGATCTTCTTTAATCTGTAACTTAATCGACGACTTCAATATGACACTTTTGAATACTGGGGAAGCGACACGTGTACCTAATCCTCCAGCACGTGAAAGCGTGCTTGACCTATCCCTCTGCTCGACATCACTAGCGTTAGATTGCCAGTGGAAAGTGATCAATGATCCCCACGGTAGTGATCATCTTCCAATCGTTATTTCAATTGCTAATGGTTCAACTCCCCCGGATCCAATCAATATCTCATACGACCTTACACGTAATATTGATTGGAAGTCTTATGAGACGATTATTGCGGAATCCATCGAGACTTACGAGGAACTTCCTCCGGAGGAAGAATACGCGCTCCTTTCTGGCTTGATCATCGACGCCGCGACTCAAGCTCAGATGAAACCGATACCCGGGGTAACGATTAGACGGCGCCCTCCTACCAAATGGTGGGACAAAGAGTGCTCTGAACTGTACGCGCGAAGGTCCTCGGCGTATAAGGACTACCGAAAGTACGGCTCTGTTAAGCTGCTTCGAAGGTACGAGGTACTCGACAGGCAGATGAAGAGCTTGATGAAAGCGAAAAAACGCGGATACTGGCGGCGGTTTGTAAACGCGTTGTCGAGGGAAACAGCGATGAGCACCCTTTGGGATACCGCCAGGCGCATGCGGAACCGTGACGTTTCGAATGAGAGTGAGGAGTATTCAGATCGCTGGATACTCGATTTTGCCAAAAAGGTCTGTCCGGACTCTTTACCGGAACAGAAAACCTTTCGCGACGCGTTATTAGTAACTACGGAAGAGCCTCCATTTTCGATGTTGGAATTTTCAATGGCTCTCCTGTCGTGCAACAATAAGGCTCCAGGGTTAGATAGAATAAAATTCAACCTGTTGAAGAATCTACCCGACTCTGCAAAAAGACGCTTGTTGAATTTGTTCAACAAGTTTCTTGAGCTAAATATTGTTCCGCACGACTGGAGGGAGGTAAAAGTCATTGCTATTCGGAAACCCGGGAAACCTGCCTCTGATCACAATTCATATAGGCCGATTGCGATGCTCTCTTGCCTCCGAAAATTAATGGAGAAAATGATCCTCTTACGGTTAGACAAATGGGTCGAAACAAACGGTTTACTTTCAGATACTCAATTTGGCTTTCGCCGGGGCAAAGGGACGAACGATTGCCTAGCGTTGCTTTCTACTGAAATTCAACTCGCATTTGCTCGAAAAGAGCAAATGGCTTCTGCGTTCTTGGATATTGAGGGGGCTTTTGACTCTGTCTCTGTAGAAGTTTTAAGCGCGAAACTTCAATCGCAGGGACTTTCACCAAATTTGAATAACTTTTTGCTCAATTTGTTGTCAGAAAAGCATATGTATTTCTCACATGGCGATTCGACAACTTCCCGAATAAGTTACATGGGCCTTCCCCAGGGCTCATGTTTAAGTCCTCTCTTATATAATTTTAACGTCAATGACATCGATGAATGTCTTGCAAATTCATGCACGCTAAGGCAACTTGCAGACGATAGCGTTGTATCCATTACTGGTAGCGAGGCTAGCGATCTGCAAGGACCATTGCAAGATACCTTAGACAATTTGTCTGAATGGGCTCTTAAGCTGGGTATCGAATTCTCTCCGGAGAAAACTGAGCTGGTCGTTTTTTCTAGGAAGCATAACCCAGCTCAGCTGCAGCTCCTACTAACGGGTAAAACGATCTCTCAGGTTTTAGTCGCTAAATATCTCGGGGTCTGGTTCGACTCTAAATGCACCTGGGCTTGTCATATTAGGTATCTAACACGAAAATGCCAACAGAGGATTAATTTTCTACGTACGATTACCGGAACCTGGTGGGGTGCCCACCCAGGAGACCTTCTAAGGCTTTACCAAATAACGATATTGTCTGTAATTGAGTACGGGTGTTTCTGCTTCCGCTCCGCAGCAAACACACATTTGATCAAGCTGGAGCGAATACAATATCGTTGTTTGCGTATTGCCTTAGGCTGCATGCAGTCGACCCATACGATGAGTCTTGAAGTGCTAGCAGGTATTCTCCCGTTGAAACATCGCTTTTGGAATCTCTCTTACCGGTTGCTAATCCGATGCACAGTAATGAACCCATTAGTAATTGAAAATTTCGAGAGGTTGGTCGACCTTCAATCTCAATCCAGATTTATGACTTTATATTTTGACTATATGGCTCAAGATATTAACCCTTCTTCATACGTTTCCTCCAATGTCGCACTTTTAGGTACTTCTGACAATGCTATATTCTTCGACACCACCATGAAAACAGACATTATAGGTATTCCGGATCAATTGCGACCACAAGAGATCCCTAAGATTTTTTCCAATAAGTTTAAACATGTTAGTTATAATAAAAGGTTTTACACTGACGGATCTAATCTAGATGAGTCCACTGGCTTCGGTGTTTATCATGAAAATTTTACCGCCTCTTACAAACTCGATGCTCCTGCTTCCGTGTACGTCGCAGAACTTGCTGCTATTCAGTACTCTCTTGGGATCATCGAAACCCTGCCCATAGACCACTACTTCATCTTCACAGATAGTCTCAGTGCCATTGAGGCTCTGCGATCGATGAAGCCTGTGAAGCACAGCCTGTATTTCCTGGGGAAAATACGGCGGTTTTTAAGTGCTTTAACAGATAAAAATTACCGGGTTACCTTAGCGTGGGTCCCTTCTCATTGCTCGATTCCGGGTAATGAAAAGGCTGACTCTTTAGCTAAGGTGGGTGCTATTGATGGCGATATTTATGAAAGACCAATTGCTTATGATGAATTTTATAGCATTTTGCGTCAGAGAACACTCAACAGTTGGCAATTATCATGGAACTCAGATGAACTGGGACGGTGGCTACATTCCATTTTTCCTAAGGTATCGACGAAAGCATGGTTCAAGGGGTTGGATGTAGGTCGGGACTTCATTCGCGTGATGTCCAGACTTATGTCCAATCACTACACGTTAAACACGCATCTCTTTCGTATAGGGCTTGTAGACAGTAATCACTGCGTTTGTGGCGATGGCTACCATGACATCGAGCATGTTGTTTGGTCGTGTACCGAATACTGTGGTGTTAGGTCCGAGCTTATAGATTCCCTTCGGGCCCGAGGAAAACAACCGAACGTACCCGTTAGAGACATTCTGGGAAGCGGTGATCTCCAGTACATGACACAGCTATACTGCCCATAACTGCATAATTGTAACATTTGCAAAATTGGTTGTTCGAGCAAATGACACTTTTATATTTTGACCTTGAATGCATTGTTCCCAATATATTTTTGCAAATAGACAGTTCAACTAAACTTAGTATCACGAAAAAAGCACTACTTTACACTATGTAAACGTTGAACACTACTTTTGAAGTCAAATTGGTTGAAATTTTTGCAATGATACTTTTATGCCGTTACTTTCAAGCTACTTTTGGAATATATTACAGTGGAAATGAAGTTTTTCTTGTATTCAACAAGCATGAGCTGAACGTCAGAAACAGATCACCGGTAGTTGGCTACCGGACCAGAATAACTTCCGAGTTTCAAAGGATGCAGAAGTGGATTTGGATGGAAGCTTTTATGACAAAAAAGTTGAAAAGGTTAAGTAGTGTTACAATTATGCGGTTATTTACGCTATGTGACAAAACAACTTGGTATTTTTTACGACTTTTTTCAAACAAACATAAGCATATTTTTTCAAATGTAAAAAGTACATACTATTTTAAGCATGTCCCAATAAAAAACGCAAAATCCATAAAATGTCGAATGTTACAGTTATGCGATCACAGGCAGTATACGGGTTTATAAAAAATGCTGGAAATAAAATTTGATTTTTCTTATCTATTTGTTAGATTACAATTCCCGTTTTAAACTGAATGAAAATGATACACCATGCTGGAGACACTAAATCGAAGACTCGGCATCTTCATGTTCACGCAGACACCTCAGACCAAAACTGCTCAACTGGAACATCACTGCTTAGCCATGTACAAATAAATAAATCCTGTAACTCAATATAGTTAAAATCAAAATTGTAACTCCCCTCCTCTCACCTTAAATCCCCACTAGCTCGTAGTCGGCAGCGAGACATAAAAAATGTGCCTCCCTGTTTTCCCTGCTAATTTAGAATTTAAAAAAAAAATGTTCTTGGCTCAGTTAAACATAAATTGTATCGTGCCGTGTCAAATAAACTATTTTAAACTATAACCCATCATTGCCATTTTTTTTTCTTCATGATCTGATAACACCTATTTTTTAGTTTTAGAATAAAGCTAAACTTACTTGTCTTTCTATTTCAACCATGCACAACACATCCTGAGTTTGGCCGTGTTTCGTGCGAGAAGATACAACACTGAAAATGCTGCTTAGCAAACCACAAAATTTACGTTCTAAATATATTTCCAAACCAGTCGGAGCTTGAGTGTCCAAAAAATCTCGATAAAACTGGCAGATATACAGAAAAACTGGAAGATTTTGGGATTAAACTGTTTGACTGGATCACTTGAAAAAAGCTGGAAGAATCCAGTTTAAACTGGAACATTGGCAACTCTGCTCGTGGATTGCCTTATTTATGTTTACATCGCACATGGTCCCACGCACACCAACGCAACGCTTAGATCGTAGATCGAGATCGTTTTTTTATTCCACCCGAAAGTTGGCACTAACCCCATGGAATGAAGAAATTCAGTATAAGTTTCTTCATGAAACGAGAACGATCGCTATCGATTAGTTTTTGTGTGGCGGGCAAGCCAACTTACACGGCGCCACTCTATATACCACCTACTCTCTTTGCCCGCTAAACGTCATTCAACGGAAAGCGAGAAAGTAAGATCACGACATTAAGTGAGCGAGTGTCAAACAGGTAAGACGTGTTGCAGTCAAAGGCTGTAATCAACGCAGTGGGTGATTTCCCGATGGCGGCGAGCCTCTTCACATTGGCGACCGTGACAGGTTTTCCGCTGACTAATTCTTTATAAGCGAAAAAAAAGGACATCAAATTTGCTCGATGAAGCTTCGTAGGGAAATCACCCATTGCTCAGGTTAACGTTGAGAATATTGTGCTACAATTATGAAATCAAGATGGCTACCAGAATAATTCCTATAACCCCAGATCTTAGTGCAGCCAGCATTGCTGGCTTCGTCAAGAAAGAAACCAAAAGCTTAGGAAAATGTGCGACTTTATCAACGAAATAAGGTAATGAAAGCTGGTTCGGAAGAGCGCTAATTTTATGAACACGAAAATGCGCTCTGGTCAGCAGGAGTAGGTGAAAGCGCAAGCAGTCAGGAAAGTTGCTTAATAATAAATACTCTATAACCGCAAAGCCGTGCGTGTTGAGAAGACCGCAATTAAAAAAATGTGTGTGCGTGTTGAGAACACTGTAGAAGTGTGGGTGGTTAGAGGACCGCTAGAATGGAAAGATTATGGGGGAATAAATAAAAGAAGAGCGTGTTGAGAGGACCGCTGTATGGGTTGAGAACGTCGCAAAAGTGTGCGTGTTTAGAGGACCGAGGTAAAAACGAGCGTGTTGAGAGGACAACCATTAAAAACCATGAGCGTGTTGAGAGGACCGCCATTGAAAAGCAAGAGCGAGTTGAAAGGACCGCTTGAAAAATATATTGTGAGGGAAAATAGAAAATAGAATAGCGAGTTGAGAGGACCGCTGATGCTTTTATCCCAACAAACTCGAAAGAGAGAGAAGTCATTTCGTGAGAGAAACAGTACAGGTAGACATAAGATAGAGTTAGCACCCGGTAATATTTGCTTACGCAGGAAGATGATTAAATATTAATCAAAACATTCGTTTGTTAGTGTTCGAAGAGAACCTAGTAAATGATGTTGACGATCAGTTCGCGGATTATTCAATTGTCGCACCAGACCCCCAGATTGAGCTAGAAAATCGAGTCAGGGAGTTGGAGAACGTCATGAAGGAGTTGTCAAAGGACCGTGGCAACCCTCCTACGGCAAATCCTTCTACCACCCAAACTACCTTGCCACATATATCGCCGGTTTCTGAAGGTACCATCCGTTGGGACAAAATCACACCTTTCCCAAAAAACGTCCCGGCCGCTAAAATGTGGGAAGCATGGACATGCTTCATTGAGGACTTTGAAATGGCATCATCTTCATCCAATGTTAGAAATCCGAAACGCTGCGTTGAATTACTTCTCCTATCGATGGGTGATGAACTGAAACGTGTCGTCCGCGCTGCCAAGCTGCGACCACATTCAGATGGAGATGATTGCTATGAAATTTTAGTTAAGAACATTGATGAATACCTTAAGTTCAAGACTGATCCAGCTGCGGAGCATGAAAGTTGCTTGAGCTTGCGTCAAGGGGAAGGAGAATCCGCTGTAAACTTCCACGCCCGCTTGACAAGGAAAGCTCAACTATGTGGTTTCAGCTTGGAAGACCAAGACCGTTTCGTCCGGACTCAGCTTTTAAGGGGACTCCGCAATCAAGCTTTAAAAAAAGATGCACGTACGTATGGCCATAGTTCCAACTTCATCGTGCAATCAGCAACTCGCGCTGAAGCGTTTCAGTCCGAAGAGTTTCAAGCTGGAGCTTCGCCATCTCTTATCGAATCCAATGTGGTAGCAGCAAACAGCAGCCAGTACCGGAGTTTGCAAGATCGATTTAAACGCAGAGTCGATGGTCAACATGAGTTTGGGAATCCAGCAAAGAGATTTCAAGCAAGTCGAATGTCGTCTAACATGGATAGAGTGCAAGCCAAAGCACCCGTGAGCCGTCGTAACAGGTGTCCCAGATGCTTCCGTTCGTCCCATAGAGGCACAGAATGTCCAGCAAGGAGAAAAAAATTGCAATCTATGCGGTGTACTTGGACATTTTGCCGCGGCTTGTCGTAATAAACATATAAGTATGATGAAGGATGATCGGCTTCTACTAAATAACGAGAACGTACAAGATACCATGGAACAGGTAAATACTTAGTTGGTTGTAATCTGTAATTTAATAGAAATACATGTGAGGAAACGAAAAGTAAAATTTGTGATGAGTCCATGCCTTTTTTCTGTAACTTATTTATTATTTATTTATTTAATTATAGTGACTTTAACTGTTAGTCATTCGTCACTTTTTTCTTTGTCTTCTTATAGCAAATCAATACTCTATCGCTTCATGATGTACTGACCGATTGCCGGATTGGTTCATCCAGTCCAATAAAATTCCTGATTGATTCTGGAGCGGATGCAAACGTCCTGGGTGGCGCAGACTGGGACCACTTAGTAAGGGAGCTGCAAACGGGAAAAGTGAAGATCGTACCACTTGAAAGTAAAATTGACAAGAAACTGCAGGCCTACGCATCCAATAAACCAATGGAGATCGTATATGCTTTCAAAGCAACAATCGAAGCGGTTCGTTGTAACAAACCTACCGTTACAGCTGATTTTCTTGTAATTAGAGAAGGAAAACGTTCCCTACTTGGAAGAGCTACAGCCAGCGACATGGAGCTCCTCAAAGTTGGAGAAGCTATCAACAACTGCGAACCCGAAGTGTTTCCCAAAATGCATGGAGTAAAGGTGAAGTTCAGTGTCGATGCTTCAATACCCCTAGTACGCAATGCTTATTATAACATCCCCGCTGCATATCGTGAGCGAGCACGTCAAAGGCTCAACGAGATGGAGGCACGGGGGATAATCGAAAAAGTCAACACAGCACCTCAATGGATAAGTGGTATGTCCGCAGTCCCAAAAGGAAAAAATGACTTCCGTTTGGTGGTTAATATGCGGGCCTCGAACAAAGCCATTAAGCGGGAGTATTTTCGAATGCCTCTGATCGACGAAATGAAGATAAAATTACACGGCGCCAGATTTTTTACCAAGCTTGACCTTTCAAATGCGTTCTATACTTCGGTCAAACAACCTTTCATTGAATACTGAGAAATGTGAATTCGATAGAACGCAAATCAAATTTTTGGGACATGAGCTAAGCGAAAAAGGCTTCAACATCGAGGAATCAAAAATTTCGAGATATCCAGAAATTTCGACAGCCCACTACCGCATCGGAGCTTTGAAGTTTTCTTGGACTAGCTTCATTTGTGAGCCCACACATTAAAAATTTTGCTGACATTTCTAGCCCTTTGTGGGCCGTAGCCTCGTCGCAAAAATGGAGTTGGGAGAAGGACCAAGAACATGCCTTCGAGCAAATCAAGAATCGGATCATCGAATCCACTTCATCTCTTGGTTATTTTTCGGAACTCGATCGTATCTACCTATATACAGATGCCTCTCCGTGAGCACTTGCAGCAGTATTAGTACAACAGAATAGAGACGGAGCATATCGAATCATTAGTTTTGCCTCGAAGTTACTGACTCCAACAGAAAAAAATACGCCCAGAACCAACGATAAGCCTTAGGTGCTGTGTGGGCAGTGGAGCACTTCTCCTATTTCCTGTTGGGAAGACATTTCTTACTACGCACTAATGCTCAGGGCATAACATTCATCCTTAGAAGAGCCCGCGAGGAATCAAAAAGGGCACTGACGAGAGCAGACGGTTGGGCTCTACGTTTGAGTCCTTATGATTATGAAATAGAGTACATTAGAGGTCGCGAAAACATTGCAGATCCATCATCACGCCTCTACGCAGGCGAAGACGAAGCTTTCAATGAGGAAATTAGCCCCCGGGAAATATGTTTTTTGGAATTACGATCGGTTGAGTTTCTTACCGAGGAGGAAATACGAAACACAACACAAAAAGATGATACTCTACTTCAAGTGATTGACTCTCTAGAAACAGGAGAGTGGCATAAGAACTTGTTGAGATTCAAAGCCATAGCTAGTGAACTCCAATATGTTGATGGAATAGTGGTTAAAAATGGATGTGCGGTCATTCCCCAAAATCTGAGATCGAAGGCTCTTGAAGTTGCACACGTAGGACATCCGTTAGAAGCAAAATTTAAAAGCATCCTTAGGAAACGGGTCTGGTGGCCAGGAATGGCAAGCGATGCAGAGAAATGGGAAATCGTATGCTACTTGTGCAGTGAATGGAATTTGGAATTTGGGCAAAGCAATTTGGGATACTATCGCACTTGATTTCAATGGGCCATATCTAAAATTCGGAAAAATGTCGCTCTTAGTACTGATTGACCTAAGGTCCAGATACGCAATAGGGCACCCTGTAAAATCTACAAAATTTGAATATACCAAGGCGGTGCTTGATTCGGTTTTTGAACGGGAGGGTTTTCCGAGAACTATAAAACCGGATAACGGGCCCCCATTCAACGGAGAAGAATACACACGTTATTGCTCTGAGCGTGGCATCCAAGTTGTATTTTCAACCCCTTTTTACCCACAGCAAAATGGTTTGGTAGAGGGATTTATAAAAATTGTAAACAAAGCGATGAATACTGCAGTGTCCACAGGATCAAACTATCAGAAAGAATTGTAAGCTGCAGTTCAAGCGTACAATGCTGCAGATCACACAGTCACAAAAATTCCACCCGAAAAAGCGTTGACGAGACGCAAAATCAAGCGTGGATTGCCTCTTCTCTACCAAGGAGAATCAAAGCATGACTAGCATGTACTGGATACGAGAGACCGCGAAGCAAAATTACAGTCAAAAGAAAGAGAGGACACTCGACGTGGTACGAAGACATGCCGAGCCAAGCCAGGTGACACGGTGCTCGTAGAACGTCAAGGAAGGTCAAAGGGTGAGAGCAGATTTGACATGAAGCGCTATGTGGTATCCGAATAACGTAACGGTAGTTTAGTGCTGTGCGATTCGGATGGCCAGCAGCTTCGACGCCACGTCTCGCAGACGAAAAAGGTTTATGAGTGGCGGGAGCAGGAATCCACTCACACGCAGAAAATAAAGCAAACGGTAAATCCAGATGTTCCTTACCACGATACTGTTGCTCGGCAATCGACGAGAGAGAGGAAAACTCCATCCTACCTGTCCGAATATATCCGTTCAACAAATGAAAATTCGTAAAATCTGGAAAAATGGATATATTCAGTCGCAATATAAATTATTAACATTACTGTTATTACTGCATAAACAACTTATACTTACAAATGAAACGTTTTATGTTTTAGATTTTCTATGCAAATTGCTCAGCCAATCTTCTTACTTCCTCTTTGATTTGAAACTTCACTAGAAATCTTGCAGCAAAGTAATTGACATCTTCTTGCTTCAGAGTCTTCTGTGAAAATGAATTGACTTCTGTTAGGTTGCAGTATTAGAGAACGCACGGCATACTAATTATATTTCATGCACTGGTATCGTCCTTGGATATGTTCCCAATGTTGTGCGATTATTGATCGGTGGAGGCAAGGCGCTTGGCGCCGGTTGTTCTGGTAACATAAATGAAATAAATTTTACTAACAAATCAAGACATCATGAAAGACATGCCTGCTTGCTTTAACTTTCGCAAAGCTTATAATAGCTTTCGCATAAAGTGTAGTAACGGGACGATGTGCACCAAATAGCATAATTTCGATGAGTGCTTTTCGTTGAGCATGGGGGTATTAGGGCTCGTTTTGTAATATTTTTTTTCTGTAGAGAAGAAGGGGGATGTGTGGCGGGCAAGCTAACTTACACGGCGCCACTCTATATACCACCTACTCTCTTTGCCCGCTAAACGTCATTCAACGGAAAGCGGAAAAGTAAGATCACGACATTAAGTGAGCGAGTGTCAAACAGGTAAGACGTGTTGCCGTCAAAGGCTGTAATCAACGCAGTGGGTGATTTCCCGATGGCGGCGAGCCTCTTCACAGTTTTGACCCTATATCGATTGATTTAAGTTGTTGTCATTTCATAAAGGTGCATAAAGAGTGGTTTATCGGGCTGTTGAGGCATATTGCTTGTGCAGAAAGTACAATTCAGATGAGTCAATGAATTAATCATAATCATTGATGGATGACACGTTCGATTTTAAGTATATTAAAGATGCAGAGTCTCCGGTAACCCTCAGACGGTAAAACCATCGCCTGCATGAGGAATTGTGCATAATGTTGATAAAAAGCATTAAAAACATTCAAGTATTCTCCGAGTGCATGGCATCACTTACGAAAAATACAACAGGGATCATCGAGGGGGATGAGGGAGAAGAGTAAGAAGCCAGATGTCGCCCCTTAGTTTTCAACTAGATCACACCGAAGAAATTAATACGATTGGGAATAGTGCTTCAGTAGAAGAAACAGAAGACAACGATTTGGTAGTGCAATATGTAGTGATCACAGACGTAGTATTTATTTTTTTACATTCACAGCTGCATGACGAGACAACAGACATTTTGCACCGCGCGCCTTTAGCAGATTTGCCAGAAACAATATCAAATCCGGTAAATCCATTGCGTAATACTTTTAACCATATGATAAATAATCTTATTTCAAACTTTTACAGGTAGACCTTGAAGACTGCGCAGTGGGTCAAAGTGTTGTAACAAAACGTTTGTTCACTACCTAGATTCTCAAGAAACTGTTGAGTGCTTCTGAACTGGGAAAGGATATTTTTAATCGTGCCAAAGTTGGAGAGTTATCCTTAGGACGACAACACGAGCTAACGGGCATAGTTGCGAATTGGCATTTGTCTTATAGACAAAGAATTTTAAAAGAAGATTTGGCCGAGTATGCATACGCTATTGTAGCGACATTTTATTAGTGGGGGTAACCCTACACACTAATATCACCAACTGCAGAAGGCAGTTGGCTACTTTTCGGGTTGCTTGATTTGCCCAGCAGACCCTCTTTTACAGGGCGGCGTGTACCTCTATCGGATTTCGGACTTTCACTAGAACACAAAGAGAAAACAAAATAAATAAACAAAACAAAAACTTATCGAGTTTATTTCCTCCAGCTGTCGTAAGTGGCTTCTCCTATACTTCTGATGGAGACGTCTGGTGCTTCTTCCGAGCTGCTTCCGAGATAGCGGCATCCACCAGCAGCTGCAACAATGGTCTTCGGCGGGTAGTGTTTTTTCCGCTCCTTTTTGATTAGCCGGGGTAGCAAACACTGCTTACCAATCCGGCGACACACAACAGTAGCACACAACAGTAGCACACGATCCACGGGCCAACGGAACAACCTTCGTTGGACTTACACAATACAAAGCGGCACAACCTTCGCTTTTTTGCGAGACGAAAACTGTAAGAATTTAACAGTAAAAAAACGCGCACAGAAACGTAAACAATACGACGCGTGTCTCGCCGTGGTCGAGGCTAAACTGAACTCTTCCCGCGATGGATGCTTCTGTTGCCGACCACAACAAACCCGCCGTGACGTCGAAGTCAGCACTCAGCACACCACTTTTCCACAGCTAGAGGGAAATTCCGGCCTATCTAACCCTAACAATTATTTCACAAACATGACAAAAAATTATCGAACCTAACTAACGCGACAATATCGTTCACAAACGAAAAACCTAAATTAATCCACCTAGCGGTCAGACTCAGCCTTTCTCATTCAAACTTATTATTTGTAAAAATAGATTTACATGAATGCTTAAATCCAATAAAGGTATTTATATTCACTCATTGGGTTCTAAAATATTGATGTTGTAATTGAAGTATAAAATATGAAATTTGTCGTAATGTTAGTGCTTAAGAAATAGCGAAATTAAAGAAATCGCTCTTCATTTCGAACAATTTAATCACGAGCGATACCGGGAACGCTGAGCCCATATATATTGATCAAAGCAGGTATAGTGTTGAATAGTCTTTGAATTTCTTTTCTTTCCAAGACTTTTGAACAGCATATCAAATTGTTATGAAGTATGTTATTTGAAGGTTTGAGATTTTTTTTTGTAAGATTTGGATCACTGCGACCATTATTTTGATCTTTTGTGGTATAAGTTTGAGATATGACTCGTTTGTATGACACCAGCTAAGTTCAAATGAGTCGTGTAATACTTGAGACAATAGACTTTCGTTGTTTTAACAATTTAATACATAACGGTTGCTTAAGTTTGATTACAATCAAATGAAATGGGAACGTATAGGGCAGCCAAACTTTGAAACCACGTGTTCAATCATAATTCATCAGTTAACCCTTAACTAGCCCGTTCATCTGATATCAATATTATTCTAAGATAATGAAGTTTCGTGATTTTCACATTTCGATACATTACAAACGAAGTTACGGTCCGATTACAGCAAAATTCAATAGGGTGTTATGAGGCAACTAGACCTTTCATTTGACACTAATTTTGTGGAAATCGGTTCAACCATATCTGAGAAAAGTGAGTGAGTCCAAGTAGTCTTCGGAATATGTTTCTTTTCATAGCTGGATTTCACATTTTAAAACATAACAGGCAAAGTAATTATCCGTTTGCAAAAAAAATCTATAGGGTCTTATGGGACAACAAGACCTTCCATATGACACTGATTTTGTGGAAATCTGTCCAGCCATTTCTGAGAAACATGAGTGAGATTAAATAGTCTCCAGAACACGTTTCTTTCCATAACTTCTGAACCACACGTTCAAGCTTCATAAAATTCAAAAATTAAGGGTTTTTCAGGTAGCCCGTTCATTTGAAACCAATTTTGTTCAAATCGGTTGTGTAGTTTCTGAGATATTGATGTTTCGTGATTTTTACATTTCGATACATAACTTCTAAACTATAAATCAGATTACAATAAAATTCAATAGAGTCTTATAGGGCAACTAGACCTTTCATTTTCACAATTAATTTCATTGAAATCACGACATTCGGCCCTTTTGATACACGACATTCGGCCTTTTTGAGCACTTTTATACCTTTGGTTTTTGCAGTGATTGCTATACCTTACTAGAAGAAAGGCAAAAATGATAGAAATGTATTTTTATTCAACTTTAATCCTGAGCAAGGCCGCAAATATTGAAATAGTACAATATCAAATTTAAAGGATGTTGAGGTCACATATTTTGATCGTAGCTATAGTTTTAAACAGTCTGCGCGTTACGTTTCTTTCTATAACTTTCAAACCACATGTTTAAATATTATGTTTAAGGGTTTAAAAGCCCATTAATTTGAATTCAACTATGTTCATAGCTTCTGAGATATCAGAGCGATTTTTATATTCTGATGCAGCGCCAAAACTAAAAGTTTGATTACAATTCGAAATTCAATAGCAACTTAAGCGGCAAATAGACCCTTCATTTGACACCAAGATAGAATCGGTCAGACCATCTCTGAGAAAAGTGAGTGCGAAAAAAAAGGTGCACATACACACGTACACACAAACATATACACCTATGCATGCATACATGCAGAAAATGCTCGATTCGTTGATCTGAGTCGAGTAGTATATGACATTCGGCCATTTGGATCACTTTTCTACCTTTTAATTAGCCAGTGATCGTTGGGAGAAAGTCAATATGTTTACTTTCATTATGTGATTTCACATTTTTATGAACAACGGACAAAGTTACTATCCGATTACAATGAAAAACAATAGCTACCTATGGGGCAACTAGACCTTTCATTTGACACTAATTTTGTGAAAATCGGTTCAGCCATCTCTGAGAAAAATGAGTGAGCTTAAACAACCTCAGGATAACTTTTCTTTACATAACTTTTGAACCATATGTTCAATTATAACGAAATTCAAAAGTTAAGGGTCCTGGGGACAGCCCAATCATTTGAAGCTTTATTGAAATCGGTTGTGTGGTTTCTAAGATATTGATGTTTCGTGATTTTTTACATTTCGATACATAACCTCTAAACTAAAAATACGATTACAATGAATTTCAATAGCAACCTATGGCGCAACTAGACCTTTCATTTGCAATTAATTTCATGAAAATCGGTCCAGCCATCTCTGAGAAAAGTGAGTGAGAAAAAAAAGTTGCTCATACACACACACACACACATACATACATACATACAGAAAATGCTCAGTTCGTCGAAAGAAGTCGAGTGGTATATGACATTCGGCCATTGGGACCACTTTTATACCTTCGGTTTTTCCAGTGATTGCTATACCTTTCTAGGAGAGGGGCAAAAACGAACGAATTTAAACAAATTTACGTGAACGATATTCAGCGCAAGTGGTGAGAACTGTCATAACAAGTACACGCTGCTGCGGGAGTGTCCCAATGCGGGTAATTTTCACTTATACACTCTCTCGCAACAGTACCCAAAATTAGGGTTATTTTTACGCGTACTCGCTCTTGCAGCGTTACACATAATTAAGTGAATTTTCCACTCGATGCTGAAATTTTAACCGCACAGGTTACAATCTCGCCCACACCGAGTGGAAAAAAAATTGACAGCAATTTTTCTACTAACCTAACACCTAACACCGATAACAATAATAAACGGGGAATGAATGATTTAATGAACAAATAAATTAAAAAATAATAAATAAATAAATAAATAAATATGTACAAAATCTGCTATCCCTATCATTCCTTCCGTAATTTACAAGCAAACAATTCCAAAAACTAATCGACCGGAGTTCCGAATCGTTGAAATTGTTTGGTCTTGGTGTGAAGTGCTAATTCTGAAAGCATTCGCAAAGCGAGAAGCAGTCAGCTATCATCTGACCCATTCAAAGCCTGAACTTGAAATCCAATTCTAATCCATTCTTCAAGACAACTCATCTTCCCAAAATACTGCAAGTCCCAGTTCTAATTTTGTACGGTTCTGACTTGCAGGGGAACGGTTGTCGGTTTTTTTTTTCATCGACTGTCCAACTTTCGTGTTCTTACGGTGCCAACACATGCCCGACGAAGATAGTTTTGGCACGAAAAGATTCAGCGACTTCTTTACTCAGAAATCAGTGCCAACGGTGCTAGGAAAAAAAATTACTTTCGGAAAACCGGTTTTTCGAGATATGCTCCGAAACTAAAAAAATTTATGAATATTTGAACAGAATTTTAACAGTCATTGGTTCAAAGTTCATAAAATTACTTTCACAAGTCATCTTTATGGTTTTGGGTGTTATGGGGATATGCCCCCGAAATATTCCTTCCAGAACAGATCCTACTGGGGCTTTTAGTGGCCATAGAAACAATGAAATACCAATAATACATCCAAAATTTTCAGAACCACGATAATCGCTCTTTCGTTTTTATGTTGATAGTTGCCTTAACGATGAGTGCTTTCTTTTCTCTAATATACAGTTTTCTCTAGCGGCGTATACAGTAGTGTGGGGTTTCCCTGACTATCCGTGATACTTATCACTAGAATCGACAATCGGAAAATGGTCGAGAAAATGAATATTAATAAATATGAATGATTGTCCCTAGGTTTTTCTTGTTGCAAATTTTTCATTTATATATCGTTAAATCTTTGGAGTGAGTCACAGCTACGATCCTTTCATCGTAGATAATCTCTGGACACTGTTGCGCCGGAAAGTTGGTGTTGTTATTCGAACCAACAAGCAGCATATTTTTCAACTGCTGCGTTTGTGTTTTTATGTGATTCATGACCTTCACCAATCGCATGTTGTCTTCTAGTTGATTTTTATCAACTCCCCGAAATTCAAGGAATTTACGTTTGATTGATTCCATTTTAAAATTTTAAATTTATCTATCACCGTTGAAAAAATATGATCCATTTGAAAATTTGGGAAATTGATTATGCTTATAAACAAACCGATGCAACTCTCTCACGAGCAAAACTGCCTGATTCTCGGTTTCGTTCGTTTCCTCATTCTGCATTTCACCCGTTTCGATATTGCAATAATATTGAAATATCGATACTTTCATTGCGATATATTTGTTGCTTGATATCGAATCGTTGCAATATATCGCGATACCAAATATCGATACCTTCGCTTCCGATTCCCATCCCTACACGCTCGTTCAATTCTACTCTAAATTGAGTAAAAGGTACTCACTTTCGTATTTTAATTAAAAATGTCAAAAATTGAGTAACTTTAATTAACGAAACTGAGTAACTTAAACTCAGTTTACGTATTCTTCTATTCTACTCATTTTTGAGTAACTGGCCATTTTGTTTTCCGCGATTCAAACGCTAATTTCGTGATTGGATGTGATTGAAAGTGAAATAAAGTAGTAAAATTTGCTAAAAGAACCGAAATGGATAAAATTGCAGCTAAAGTAGACGCCGAGACGTGTAATAAATTGAAAGGTAAGCTATTTGAATAAAAAATTTGGTAAAATAAATAATAATCATTATTGAAGGATTTCGCTGGCATCTTCCTTCATGCGGGATTCTGGTTCCGGGGCATGTAAGGGAGCTTAAATCCCATTTCAAAATAAACCACAATATGAATACCAGTAACAAATCTGATCTGCCTTTTAAATGTTCTGTATGTGGGTCGCTAAACAACAGATTTAAAAATTTGAAGCGCCACATATTAACAATTCACCCACAGTTTGATGAATCAGCAAATCCGTCAATCTCGGTGTTTCCTACACAAGCTGTACTTTCGTCAGCCTCAATGGGATCTAATCCGGAATTAGATGCCTATAGCTCTGACGAAGTATTTCAGAAACGTTCTGGTTCTATTGAACAGCTGGTTGCAGCCGTTAACGTTTTTGTTACAAAAATGCGTTGTGAGTAGTGATGGGAAATATCGCCCAAAACAAACATCGATAACAATCGATAATTTCGGGGCTTTTATCGATAAATATCGATAATTTGACAGTTAACGTTTGCGGTAAAAAAAAATTTCAGATGGTGATGAAAAAAACTATTTCAGATGGTGATGGAAAAAAAAACAAGGACAGATAATTGAGTTGGATAAATTTTCCATGAAAGGTTATCATGTTAGCTTCCTCGCAAAAAATTTTACGTCCTTGCGTGCGGCCTTCCGGCAGTTAACCGGAACATTCGCCATGGCGGACGAAAACATGCGTGTAGCCATGTTTTTGAACTCTTTCTTTGTTTTTTTTTTTCATTAATTCCTCCTCCGTTTTCGCGACAAAATTGTTGGAATAGACCTTGCGCTTCAAGTTTGCCCAGAAATTCTCGATGGGAAGCAGGTGGGGGACATTGGGCGGATTCGCCGACTTCAGCACCACATCGATATTCAGCCGCTCCATCTCCTCCGTGCGTCATTGCCTGCAGCTCTGAGACCAGTGGATGGGACTGCCGCTTCCTGCATGTATGTCCATGTTCTCCAGATACTTTTTCACTGTTTTAGAGCATGCACCAACCTCTCGGCCAAGTGCACGCAGCGATTTAGCCACTTTTCCCTCGGTATTCCTCTTCAGCATCCTTTGAAGCTTCTTGTCGCTCAGGGTCGTTGGCCGTCCGAAATCGGGCTTTCTTTCGATGCTCTGATCGTTGTCCAATAGTGTCAAAATGTTGTAGATGCCAGAACCGACATACCCGGTGTCCACAAAGTGCCGCACGATGTTCGTTTTTGACGCGGCGGGGTACCGTTCTTTGAACGCGCACACTTCTGAACAGAATAGCTTCACTTTTTCCGCCATCACAGTTAGAGTTTGACTGATAAAGCTGTCAAATTTTTTTTTGCTAACTCATGGGTTACTATGATTGATGATGCATGAGTAGTTTCGTCAGTGCGATTAAAGGTAAACCCATGAAAAATCGGCAATTTTTGTCCATTGTTTTTACCGCAAACGTTATTCGACAAATGCAATTTTGCTATATAAATTTGTTAAAAACAGAGACAGTGATGGCCCATACAGAATGGATATGTTTGCGTTGCGTTGACGTCAATTTGACAGTAAATGTATGGGCTAACTGTCAAATTGCCGCAAACGCAGCCAATTTAAGGCCTTGAATGACAAATCTTACGATACTGCGAATGAAAACTCAAACAACCGGACGAGTTAAACAGTTTGTTTTGGAAAGTCTTCGGGTTTTACGCCGGGAGTGCTTTCTACGGAGTAGTTTCAAGCCGAAGTTCATTTTGAAGGTTGTATAATAAGGGAAATAATTGAAGCAGGCAAAATTCTGTCAATTTTTAAATGGCCAAAACTTCACGAAAAATGAATCAATTCTGACAAAACAGGTTTCATTTTACTGGAAAACTGTCCTAGTTTCCTAGTATTACTTGAGAACTGGACGTGACCAAGGGTCACTGGAAATGTTTCGGATTTCCGGAGTGTGTGCCAAAGTTTACATTTTTGCAACGCGTAGAACTTCTTCTGACATTCTGTTTCACTAGGGTTTATATGTTGTCAATAAATCAGAATTAATTTCGGGTTTATTGGTAGCCAAAGATTGAAAATTCGCCAAGGAATCATTGAGGTATGAATTTATTAAGTGTGGGTGTTGATTTTGGCGGTTTTTCCCTGTTGCGTACTAATTTTCTTTGAGCTTGCAGCACTCTAGCAGAATTCAATCGAACATTGTGGGTGTGTAGGTCTTATTAAACCAAGCAACTTTGCAAACTTGCGTTTGAAAATTCATCTGGATTAATATTTAAAAAGATCAGATTATTTTCACGCGGATTTTCTCTAAAAGGTTATTTATGCAGATTTTCAAATCATCGTGGTTTTTTACGCGAATTTTTGAATTGAAGCGGTTTATCAAGCGGATTTCTGAATTAATATGGTTTTTTCACGAGGCATGTACCCCCCGCCTAAGAAAATCTAACTGCACTTGAACCTTTTTCTTATGAATCAATATATCTTAGTAAAAATTATCTGAACTTTCCTTCAAAAATATAAAAAAATGAGTTTAAGATCCTACTCCGACAAAAATATAATTTTAAAAACAAAAAAATGTTTTCAGAAAATATCGGTGATCTCAGAAATTTTTAAATGAAGTATTTTAGATAGACAATTTAGTTGCCTAAAACGTTCTATGCGTTGCGAAAATGTACACTTTGACACACTCTTGAAATCCGAAACATTTTCGGTGTAGGTTGGTCACACCAAGTTCCCAAGTAATACTAGTATAATACTGTTTTCCAGTGAAATGAATCCGGTTATCAAAATTGATTCATTTTTCGTAAAGTTCTGGCCATTTAAAATTCGAGAGAATTTTTTTATCTCAATTATTTTGTCTACCCCTGTATAAATCAGGATATTTTTTTGTGCGCAACAATTTCGTTGATTTGGATTTTTAGTGGAACTAAAAATTGTTTGTTGGGTGACAGATACTTTAAACTTAAACGATTCCAAGTTAAACTAAACAATTACCAGAGAAATACCAATAGACTGCCGCTATGCATGTCCATCATATTATAAGAGTTAGCAAGCCGAAGAAAATGAATTTTATTACAATTTCGTATCATTGCTTTTTATGAGATGGTGCAAAAAGTTTGGATATTTTTTTAAACTTCTCCAGCACTAAGTTGTCGAATTCATCTGTTCTCAGGAAGCTAAAAACTATAAATACCTTTTAAGTACCATTATTTCTCAGAAACTCAGTGACACCCGGGGCGAACCTTTACACCACCCCCAACAATGCTAAATCTTGTCGAATAGCAGCACCCAACAAATATTACCTAGCGACAAAAGCAACTCCTGGGGAAGGGTAGATGAGGTCTCCTTCTTTTGGGTCTCCTCCAGTAACCAGCCGCACTGACTTGTGCTCACCCTTATAATATCGATAATTATCGTTAACGTCAAAAAATTAACGATAATATCGATGCCCTGCATTTATCGATATTATCGATAAGTATCGATAAGTTTCCCATCACTAGTTGTGACCTTTCAATACCAGAATCAAAAACTAGAGAGTTTATTGAAACGGCGCATTCCCTGCTGCAGGAATATGAATTATATTTCAAAGGATTGTTCAAAGAGTATTTGAACAAAAAATCTATTAGCCACGGCGACATTCCTGCAGTTGACCTGATGAAAAAACTGTCGTTACAAAACATTTTCTCCGAAATTCGAACTCATCAAAATACACTTGCATATTTGTCGAAAGTAGCCGGATACGCTTTACCTATTCCAAAAGAAGAAATATTGGGTACCACAAAAGTCACAAATATCGCAAGAGTACCGTCGAAAGCTAATCATGCGCATAAAATTCGAAAAACAAAAATACGCAAACGAAACTCATTACATCTCTGTTAAAGATACTTTGGCACTCATTATGCAGAATTATAAAGCAAGACAAATGGTGGCGGGTGAAAAATACGGCGAAGGAATAATACAGGGATTTAAAGATGGCTTAAAGATGCAGAATCATCCATTTCTCCAAACACACCCAAACGCGTTAAGGCTTTCGTTGCATCTTGATGATGTGGAACACTGTAATCCCTTGGGGTCCCGCAAAAACTTGAAAAAAATGACTATTTTCAGTTTCAAAATTCAAAATTTTGATCCTATAGTCAATTCTCAGTTGAGTCGTGTTTATTTAACTCTAATTGTTGGTGCTGCAGATTTAAAAAAAATTGGCTACGAACGAGTGCTTCGTCCACTTGTCCAAGATCTCATTGAACTGGAGTCGGAATCGGGAGTAGGAATAAAACTAGAAAATGGTGAGAACTTTATATTACGGGCAATACTGGCCCATGTCGTTGGAGATACGTTGGCCATACACGACATTTTTCGTTTTTTGGGACCCCAAGCACGATTATTTTGTCGTATGTGCTACATGCCACGTAATGCGCTACAGCAGGGACTCTCATACGAGATGTTTCCATTGAGAACCCCTGAAAGTGTTGCTTTGGATCTCAAAGCTATCAGAGATAATCAAAAACTTCCGTCAAAAGTGGGTGTCATCAGTGAATGTGCCTTGAACCAGCTGAAATACTACAACGCTGCATCTAATAATACCATGGATCCAATGCACGATATTCTGGAGGGTGTAGCACCCATGGTTATAAAGTTGATCCTTAACGATATCGTAAACATGAAGAAATGCATTACTGTCGAGGAGGTGAATAACATAATTAGCGAGTTTAATTACGGAATAGCGGAGTCTCGGGACAAACCTTCAGCGAATTTTACCGTTAAAAACCTCAAATCGCCAGGTTATGCGATTTCGCAATCGGCAGCTCAGACGTGGACACTATTGAGAGCGTTTCTATTTATGTTCAATTCAATATTCATTGACCATGCAGACTATACCCGTTTGATTGGATCAATTCTTCAAATTACCTTTATTGCGTTCTCGGATAAACTTACCCCGGCTCAAGTTTGTAACCTAGAAATAGAAATCAAAAATTTCCATTATCTCTTCAGAAAATGTTTCCCTCTAGTTAACTTCATTAACAAAATGCATCACTTAATTCATTACCCATCAATAATCCGTGATGAAGGACCAGTCGTTCACTTTTCATGTATGCTTTACGAGGCCTATAGAAGAAACGAACTTATTTCGAACGAATTTTTTCTTTGGTTGAATCTTGACGAGAGAAATTGTTTAGTCGTTAAAACCGTTAAACGTTTTTTGACAATTGTTAAGTTTATTTCAAACAGTTGACTAGTGTTGCATATTTTAAAGTATCTACTAACGCTTAAAAAATCAAATTTGCAAAATTGAATCGTTAGAGAAATACGTTAAATATGAGTCTTTTAGCGTATTTTCAAAAGCAGATCTCAAATTACCTGTTTTGTTTATTATTACCACAAAAAATGACAATAGCTTCGATAAAATTTTTGCTGGAAAAAAATTGTCCGGACGCTAATTCCGGCAAAAATTAAAATTTACACCATCACGACTGCTTTTGGAACAGAAAGCAAAACTTCAGCGGAATGGTTTATTACTTCGCCACCAGTGCAAAGCACGCAAAATTTTAACGAAGGTAATGAAGAACCTTCTAACAGCAGTGTAAGTCTCCGCTTTTGTTATTCACTAGAAGAAGGTAGAGCAACGCATAAATGGACCGACAGTCCAAATGTAATCCGGCGGTCACCTTTGAAATGTTGTCAAATGAACAATCCGTTTAAAGGCAGGCCGCCGGTACAAAATTGTACCAGTTTATGCTGGTTTGAGAAGATTTGCTGGCCAGATACCAAGATTTTTCCCGGTAGGATCAACCAGCTCGTAAGACGAAGACCCCTTTTTGGCGAGAACTTTCGCCGGTAAGTATTGTGGTCCAATTTTGGCGTTATAAGGCTCGAGAGCGTTCGACAACTTCATGTTTCGTCGGTAAACAATTTGACCGACTGCGAATGGGTTCGCAAATTTGCGATGTCGCCCGTTGTTTTGTTGTCGAGCACCCTCTGAGGCCTTACTAATATTTTTCACCACAATACCCCGAATTGTCTCTAATTGGTCCTGTCTTGATTTCAGATCACCCTCTCCGGAAATCCTGGAGTAGTCATCCCCTGATGCCATTTCGCAACCATGGACGACGAAATGAGGACTAAACCCGGTAGAAGAATGAACCGTGGTATTTAGGATGCGTTCCACATCAGAAATGCGGTCATCCCAGTTGCGCTGGTCCGTGCGGGCGTACGCGCGTATTGCCGTATTCATAGAACGATTCGTTCGTTCTACCGGGTTAGCCTGCGAATAATATCTCGAATTCAGCCAATGTGTAGTCTTTGTTTCTTTTAGGAACCGGCTGAATTCTTTGGAGATGAACGTCGAACCATTATCGCTCAACAGGATTTCCGGACTTCCATGGCGGTTGAACCATTGTTAGCGAAGGGTCGCACAAAGTGAGGCGCTGCAAATTTTGCGAACGGGGGTCAACATTACGTACTTGCTGAAGACGTCGAGGACGACTAGCAAGTGTTGATTGCCCCGTTTGCTTCGAGGAAGTGGGCCTATGTAGTCCACCGAAATCATCTGCCACGGTGCACCGGTTGTGCGTGACTGACCCATTTCTGGTTGGACTGAGGTAAATGGTGTTTTATCTCTTTGCAGGTCCCACATTGGCGAATATATTCGCGAACTTCTGGTCCCATACGAGGCCAAAAATAGCGTTTTTAAGCGGATAATCATCAGGCTGAAACTTTAGACTTCATGGAACAATACCAGTCTGAAGTGGACAATGCCGAAATGGCTGCTACAGCACGGGATAAGGCATCCGGAACGACATTCTCCTTACCTCTCCGGTGCTCAACCCAAGTAACAAAAGTGGTTTTATCAAGGTTTTATAGCGCTGTTTTGGCTGTATTAAGCGCTATAAAACTTTGATAAAACCAATATTGTTACTAGGGAATGGACATGTCGTAGAGTTGTAGTTCCAAACTCCACCGACTCAGGCGCGAACTGGTTTTCCATTTGGTCTTCAGTATCCAGGTAATGGCTGATGAATCAGTGACAAGTCGAAAATTATAACCTTCCAAGTAACCTCGAAAGTGTTCAACCGCCATAATCACCGCCAGACCTTCCTTTTCGGTAGCGTGGTAATTCCGTTGGGGAGTGGTTAGCTTATGTGAAAAATAAGCTACCACTTTTCCCCCCTCTGGATGTTCTTGCACCAAAACAGCTGCGACAGCAGTGTCACTGGCATCTGTCTGCAGAATAAATTCCTTCGAAAAATCTGGCGGGACAAGCACTGGAGGAGTGACTAAAAGTTCCTTTACCTTCAGGAACGCGAGTTCTGCTTCGGAGTTCCAGCCAATATTCTTGGCCTTTGTTTTCAAGAGGTCGGTCAAAGGTGCGGTTACCTCACTAAACCGATCAATGAAACGCCGGTAGTAACCACACATTCCAAGGAATCGGCGCAGTTTAGTAACCGTCACCGGCCGCTCGTAATCGAGTATCGGCTGAATTTTGTCAGGATTGACATTTAGACCTTCCTGATTCAACAAATAGCCATGAAATTTTAACTCTGGATCCCCAAAACGGGATTTAGCCAGGTTTATCGTCAGATTGGCTCTGGCTAGACATTTGGCCACTTCTTTGAGTAACTGCAGATGATGCTCGAACGTTTCGCTTACCACGATGATATCATCGAGGTAAACAAAAACGTACGGTTCCAGTTTTCCTCGTCCTAACACCTGGTCCATCAGACGTGCCAAAGTGGCAGGGCTGTTAACGAGACCGAAGGGTAGACGAGTAAATTGGAACATACCCCTGCCGGGCACACTGAAAGCAGTAAACTTACGACTGCCCTTAGCCAACGGAACCTGGAGAAAAGCCTCCTTTAAGTCTATAGTAGACAGGTACTTGGCTTTAGGCAGGCTTCCTAAAATGCGCCCGGGATGCGGCAGAGGGTATGCATCACGTACTGTACGCCAATTAAGAGGCCAGGCATCTAGATAAAGCCGAATAGAGTCGTCTGGTTTGGTCACGACAATATTCAACAAATCGGAATCTGACTCTACCCAATAATACCCATAGAACGCCAACGGTCGACTTCTTACCAGACTTTAGACAGTTTTCTTGGGCTCATTTTATAAGGATATCGGCAAACAGGCGCGGCACTTTGAAATTCTTCCTTAATTACGATCCTGTGCTCTGTTAGTGAGGTCGTATTCAATTTCCCGGGCACTAGAGCCTGAAAACAGGTCGTAACCTGTTCGATACAGGCCATCTGTTCCGGAGTAAGTATAGACTCACTCGGAGCATCAATCTCTACTTCTTCGTCCCGTTCCGAACCTGAGTTCAACAGAACACAAGTTTGCAACTCGGGTGTTATTCCAAAGGCGCGCCAAAAGTCCATACCGAGTATTGAAGAAACTGTTAATTGCTCCACTACAAGGGTGCAAATAACCTTTGTCTTGTTTTGGAAAGTGTACGGAAGATATATTTGTCCAAGGATCGGTAAGGTCTGTCCATTTGCCGAACGAAGTTCAACTGGCCCTTCCAAACCTTGCAATGAACTTTTGGAAAACTTTCGGTACAACTTTTTGGTGATAATGGTGGCATTACTACCACTGTCGAGCAAAGCCTTGAAGGACTGGCCATATACTGCGACAAAAACGAAAGGACGATTATCGGACGGATCATCGAGGATGATGGTTTCAACAAACAACGGATCACGATAATCTTCATCATGAGCTGGTCGAAAACTGTTGTAAATTTGGGGGTCTAATTTTAGGCTTTCTATGGGGCGCACATCCTTACACAACTGCGACTTTAGTTGGTACGAATCCCGTTTTTTAAGCAGTAGGGACAGCGAGAGACATCGAAACCCTTGAATCCACACAAAATACAAAAGACTCGTCTAGGATTTCTGCACGCCTCATGCTAGTGTCCAGTACCACCGCAGTTGTAACAGACTCCGAGACCAGGAAGTCGATGCTGTTCCACCAGATAGTCGAGACAAATCACCGGTTTTTGTTTGGATTCGGGTTTCGAATTTCTCTCGACAAGATTCTTTTCCGTCTGAAAACCTGGCTTATTCTTCGTGTTTTCAGACGGCGTTTTGGAAGCAAAATTATCCTTTTGGGAATTTTTGCTCCAAAATGTTTTGGTTTCAACGTGGCTGTTATTCGAACCACCTCCCTTTCTGTTTGGTTGGTCCTTTTTCGAGGGGTTAACCGGCGGATTTCCCGAATAAGCAGCGACTTCTTTTTGAGAACCGAACACTTTTCGGTAAATCGGTGTTTTGTACGCATCAATCGATTTACCTAAAGTCATCAATTCTGCAAGCGTACTAACTGGCTTTGAAATTAGTATTTGCTTATAGTCCGGCCTGAGGTTCCGCTTGAGCACGTCTAGTTTTACGCTCGGTGTCATGGGAACCGTCATAGCACGAAATATTTTTTCCATTTCCTGGAAATAATCCAGGAAACACTCGTTTCGCATCTGCAGGCGCTGGGAAACCTTTGATTTGAGAGCGGCGTCAAGTTCCGGATGAACGAAATTTGCGTTAAGCTCACAATCCAAATGGTTCCAGTTGTAAAGCCTGTTCTGCGATCTCATAGTTCGATACCAAGCAAGAGCATTGTCAGTGAGTAGGTGCATTGCAGAATTGAACAGCTCCTCCTCTGAAATTTGCTCGCCCTGAGCATAATTTTCAACGGAGTCCAGAAATTCATTCAGTCCTAGCCCATCATCTGTCCCAGCGTATTTCTCGATTTTCCAATCGGAAACACGCTGTGGTCGACGATTGTAATGGTAGCCCGAGCAGGATGGTATTTCATTACCCGTATGATTGGGCAAAGGAAAACGTCCACCTGTCGGGGTTGACCTTCCATTCCCATGGTGTTTTGGGGCCTAGGACTGAATGACTGGTAAAGCTGGTTTCGTGTTCTCAATCGGAAGTGACGGACATCGATCTTTTAGCAAGTCCAGGAGTAACTTTTCCACCACGTTTTGGTTCAATGTGGGCGCCAGTGGTGGATCATGTACTTCCGGTTCTACTGGCTCGTCGATTTCGTCCGTCTCACGTCTTTCGTCCAGATCGGTCTGCAGATCAATCTCGGGAACGCCAGCTGGTTTAGAATGTACCAGCACCCGAAGTTCACTGACGGATTCACGAAGTGAGACAACTTCTTGAACCGTATTTCGCAAAACTGAAGCAATAGTGTTCAGTGGAGCAATCCCGCCCTGAGTAGCTTCCAAAAGGCTATCAGACCTCTCAGCCGCTAGAGCTTTATCTCGTTGGGATTGCTGACGTAAAAATCGAATCTCGTCCCTTAACTCGCTCAAGACATACCCAACATCTTCGCCTACGAGCGGACCAGATCCTACACTTTGCGGGGAAATGGGTGCCGTTTGTGTTGGTGGCACGATCGTGTCCAGCAAATCTCCCAAACCTGCTCCACCTTCCCCAGTATTTTTAATTGGGGAAAGTACTGCCGACATATCAAAATGTTTTTGATATGTAGCAGCAACTTCCGCCAACAAACCCAAAATTTCCTGGTTGACCTCCCCTGCTGTATATTTTTGGATTATCTGGAGTCTAGACCCCAGATGGAGTAACCTTGTTCGGTAGGCCTCCTTGTTTGGGCATCTATAACGGAGATCTTCCTTAATGGAACTCAACTTCCCAAGGCAGATCTCCATTTCTTCAGCAGCATCCCCATGAAACACGCGTAAGCGTTCCACCGGAGAAGATCGTTCTTCGGCCATCAATCCCCGTAAACGACGCTGCCGCTGAACCCCAGATGGATCCGAATCAGCCGAGATGACAACATTCCGCGAGCTCAACTCAAAATCTAGCTCGTCGAAATGCAAATGGTCGACCCGCATCAACCAATAAGCTCTGTTGAGCTCTTCCACAATCATCGCCATTCTCTCGATTTTTCCGGAAAAGAACTCAAAAGCACAAAGCATTAAGTATTGACACAGTATGAAACTTTATATTTATTTTGCCCACTAACGATTTCCTTATATTTTAGGAATTTGAGCTGGATTAAAAAATGTTTCGAATCGGATTAAGATTTTAGGGTTGGCAACCACCTTGACTGGGAAAGACTCAAGCTTTCTACAACTCGGCAGTTCAACCAAAACCAACGCAAAATCACCGATTCAGAAAAACAAAAATAATTAAATATATATAATGAATATTTAATAAATATATAAATAGCAATAATAAATAAATAACAAAACGACCGCGAACAATATTGCGGAAGAAACCTCACCGCTTGCGTAACAAAAATTCTAGCAAAAATCCAATTTTTGATAGAGGTACCCCACACTCAAAAAGAAAAAAGATATTTTTCCCAAGAAAAATATTTTTTTCAGTGTGGTATTTGCGCTGTGCGCCAATTATTAGTGGGGGTAACCCTACACACTAATATCACCAACTGCAGAAGGCAGTTGGCTACTTTTCTGGTTGCTTGATTTGCCCGGAAGACCCTCTTTTACAGGGCGGCGTGTACCTCTATCGGATTTCTGACTTTCACTAGAACACAGAAAGAAAACAAAATAAATAAACAAAACAAAAACTTATCGAGTTTATTTCCTCCAGCTGTCGTAAGTGGCTTCTCCTATTCTTCTGATGGAGACGTCTGGTGCTTCTTCCGAGCTGCTCCCGAGATAGCGGCATCCACCAGCAGTTGCAACAATGGTCTTCGGCGGGTAGTGTTTTCCGCTCCTTGTTGATTAGCCGGGGTAGCAAACACTGCTTACCAATCCGGCGAGCAACACACAACAGCAGCACACGATCCACGGGCCAACGGAACAACCTTCGTTGGACTTACACAATATAAAGCGGCACAACCTTCGCTTTTTTGCGAGACGAAAACTGTAAGAATTTAACAGTAAAAAAACGCGCACAGAAACGTAAACAATACGACGCGTGTCTCGCCGTGGTCGAGGCTAAACTGAACTCTTCCCGCGATGGATGCTTCTGTTGCCGACCACAACAAACCCGCCGTGACGTCGAAGTCAGCACTCAGCACACCACTTTTCCACAGCTAGAGGGAAATTCCGGCCTATCTAACCCTAACAATTATTTCACAAACATGACAAAAAAATTATCGAACCTAACTAACGCGACAATATCGTTCACAAACGAAAAAACGAACGAATTTAAACGAATTTACATGAACGATATTCAGCGCAAGTGGTGAGAACTGTCATAACAAGTACACGCTGCTGCGGGAGTGTCCCAATGCGGGTAATTTTCACTTATACACTCTCTCGCAACAGTACCCAAAATGAGGGTTATTTTTACGCGTACACGCTCTTGCAGAGTTACACATAATTAAGTAAATTTTCCACTCGATGCTAAAATTGTAACCGCACAGGTTACAATTTCCACATGAAAAAAAGGTAAATTTAATTGCGAGTAATAAATTTCAAGCAGGAATAGAAATGTATAGGGCAATTCCGGGATTGCCCCACCAGGCATGCTTGTCATTCTCCTCAGTATGTGAAAGGATAGGAGAAAAAAATCACCGCGCACTTCCCTTCCAGTATGTGCCCGCGTGTAGCAAATGCTTTCACCACACTGCTTCTTTCTCCACTCCAAAGTGTCTCAACCAGCTTACAGAGAGACAAACACTCTTTCAGCTCACCCCACATCTGATAGAAACGAGAGGGGTGAATCACTCTACAGAGAAAACGCAGAAAAACACAACAGTGTCCACTGGCGAGTAGTCCGGAAGGTGAAAAAAAACCTATCGTGCAAAAATGTAGTCCTCGTGTAGCTACGAACGAATTCCACCAGAGTAAATTCGACCGGCACGAGCGGCACGAGCGGCACGAGCAACGCAGTCTATTTTTTTCTCCCAATCTCTTTTCCTCTTCTGCCATGCTCAAGTAACCAACAGGGAAACGCACCGCAGATAGCTCTGCAGTGTAATTATTGTGCGTGATGTCCACACGTGAGAAAAAGTACACCATAGTTCATTGTCTCGCAAGAGAGAGATTTCAGATTTCACCGCAGTGAGTTCAGGTAGCTCACCAGATAAAAATCGTTTGTCGCTCTCTTCTAGCATGAGCGTATTGATTTGCTCTTTAGTGTGGCGGCAGTTGTTTCCGCAGTGTAAGATGTTCTCCTGCACTCTAGAGGTTTTCTGAGGAGAAAAGACAAGCATGCCACCAGGAACTTGCGATATTTCCCGGAACGGAGGTAAATACACGTATTCCTTTACGCGCGGTCATTCACTTGATATGACAAGATTGATTTATATTTAACATAAGAACTTAATGCTAGCTCTAGGGTGTGTTTCGCGAGAGACTATTTTCCCTCGCGGAACCACTACCTATTTTTGTTATTATAATGGCATTTCTCGGCCTATCTCTACTTTTGTACAATCGGCTTAACATAGACTCTGAGCAACGATTCTTTGCGCTCCGTCGCTCCGACACATTTCATAAACAACTGTGGCTTCAACTGTAAGCAAGTGCTGACCTACTTTTATGAACAGCTAAAGGCTGTATCAACGTAAAAAAAACCGGTAGAGAATCGGTTTTTCCAGGTTCTAAGTATGTCACAAATATGTTACAAATGTGAAAAATATTTGTTTGTTTGATTTTCATTTAAATACGGGAAGGAGGGTATATTTGTAATGGTTTAATAATTTACTAAAATTTATTCAGAATTTATATTGTGTTCTGCCACAAATTGTGACATAAGTTAGCGATGTTTAATGATTTCAAAACGGCAAAACCGATTATCATTAAGTTCGGTATGTAGAATCTATAGTTGCTGATGTCTTTAAACGACTCTGAATTTTACCTATTTTATTAGCGTGGCAAGGGGGGGGGGGGAGACAAATTTGTTATTAGAGAACTCCTTAACACCTTACTTGATCACGGTATCAATTTGTATACGTGGATTCTCAAGTATGTTTTTCCAGTATTTCAGTGTCATAGTGAGGGGGAGTGGATGGTATACAGAGTTTCATCATTATATGTGAACTATAGAAACGTTCATCATGGAAATATATATATATATATATATATATATATATATATATATATATATATATATATATATATATATATATATATATATATATATAGATTCTCAAGGAACTGTTGAGTGCTTCTGAATAGAGATGGTCGGGTTTTCGAACCCGAAACCCGAACCCGACCCGTACCCGACGGGTTCGGGTCGGGTTCGGGTTTGAAAATTTTTGAAAGTGTCGGGCTCGGGTCGGGTTCGGGTTTGGTGAAAAAAAAACTTTCGGGTTCGGGTTTGAAAATGCCGGGTTTAGGTCGAATTTGGGTATGAAAACCCGAATCCCGACTATAAAATCTATGAAATCTCGGGTTCGGGTCGGGTTCGGGTTACACAATTTCGGGTTCGGGTTGGGCTCGGGTTTCATGGAAATAAAATTTTCGGGCTCGGGTCGGGTTCGGGTTTGAACGAAAAAAAAAGTTTCGGGTTCGGGTCGGGCTCGGGTTTCGACCGAAAAAAAAAATTCGGGTTCGGGTCGGGTACGGGTTTGAAAAACATCAAACCCAACCATCTCTACTTCTGAACTGGGAAAGGATATTTTTAATCGTGCCAAAGTTGGAGAGTTATCTGTAGGACGACAATGCGAGCTAACGGGCATAGTTGCGAATTGGCATTTGTCTTATAGGCAAAGAATTTTAAAAGAAGATTTGGCCGAGTATGCATACGCTCTCTCTTCGCTTCTGATGGCGAACACAGTAGTCGTGTTATTGTGTGGTGATGAAAAAATGTTAATTTGCGTGTGAAATAGTGAAGTGGTTTCGGTAGTGAATCTACACAAGGCTAAGTACAAGAACAGTTGCTTCAAGCAGCAAGTTCGCGTTAAAGTTTGATAAAATAGAATCCCCCCCGACGCTTTCACAGCAGCGGTGGTGGCGATCATTTTTTTCTTGCCTCTGTCTCTCTTCTCTGCATGCTTGTTGGTGTAGCGTCCCGCGTTTAACCTGTATTGTGTCATGATTTGCTCCGGCTGTAGTTCGGCAATTGTATTATCAGATTTGCCGTTGAAATGTGTGGGCTTTAACTGTGCACGTTTGTTTCACTACAAGTGCACCGGGCTCACCAAGGCGACGGCAAAGATGATTACAGTCAACGATAATCTTTGCTTCAAGTGTGATGAGTGTTTATTAAACAAGTGTTGTGGTGGGCAACATTTGACTCCGGACGTGAAGCGTATCGAAGAAGAGATGCAGAAATTATCTTCTCTCTCTGATTCGGTCATTCAAATGCGGGATCAAATTGCTATCCAGATAAACAGCGCGTTAAACATCGGTATGGAACAGTTGAGATTAAATGTGAATGAGTCTCTTGAAAAATTATTTTGTGAGAATTTTGAAAAATTTAATAATTCGGTTTTGCAATTAAATACGAATCAAAATATAGCTGCTATTAATAATGCTCGCGCGCGGATTGGGACGATTCCTTCTGAATCGGACCAAAATGGCAAAAACCGTAGCATTGAATACGAAAATAATGATGAGGTTCTTGATGATGGCGCAACTTTTGCGCAAGTTGTTAAAAGTCGCGGTAAAAAGAATAAGTCAAATTCAAGTAACAATAGTAATACTAATGTCGGTTTGAAACCGGTTGAACCTAAAACTCGTCCTGTTATTGTGATTAAGATCGGATTAAGATTTTAGGGTTGGCAACCACCTTGACTGGGAAGGACTCAAGCTTTCTACAACTCGGCAGTTCAACCAAAACCAACGCAAAATCACCGATTCAGAAAAACAAAAATAATTAAATATATATATATATATATATATATATATATATATATATATATATATATAATGAATATTTAATAAATATATAAATAGCAATAATAAATAAATAACAATACGACCGCGAACAATATTGCGGAAGAAACCTCACCGCTTGCGTAACAAAAATTCTAGCAAAAATCCAATTTTTGATAGAGGTACCCCACACTCAAAAAGAAAAAAGATATTTTTCCCAAGAAAAATATTTTTTTCAGTGTGGTATTTGCGCTGTGCGCCAATTGTTAGTGGGGGTAACCCTACACACTAATATCACCAACTGCAGAAGGCAGTTGGCTACTTTTCGGGTTGCTTGATTTGCCCGGAAGACCCTCTTTTACAGGGCGGCGTGTACCTCTATCGGATTTCTGACTTTCACTAGAACACAAAAAGAAAACAAAATAAATAAACAAAACAAAAACTTATCGAGTTTATTTCCTCCAGCTGTCGTAAGTGGCTTCTCCTATTCTTCTGATGGAGACGTCTGGTGCTTCTTCCGAGCTGCTCCCGAGATAGCGGCATCCACCAGCAGTTGCAACAATGGTCTTCGGCGGGTAGTGTTTTCCGCTCCTTGTTGATTAGCCGGGGTAGCAAACACTGCTTACCAATCCGGCGAGCAACACACAACAGCAGCACACGATCCACGGGCCAACGGAACAACCTTCGTTGGACTTACACAATATAAAGCGGCACAACCTTCGCTTTTTTGCCTGACGAAAGCTGTAAGAATTCAACAGTAAAAAAACGCGCACAGAAACGTAAACAATACGACGCGTGTCTCACCGTGGTCGAGGCTAAACTGAACTCTTCCCGCGATGGATGCTTCTGTTGCCGACCACAACAAACCCGCCGTGACGTCGAAGTCAGCACTCAGCACACCACTTTTCCACAGCTAGAGGGAAATTCCGGCCTATCTAACCCTAACAATTATTTCACAAACATGACAAAAAAATTATCGAACCTAACTAACGCGACAATATCGTTCACAAACGAAAAAACGAACGAATTTAAACGAATTTACATGAACGATATTCAGCGCAAGTGGTGAGAACTGTCATAACAAGTACACGCTGCTGCGGGAGTGTCCCGATGCGGGTAATTTTCACTTATACACTCTCTCGCAACAGTACCCAAAATGAGGGTTATTTTTACTCGTACACGCTCTTGCAGAGTTACACATAATTAAGTAAATTTTCCACTCGATGCTAAAATTGTAACCGCACAGGTTACAATTTCCACATGAAAAAAAGGTAAATTTAATTGCGAGTAATAAATTTCAAGCAGGAATAGAAATGTATAGGGCAATTCCGGGATTGCCCCACCAGGCATGCTTGTCATTCTCCTCAGTATGTGAAAGGATAGGAGAAAAAATTCACCGCGCACTTCCCTTCCAGTATGTGCCCGCGTGTAGCAAATGCTTCCACCACACTGCTTCTTTCTCCACTCCAAAGTGTCTCAACCAGCTTACAGAGAGACAAACACTCTTTCAGCTCACCCCACATCTGATAGAAACGAGAGGGGTGAGTCACTCTACAGAGAAAACGCAGAAAAACACAACAGTGTCCACTGGCGAGTAGTCCGGAAGGTGAAAAAAAACCTATCGTGCAAAAATGTAGTCCTCGTGTAGCTACGAACGAATTCCACCAGAGTAAATTCGACCGGCACGAGCGGCACGAGCAACGCAGTCTATTTTTTTCTCCCAATCTCTTTTCCTCTTCTGCCATGCTCAAGTAACCAACAGGGAAACGCACCGCAGATAGCTCTGCAGTGTAATTATTGTGCGTGATGTCCACACGTGAGAAAAAGTACACCATAGTTCATTGTCTCGCAAGAGAGAGATTTCAGATTTCACCGCAGTGAGTTCAGGTAGCTCACCAGATAAAAATCGTTTGTCGCTCTCTTCTAGCATGAGCGTATTGATTTGCTCTTTAGTGTGGCGGCAGTTGTTTCCGCAGTGTAAGATGTTCTCCTGCACTCTAGAGGTTTTCTGAGGAGAAAAGACAAGCATGCCACCAGGAACTTGCGATATTTCCCGGAACGGAGGTAAATACACGTATTCCTTTACGCGCGGTCATTCACTTGATATGACAAGATTGATTTATATTTAACATAAGAACTTAATGCTAGCTCTAGGGTGTGTTTCGCGAGAGACTATTTTCCCTCGCGGAACCACTACCTATTTTTGTTATTATAATGGCATTTCTCGGCCTATCTCTACTTTTGTACAATCGGCTTAACATATACTCTGAGCAACGATTCTTTGCGCTCCGTCGCTCCGACACATTTCATAAACAACTGTGGCTTCAACTGTAAGCAAGTGCTGACCTACTTTTATGAACAGCTAAAGGCTGTATCAACGTAAAAAAAACCGGTAGAGAATCGGTTTTTCCAGGTTCTAAGTATGTCACAAATATGTTACAAATGTGAAAAATATTTGTTTGTTTGATTTTCATTTAAATACGGGAAGGAGGGTATATTTGTAATGGTTTAATAATTTACTAAAATTTATTCAGAATTTATATTGTGTTCTGCCACAAATTGTGACATAAGTTAGCGATGTTTAATGATTTCAAAACGGCAAAACCGATTATCATTAAGTTCGGTATGTAGAATCTATAGTTGCTGATGTCTTTAAACGACTCTGAATTTTACCTATTTTATTAGCGTGGCAAGGGGGGGGGGAGACAAATTTGTTATTAGAGAACTCCTTAACACCTTACTTGATCACGGTATCAATTTGTATACGTGGATTCTCAAGTATGTTTTTCCAGTATTTCAGTGTCATAGTGAGGGGGAGTGGATGGTATACAGAGTTTCATCATTATATGTGAACTATAGAAACGTTCATCATGGAAATATATATATATATATATATATATATATATATATATATATATATATATATATATATATATATATATATATATATATATATATATATATATATATATATATATATATTCGGGTCGGGTTCGGGTTTGAAAATTTTTGAAAGTGTCGGGTACGGGTCGGGTTCGGGTTTGGTGAAAAAAAAACTTTCGGGTTCGGGTTTGAAAATGCCGGGTTTAGGTCGAATTTGGGTATGAAAACCCGAATCCCGACTATAAAATCTATGAAATCTCGGGTTCGGGTCGGGTTCGGGTTTCACAATTTCGGGTTCGGGTTGGGCTCGGGTTTCATGGAAATAAAATTTTCGGGCTCGGGTCGAGTTCGGGTTTGAACGAATAAAAAAGTTTCGGGTTCGGGTCGGGCTCGGGTTTCGACCGAAAAAAAAATTCGGGTTCGGGTCGGGTACGGGTTTGAAAAACATCAAACCCGACCATCTCTACTTCTGAACTGGGAAAGGATATTTATAATCGTGCCAAAGTTGGAGAGTTATCTGTAGGACGACAATGCGAGCTAACGGGCATAGTTGCGAATTGGCATCTGTCTTATAGGCAAAGAATTTTAAAAGAAGATTTGGCCGAGTATGCATACGCTCTCTCTTCGCTTCTGATGGCGAACACAGTAGTCGTGTTATTGTGTTGTGATATAAAATTGTTAATTTGCGTGTGAAGTAGTGAAGTGAATCACGATAGATATATTCTAAAGTGTTTCGGTAGTGAATCTACACAAGGCTAAGTACAAGAACAGTTGCTTCAAGCAGCAAGTTCGCGTTAAAGTTTGATAAAATAGAATCCCCCCCGACGCTTTCACAGCAGCGGTGGTGGCGATCATTTTTTTCTTGCCTCTGTCTCTCTTCTCTGCATGCTTGTTGGTGTAGCGTCCCGCGTTTAACCTGTATTGTGTCATGATTCGCTCCGGCTGTAGTTCGGCAATTGTATTATCAGATTTGCCGTTGAAATGTGTGGGCTTTAACTGTGCACGTTCGTTTCACTACAAGTGCACCGGGCTCACCAAGGCGACGGCAAAGATGATTACAGTCAACGATAATCTTTGCTTCAAGTGTGATGAGTGTTTATCAAACCAGTGTTGTGATGGGCAACATTTGACTCCGGACGTGAAGCGTATCGAAGAAGAGATGCAGAAATTATCTCCTCTCTCTGATTCGGTCATTCAAATGCGGGATCAAATTGCTATCCAGATAAACAGCGCGTTAAACATCGGTATGGAACAGTTGAGATTAAATGTGAATGAGTCTCTTGAAAAATTATTTTGTGAGAATTTTGAAAAATTTAATAATTCGGTTTTGCAATTAAATACGAATCAAAATATAGCTGCTATTAATAATGCTCGCGCGCGAATTGGGACGATTCCTTTTGAATCGGACCAAAATGGCAAAAACCGTAGAATTGAATACGAAAATGATGATGAGGTTCTTGATGATGGCGCAACTTTTGCGCAAGTTGTTAAAAGTCGCGGTAAAAAGAATAAGTCAAATTCAAGTAACAATAGTGATACTAATGTCGGTTTGAAACCGGTTGAACCTAAAACTCGTCCTGTTATTGTGATTAAACCCAAAGAGTCAAAACAACCTTGCGAGGAAACTCGGAAGTTTTTAAAAACTAACTTAGATCCAAAAACACACAAAGTTAGTAATTTCAGGAACGGTAAAGATGGTTCCATAATTGTCGAATGTTGGCGAAAATATTGATTTAGTGAAAAATGGCATTACGTATAATAGTTTGTTATCTGCTAAGCAAGTAAATGTAGAGTTTGATCGGTGCTTAGTATTGCCCGCGATAAATGTGCTAAGATGCTTCAAATGTGGAGAATTTGGACACAAGAGCATGGATTGCAAAAATGGTGATGCATGCTCTAGGTGTAGCCAAAACCATAAGACATCTGAGTGTACATCTACTGTATTGAAATGCGTCAATTGCGCAAAAACGAATAAAGAGCGTAAAACTAATTTGGACGTCAACCATGCCGCTTTTAGTTCAGAGTGTTTAATTTATAAAAGACTATTCGAGCAAAAGAAAAGCAGCCTGCGTTTCAATAAATAGCAAACAAGTTACAACGAGAATGTGAATAAGTGTGAAAAACCGATTCTCTACCGTTTTTTTTTACGTTGATACAGCCTTTAGCTGTTCATAAAAGTAGGTCAGCACTTGCTTACAGTTGAAGCCACAGTTGTTTATGAAATGTGTCGGAGCGACGGAGCGCAAAGAATCGTTGCTCAGAGTCTATGTTAAGCCGATTGTACAAAAGTAGAGATAGGCCGAGAAAGGTCATTATAATAACAAAAATAGGTAGTGGTTCCGCGAGGGAAAATAGTCTCTCGCGAAACACACCCTAGAGCTAGCATTAAGTTCTTATGTTAAATATAAATCAATCTTAACCTTAACCTGTGCGGTTACAATTTTAGCATCGAGTGGAAAATTTACCACACAATATATATATATATATATATATATATATATATATATATATATATATATATATATATATATATATATATATATATATATATATATATATATATATATATATATATATATATATATATATATATATATATATATATATATATATATATATATATATATATATATATATATATATATTTGTATGTATATA